>NC_092416.1:96118864-96437814 GCF_040894005.1 Engystomops pustulosus
AGTGCTAGCATTTTTTCTGTGGTGTTGCTATCAGTGTGTCAAGAGTGGTTCAAGAGGGTTGCATTAACAGTCCAACATAATAGGCAGCACTTTGCACATATTTTCTAAGTGGTCATAAACTTGTAAATAACTCATGAAACAATAAAGTTACATTAAAACCAAGCACACCATTAGTTTTTTGTGTGAAATTCCCAATAAGTTACATGACCCTCTTCCCATTGGGAAAAATAAAGCAGGATTCAAAATACCCAACTTCAAAGTGGCTGCCATGGTCAACACCCATCTTGAAATGTAACCCCCTCCCATATACTAATGTGCCGCAAACAGGAAGTTGATATCACCGACCATTCCTATTTCAATGAGGTGTATCCATACAAATGGCCCACCTTGTATATATCAATAAATCACTGCTCATGTAACAAATGATGTATACATTTCTATATATTGTTCTCCACCTCTTCGCAGGTGATTGTCATATTTGCTACCTACTGTTATAGTATATTTTGAAAATCAAATGTTATGGCAGATGGATGTATAGATAGGCAGATAGGAATTGTTATTGAGCATGCATTATTTTAATTTAATTATGAAAAGGCTAAAATAGAGATGGTACAAGTCCTTTTTTTTATTATTCATTTATGACATTTTTCCTACCATGCAGTATGGAAATAGAAAAGTGAGAGCGTCATCGTCTGATGTAGTATTCAGAAGAACTTTCCTGGTTGATGCAGTTAGATTGCGATAATGAGTTTTGCTGGATAATTGATCTCACTGGAGATGGGTTATGTTTCTCATTCAGAAGGTGATCAATTTTTTATTTAGCACAGAGCGGTGAAGTTATTTAGTTCCAGGGCAACAAACTGATTTCAACTTGAATAGCGTTAAATTGCCATGAAAGAATCAGACACTACCATTTATTATGATTTCCAAGAGAGGAGATGTATTTGTCATTTGAATTTAATTAGTGATATGTTGTATGCAAGGAACATATTTAAATGTCTTTTCAATTCAGTAGGTGGCAAACTATGTTTAAAAGATTCAATATGAGGGACAGCAGAGAGATTCAAGAAGGGCCTAGATGCCTTTTTACATGTAAATAACATTGACAGTTATGTTATATAGAATTGTTTCCCCCCAATTATCTTCCTTTTCCTAAGTTGGACTTGATGGACATGTGTCTTTTTTTCAACCGTATGAACTCTGTAACTATATATAAGGGGGGTTGCTGGTAAATAATGATGGTACATCTTTGCTGGGGAATGGCTGGATATACTTTTAAAGTAATACAGCATCTCCAGTAAGGGAGCCTGGTTATGATGATGATAATAATAATAATAATTAGTTTACATTCATAGATAGCACATGTCCTAAAACAATGTTTGTGTGCATAGGTCTTAGGTTGTGTCCCCACTTAAGTGTCTCTTTTAGATTTATTGCCCCTTCCCTTGTTACTTCCATTTTATCCAATGTTTAATCCCTCCAGTTTCAGTAAGCACCTCAAAATTGTCATACCATAGCCGTTTTAGACAAAGTGGGGCCCTGGGCAAAACTAAAAGTGGGGCCCCAAAATAAAACAATTTTATGAACAGTCACATTCAGTAAGAGGCTCATTTAGCCCTGCACAATAATAACACTTTGTAGTTACACACAGTAGTAGGGTAAGAATATGTTACTGTAGGAGAATTTTACAGGACAGACAGATGATTGTATAGATTTCTAGATGCAGAACTATAAAATAGTTTATATACAGTATACCGTAGATAGATGATATAAGATAGATATGAGAGATAAATACAGTAGAAGACAGTAGAAGATTGATAGATGAATAGATAATCGATAGGAGATATATAGATGAATAGATAGACAGAATAGAGATGAAAGATATATAGACAGGACAACCAAGGGGTATAAACCCTTTCACTGTCAAGCATTTCTGGAAATTTTGTTGCGTTGTTGGCCAGGTACATTTTTACAATTTGTATGTTTACAAAAACAGGAATTTCAGCAAAAAGAATTATTGTGAACCTCAACAACCCATATATTTTCTGAAAGCAGACACTTGTGACAAACACAAATTATGAAAGAAAATGTATATTGAAAATGCCATGAAAACATACATTTTTACATAAACCTTACATCAAAGCGGAGGTTTACGCACAAATAGGGATTTAAAAATAATAACACAAAGTGAGCACATTTATATATACCACAATACATAACATTAAGAATTTATAGATTCTTAGATTGTTCGGGATAGGAGAAGGTTAAAAACATGAACATTAGTTGATATTATCCCTTATCAAAATTTAGTAACATATAAAGTCAATATATACACTGTGTGGCGCAGGCAACTTCTGTGTGCAGTATTGTACAAATTCTCCTTGTAGCTGCCGGCTAAGAATCTAGAGGGGGGAGGGGATACACTTCAGAGGGCTATATCTCTGGAATTATCTCTAGAATTATTTGGAAGAAGAGATTCTGCTCTTTCAAGGGGCCCTGTGCAAATGCCAGTCATAAAGTATATCATATCCTAGCAATATTACAATGCTAATAGTTTCCATTATCAACTTCTGTTATACAAGATAATAACAGAAACTAAATACAGATAGTGAAGAGAATATCTACTACATGATATATACAGAAATGCTACAGAAATAAACACATCCATATCATAGAAATGCAAAGGAAAAAAAAATAAAAAGTAGGAATGCACAAATAGTGCAGTATTTTCAGGCTGTTGAGGTATTTCTTACAGTGATAGTTATATGCTCACCTTTTGGGGTTGTGTATTAGTCACAACCAACCACTTCAGCTTTTATGAAGATCCACAGGGCAGCCCTTGGTAATCTCACCGTCCTGAAGTTCAGTGGGTCAAGTAAATCCAGTGGTTATGAGCATATAGCTCGTTCAGAAAAAAAAAAAAGCTGTACTCTCACAACCACTGGACGCATCCATATCATCAAACACATTCATTAATATATCCAAATAAACATAAACACATATACATATGCACATATACATGCAGCCATCTGCACACGCACATGCACACAAAGACACATGCACAAGAACGTGCGCCCACAGACACATTAATGCACAGACAGTTTGACACATATACAAATATGCATGTACAAATTTACATGCACATATACATGCAGCCATATGCACAGAAATATATATAAAAAAACACATAGAGAAACATGAACACACAAGCATGCAAAGACACACAAACTCACAGACATAATCACTCACATATAATGCGTATAATTATATACAAATTTACATGCGCACATATACATACATGCAGTCAAATTCATGCACATATATTGTAACTCACACATATATGCAGCCATATACACAAATATACATGCCAGACACATACAGGTACATGTATGCACAGACACATGCATGCACACGAACATTCAGACACATACATGCACTTTATGTTCATTTATTTACACACCCATACATATATTTCTCATACATTCTACATTTAGCAGCAGTGATATCTATTAGGCATGCAGTGGTTTCAGAAGGGCAATAGGTGTTATGCCTTTCCAGCTCATCCCTGGAGCTAAGCCAGCATTAGAATCATCAGATTGTAAGCTTTAAAGTCTGAAACTGCTATAAATGTGACCGCACCATTTAAAGTGCTTAATCCAGATTTTTCCCCCATGAGTGGGGGTCAGCAATCACTCTCTTGGCAACCCTGGTGTTCGATCACGGGCCCTATAGCTGTCCTCTGTCCTCTATAGCATTTTTATCTTCTCTTACAAAAAATGCTATAACAAGTGATATATCTACTCCAAAATGTTACTGGCAAAGAGACAATTTTGTCCCACAAAATAAAGCACTCACAAAAATAATTAATCTCCATAGAATTGCATCGAAATTCGTTGCACTAAACTTGCTGTATGGTTTTTACATTATAATAAAGAGGACCTGTTTTGAAATATTTCCTGTGACTCAAGTTGTGGCATTCTAATATTTATTCTACATTTATTATCCCCTGGCTTCGGATTAAGTGTGTGGACTGGATAGAACACCAACATCTTTTTTAAAAAAAATTAAAAGTGTTAAACTTCTTGTAAAATTAGTAAAACATAAACATAAATATATAGTGTTAAAAATCAAATCTAGAATTGTTGTTTTCTGTATTCCTGCCCAAGCATGCTAATAAATTTTCATCAATAAAGAATAACCAACCCAGGGACTAAGAAAAGGGCACTAAGTTCCGGGCCCCTCTTCCTTAGCACTGAAACCCAATAATCAATTGTACTTGTGTCTAGTATAACATTTTTGGTGGTCAGAGGAACAAAACAGAAATTGGGTCATTTATTAATTTTTTTTTCAAACCAATAGAAAAATGGCCTTTTTCAATATTAATATTTTAAATTCTGACAATTTTTTTGAAGTAATACATGTTTTATGCATATTTCAAATTTGAGAATTGACCCACAATTGTTACATTGTAGGAAATGCAAGTAAATCTGCATTGCTGCAGATTTAAATAAAGAAACGGATATTTCCAGCACATATTAATTCACAAGTAAAAAAATGCTGCAATCTTGCATTCAAAAATAATTTCTATTATTTGCATTCTGGCCTGCAGATCAGTCACATCCACAAATAAGTTAGTGCTAGGTGTTTATGACAAAAATAATGGAATAATTTAAGGAAATCAACAGCATAGGCGTATTACTTGGATAAGACTTGTAACAGACTGACAGTACCTGCTATACTCTACAACCAGAATGGCTTGATATGAAGAAGGGCTCATTAGCATATTGACTAGGTTGACTGCATACCAACTGCTGATTAGCATGCCAAAGGACCTGATTAACTATTAGACAACATGATTGGAATTTAAATACCCACCAAGTCTTGAGCAAACAGAGCATGGTATATCAGCTTATAGCTACATGAAAGTCTGCATCTTATTCATATGCACAATATTCCGTAGGTTTATATAATCTATGCTTTTTCTTAGTATAATTTTTTTTTATTGAATGGACATTTATTCATTTACTTCACAATGTCCTGAATTGTTTAATAACCTCCTCATAAATATATACATATACCGGTATTACATAACTTGTAAGAGTCATAAATTACTTTCCATGGCTCCTGTCACTCTCGATTAACAAATCTGGCCCTGTAGATTTTACAGAGAAACAAGATTGAAAAAAGATGGAGCTTCTCTCTCCCATAGGAGTTGGCCCATTGCCCCTTCACTCATCAAAACTGCCACTAGCATTCACTTCTTCTCGTACAGTTTCTACACAGATGTTGATCACGTAAAGCAGACAATGTACTGCAATGAATAGAACTGAATTTTTTACAGTTTTACTGATTATTTGCATACTGCAATCAGTATCTTCACCTTTAACGTATAAATTATAATACATAAATACTTAGACAATTAAAATACAAAACTGATATTCAGAATCATAGAGATCTGCAAGATTGTCACAACTGCAAAAAGTGAGATATTACTAACAACAAGGCCCTTTTTTGTTTCTGCATTTCCATTTTTCACTTACAACCTTCAAAAATGTATAACTTTCTTTTTTTCCATGTAAAGATCTGTGTGAGGGCTTGTTTTCAGAGTAACAAATTTCATTTCATAATAACATTATTTAACCCCTTAATGACCGCCGTATCGGCTTTTTACGGCGGTCATTAAGGGTACTTCTTCTGACGTGTACGCCTTTCTACGGCGGCGCGTCAGAAGAAGATTTCGGGACACTGGGTCTCGCCGGTGTCGGGCTGTGATATCACAGCCCAGACCCGGCACTAACACCCGGGATCGGAAAAACTCCGATTCCGGGTGTTTAACCCCTTACATGCCGCGGTCAAGCATGACCGCGGCGTGCAATTTTTTCCCCCGTGGATCGGACCCCCCCGGTGTGCTTACCGGGGGATCCGATACCTCCTGCCGCTGCCCCGGGTCCCGACGAGTGACCCGAGGATGCAGGCTTCTCTCCCCGCCGGGTTCTGCCTTCCTGGCAGGACCCGGCTGTAAGTAACTGAGCATACGCGGCATGCTCAGTTACTTACACTATACACTGCAATACAAGTGTATTGCAGTGTAAAGGCTTGAATAAGCGATTGGATGATCGCTTATTCAAGCCAAAAAGTAGAAAATGTAAAAAAGTTAAAAAAAAAAAATCTTTTTATAATATAATTAAATAAATAAATAAAATAAAAGTCCCATAATCTCCCCAGTAACACATAAATTGCAAATAAAGTAAGTGAAACACAAAAACACGTACATATTTGGTATCACCGCGTCCGTATTAATCTGTACAATAAATCTGAATCAATATTGAACCCGCTCGGTGAACGACGTAAAAAAAAACTCGAAAAACTTCCCATAATATACAATTTTTCATCAAACACCATCACAAAAAATGTTCTAAAAAGTGATCAAAAAAAGTTACGTTCCCTAATATGATACGACTGAAAAGAACAACTGTTTTTGCAAAAAATAAGGCCTCAACCAGATCTGACAACAGAAAAATACAGAAGTTATGGCCCTGAAAAGTTGACAATAGTAAAAACAACGCGATTTTCTCCAATATTGGTTTTGCTCAGGAAAATTGAGCAAAAATAAGAAAAACTATATAAATGACATAACATGACATGTTGCAAATGACATAATTTCAAATTGGCTAAAATTTGCGACATTTTTTGACTCCAGACTAAACTATACTAAGGGAAACATAGAAAATGGAAAAAAGTTACTTGCGAAACCGTTTTCAGGGGCGCCGATCGTTGCTATGGCATCACTGGGGTCCAATCTGTGATGTCATCTTACTGGCACAGTGCTAGCATATGCATGTGCATAGGCCGACACTGCTAATACCCTGCAATACATGAGTATTGCAGAGTATTATCATGAACAAGCAATCAGATGACTGCTTGTTCATGTCACATGGTGGAAAAAGTGAAAAAGTAAAAAAAAAAGTTCTTCAATAAAAAATAAGTTAATAAATCAATAAAAATGCCCAAAAGCCCCAAAACATATAAAGAGACATATAACTCAAAAAAAGTCTAAATCATAACACAAACCCCACATATAGTATCACCGCGTCCGTGACAACCCGTAGAATAAAAGAAAATAATTATTGAAACCGGACGATAAACGCCGTAAAAAAAATGTTATAAACCCTCCAAAAATTATGATTTTACCTATTCAATCCCACAAAAAATGCTATAAAAAGTGATCAAAAAAACATATGTACTCCAGAATGGTACTGGTGCAAAGTACAACATCTCCCGCAAAAAGCAAGCCATCAACCAGCTCCGTAGCCAAAAAACTAATAATGTTATGCCACTTGGAAGACGGCAATTAAGGATAACAAAGTCAATGGTTTCTTTTCACCTTTATAAAAAGGTGTGGATTAGCAATGATGGGAAAGGTTTCTCCAAATTAGCCAAAATCTACGTGGCCAGAATGTAGTTGCTTTTTCTTTTTTCAAATACCAACCCCTTGGTTGCCATATTGACACCCTCCTACTAATTTTGGAGAAACAGAGGTTGAAGCAGAACAATTTGTTTCATATATTAATTCCAATGCCATGAATTTATAATTTACATTTTCTTTTAAAAAACAAAATATACACTTCCTTGACATCTCCCTTCAAAGTAATGAACCTGTACATATTTCTCCTTACAAAGATATTGACACCAAATCCATTTAATAGGCAGATTTGTGCCATCCCCATCACATTATTAAAAATTCAGGTTGGGGAACTGGTACATATAAAGAGATGCATTCATTAAAGGGGTTGTCCGAGTTTAAAAAAAAAATAAAATATATGTGGCCGGGAGCAGGCTGCCTAAAATAATAAAGATGTACTTACCTCCGGTGCCCTCCGGTATCCAGCGCTGCTGTCGCTCCGGTTCGGGCGCCATGTAAACAAACATGGCCGCCTGAGCAGCGCTGGACTCAGCGTGACACGCTCTTACCTGCACCCGTGAACTCCAGTGAACTCCGACGGACTTCAGCGCAGCAGCGACACCTGGTGGACATTGGATGCACTACCTTAGTGAATCGCCGGAAGACCCGAATCCTCCACAGAGAACGCGCCGCTGGATCGCGGGTAAGTAAATCGGCCCCACTGCCTGCAGATGTAGACTACATTTTATGGCTACAGGTTTCCGGGAAAGGCTTTATATTTCTTGTTAATCTAATCATATAGTAATAGTTTCGTTTCTCTCATCTCCAATCACAAAGGTAACTTGTTGTAATATGGTCAGGGGTCCAGAGGGTTGTGGAAAATGTGGAGGGTTGTCACAGCTAAAGTGTACACTTATTAATGATTCATCGTGGAAAATATGATCGGTTAAGAGGTTCATATTTTAAAATCTTTGAATTATTCTTTTAGCATTTTAACATTGAGCTCCATAAGAATCAATCTTACTAAAGATTGATGGGCAGATTCAAAGATGTATCATCCTTTGCAATTTTGCGGCAGTCATTTCAGAAACAGCTTGTGACATGAAGAGAAAATCATAACTCTTCAGCCATGTAGAAAAATAGGAACACCTGGACAGCCTAGAGAAAGAAGGAACAAATTCCCTGCATTCTCTGACTGCTATTGTATGGAAGACTTGATTGGACATCATTAAAGGGGGACTCATTTAACATGTTCCTATTGATGAATCATTCTCTTTAACACAATGCCCGACCACTGTTTTTTTCTGAACAAAAATGAAATAGATTAGAAAAGTAGTTTAACCAGTTGCCTCTACTGTGCTGCCTTTTCACATTTCAATTTTTGTGCTGGTAGCCAAAAAAAAGCAGAGGATTCACCCAGGCATCAGGATCCCAAAGTTAATTATGTCCTATCCTGCTTGCTACCTGCTGCTTGCACCATGCTAACAGACAGTTGTAAAACAGTAGGAGTGTCATCTTAGATGACCACAACTGCAGTAGCTAAGAAAGTTAGAGTATTTATTATTGCTAGCACCTCTGACGGCACCATGCATTGCAATCACAGGTTGTTTAGTAAGACACCTGGAGGCCTAATGAAGAATCATTGACTACCCTGACTACAGTATCATTCACATATCTTACAAAGACCATAAAGCCTCAAAGGTGTTATCACCTACATAACTGTATTTATAATTTATTGGAAGTATTTTCCAGTCTGAGCCATGGACAGTATTTTAGTGTCCAGAAAAAGTTTCTAAAAACAGCTCTGGAATTTGTTTCTTCTCTTTTTCGAACATACCGCCAAGACTCCGTTCCCACTGTTTTCCCTGCAGTATCTTCAGATTCCGAATCATAGGTGAAAAAGATAGGGCAAGCCCATAGTGCAGATCACACTAGTTTGTTAAAAAATATTAATTATACTCACAAGAGTTTTAAAATAACAGTTTTTTAAAAAAATATTTATAAGCCAGAAACGTTTTACCGAATCTAGACATATTACTCGCTACATTCATTTTAACCCCTTAAGGACCAGGCCCTTTTTCGTTTTTGCGTTTTTATTTTTCACTCCCCACCTTCAAAAGTCTATAACTTTTTTTATTTTTCCATGTACAGAGCTGTGTGATGTCTTATTTTCTGCGTAACAAATTGCACTTCGTAGTGATGGTATTAAATATTCCATGCCGTGTACTGGGAAGCGGAAAAAAAATTCTAAATGCAGTGAAAATGATGAAAAAACACATTTGCGCCATTTCTTGTGGGCTTGGTTTATACAGCTTTCACTGTGCGGCCCAATTGACAGATCTACTTCATTCATTGGGTCAATATGATCACAGGGATACCAAATTTGTATAGGTTTTATAATGTTTTCATACATTTACAAAAATTAAAACATCCTGTACAGAAAAAAAATTCTTCATTTTACAGTGTTCTTGCGCTAATAACTTTTTCATACTTTAGTGTACAGAGCTGTGGGTGGTGTCATTTTTTGCGACTTCTGATGATGTTTACAACACTTTTATTTTTAGGACTGTTAGACCTTTTGATTATTCTATTTTTCAAAATGGCTAAAAAATGCAATTTGCGACTGCGGGCGCTATTTTCCGCTATGGGGTAAAACGCAGTGAAAAACAATAATTATATTTTGATAGATCGGGCATTTTCGGACGTGGCGATACCTAATGTGTTTAGGATTTTTAATGTTTATTTATATTTATATCAGTTCTAGGATACTACAGTATGGCAGTATATGGGGATTTTGCATACCATCAAGCACCGATCGCGGGTGTTAGCAACGGGCGTTTGCTTCATTATGAAGCAAATGCCTGGTGAGTATGAAGAGGGCTCAGCCCGTGAGCCCTCTTCATACTCCCCCATGCGCAGCAAGATGTAAGGGTACGTCTTATTGCGCTATGGGGTTAAAACCAAAAAAGCCCCATCAACACCAGTTTTTGAGGTTTTGCACATGACAGTGCATGATTGGGTAGAGAGAAGGGGAAGAGTTGGGCAGGAGTGGGTGGGCAGGAGAATCTAGCTAAAATCTGAGCCTCTTAGTAAAGTCAGCCCAACGTGCGCTAGGGGTGATGCTAGGGGGGGGGGATATTAAGACTGGCGTGCAAAATGCCAGTTTTAATATATTACCTCTATTGTGTCTATAGACACAATGGGGCAGATTTATCAATCTGTCTGAAAGTCAGATTATTTCTAGTTGCCCATGGCAACCAACCACAGCTCCCCTTTAAAATATTCATGAGCACTGGTAAAATGAAAGCTGAGGTGCAATTGGTTGCCATGGGCAACTAGAAATATTCTGACTTTCAGACAGCTTGATAAATCAGCCCCAATATGTGAAGAACAATATGTGTGAAGATGTCTGAAGAACACCTTTCTGATAAGTTAGCAGATGTACGGAAACATCTGCAATGTGTTCTTCACTGTGTTCACTGTGTTCTTCACTTAAATGATCCTTAATGAACCTTAAATGATCCTGTGTTCACTGTGTTCTTCACTTAAATGATCCTTAATGATCCTTAAATGATCCTGTGTTCACTGTTTTCACTGTGTTTCCTTAAGTGAAAGCTTGTTCTTGAGCAGGCGAAATATTCGTCCGAGCAACGAGCCATTTCGAGTACGCTAATACTTGAACGGGCATCAAGCTCGGACAAGTATGCTCGCTCATCTCTACCAATAACACATTCTCCTGCTTTCTCCTATCTCTTCCTGCCCTCTCACATTGAATTTTGGTCATTTACTCATTTGGCACACATTTTAACAGGACCCTTTGTGTTTTTTAATCATTCTTTTCCCACGTTACTCTAAAACATGTGAATCACCTTCAATATGTTTGGTTTTTGTTATGCACAGGACACAAATTAAGGAATCAGGGATGTGATTATTACTTACCCTTTGAAGATTTTCTTCCTTATTTTGTTGTATTTGTGCCACTTTAATGTAGGTTAGCAACTATGCAATTTCTTCATGTGTCATATGGGTTGTCAATCTTGTGTGTGATCACATGAAAACACTACCGACACATGACATGTAGGAACACTCCCCTCTGGTGTGAGTGACTTGGTAACTATGGGAACGTTAGTCTCACATGACATGCAGGAAAAAGCCCGTTTGGTGGGTGTGCCCAGGCTGTCATGTGATTCTCACAGATGTTTTAAATTGCTTGTTTCATTGTATACTGTTATCCATGACTAAGAACGCATCTGAAACACGTTGGAAATATTGATGTGTGTTGTAGGATTTTAACATGACATGAATAAAGAAAAAGGTTTTTAACCAATTCCTTGGTCTCTGGGATTTGAGCTGGAAACTACTATTTGTATGCTCTATCTCTTTGCGGCTACGGGTTGCGGTGAGCGCTTGTACTGAGCCCATGCGCCATAGCCGGCTATGCGGCTTGCGGCCGTACATGCATTCCCCCGACAGTCATGTGAATGAGCCCTTATTCTGTGACAGATAAATCATGCTGGATAATTAATCTGGTGTAGTTAAAGACTGTGGCGTATACCTTAAACCAGCTATTAGTTAGCCTAAAAATGACATGAAACCATTAATAAATGTGGTTCAAGGCATTTCAGGTACAAATTATTACAGAATTCGGTATAGACTAATTGATAAATCTCCCCCACTATCTTGCCTTGGTATTAGCGTCCGGTGACCAATATCCAGCGATCCCACGGTTCAGCATTAAGTTGAGTGACGTGTATTTTTCCAACATGTAATTAAATGTATATGTACTCTAGGTTTAGAATATTTTGTTTATAGTTTCTGGTTACAGTATTAATAAATCTACACCATTGTCTGAAGTTATTTAATAGGATTGATCAATAATAAACTTATATCTGCAATACCTGTACACAAATGCATCATGTGAAAAATGTTTATCTTATTTCATAATGCAATGGAACCCCCAATTAATCAGGTTACAAAGATAAATTATACATGCAAATGAGTTGGTGTGTCATAATGCGGGCAATATATTTCATTCACAGTTCTGAGTACTAGTCTTGAACACTATAATTGTAATTTTACCCCTAAGTTTCCCCTGACCTGCTTAGAAAGCTCCCTTGTGTGAAGAAAGTTAAATATACACTCCAAATCTCACTATGCTGTGATTGCTAGACTGACTTTCTAGGATGCATATCTCCTTTTATTTCATTGTCAGGTTATGGTATAGGACAGTGATGGCGAACCTTTTACAGACAGAGTGCCCAAACTATATCCAAAATCCACTTATTTACCTTGAAGTGCCAGCATGGAATTTTATACAGTAACTTATTGCTACCACATCTTTCAATTGTATCGGCCGCCTGAGGCCACCAATATAGTTGACAGAAGGAAGGCAAATTCAAACTATCATTGTAGCTTCTTTCCAGGGTCACTTTGTACAGGAAGAAATGGTGGGTCCAGCAAGATGACCCACAAAGACAATGCAGTTCTGTCAACACCTTCTTACTTTCCACGCAGTTCCAAACAGCCAATAAAGTGTCACTTTAAAATAGCGCTGAGAGCAGCATCTCTTAAGTTCGGTGTTTGGTGAACTCTGTCCTTGGACAATGGCCTGAGTGCCAGCAAAAAGGGCTCCGAGTGCCACCTCTGGCACCCGTGCCATAGGTTCGCCACCACTGGTATAGGAGATTAGGTCTATCATGCTGTTAGATCAGGATTCTGTCTGTCTGCATTTCATTCTCTAATGCATACCCAATCTAAGAAAGGTGCAACTGTCCATGTATACATGCTCTTTAGTCCATGAATGCCCCAATGATGGAAATGTTCTTACAAGCGATAAAGCCACCAAGCAGGTGTTTCACTGTAGGCAGTCACTGGAAAACCCAGCATGATGAAAGATTAGCACTGAAAATGTGCCAAGAGATTAACCATCGCAATCCTACACATCCTAAGCAAATCAACTTGACAGGTATCTTTGAATAAGCAACCCAACAAAAGAAGGAATGACATACGAATAGTAGACTAAATGCATTGTTTATTCCACTGTTTTAAAAATACATTACAGTATTTTCTTTGCTACTCTACACATACAGTGGTTGCTGTATTATCAGTCTCTTTTCACTACTCCAATTGGATATATTTGTTTCTGTGTTTGCATGTAGTCAGTCGATAAAAATCCAAACAGTAAAATTAGAACTTAATATGAATTTACACATGTTATAAGACCTGTAACTAGATAAAGGAAAAAAATGGCCGCACTCCAAAGTATTCAAGCGAAACATTGGTTACTTTATTCCCATATTGCAACGTTTTAACTCCTTCATTAGAAGCCTTTCTTAAGCAAGGCGCTAGTGTTTAACACAGCTATATAAAAAGGATCATCAATGTTACATTTGCACTAGTGTTAGGCTTAAGTCCCGCAATCGATCTGATTCTCAGACGTAAAAGGGAACAGTAAAAATTTTTATAGTCTATTTGGATCAATTTATGTATCACTTGCTACTCGCTGCTCCCCCATATCTTGCAATGTCAGCAGGCAAAGGAGGATATTTACTGTATCAGAAGGAAACATCGTTCTAGATGCCAATTCAGAGATTAGCTTTCAATTTATAAACTTCTGCAGGAAATGAAAACTGAACTCTGATTGGTTGCCATGAGCATCTACAACAGTTCTGCTCTCAGTCACTTCTCATAAATCTCCCCCAAAATCTTGTGATAAATATCTCCTTGCCTGTGTATGAGTATAATACAGTAGAGAGTACACAATCTATTGACTTTGTAGTTTTGCAGTGTGAATTGAAAAGAGAAGGCGAGCAAAACAGGCCCAACTCTCCCAATAAATCTCATTTTTTGCCAGGCAAGGGAAAATGTCTAATAATTAATAGTGCGGTGTTTAGTGCATTTTGGCACAGAATTGTAGTGTACAATAGTTTCAACTATAAATAAAATCTACCATCAGAATCTATCATGTTAAATCAGGGTGACTTATTCATATCCATGGCCTCCTTCCTTCAAAAATAAACTTTAAAATTTATGCTAGATGGGATCTGGTGAGTCTGCGCCTCAGTGATGTCATTTTACAGGCTGTCATAATGAGCAGAGTAGGTCTCCCCACCAGGGCAGGTTGTAGAGAAAGTGGGTCCCTGGGCAAAATTAAAAGTGGGGCCCCAAATAAAACGATTTCATGACCAGTCATAGTGAATAACTGGCTCCCTTTAGTAAGGTAAAACAAACTGTAATATGGGAGAGTTTTATAGGACATGATAGAGACATTGATGGGCAGCACGGTGGCTCAGTGGTTAGCACTTGCAGCCTTGCAGCACTGGTCAACATCTGCAAAGAGTTTGTATGTTCTCCAGGTGTTTTTGTGAGTTTCCTCCGGGTCCTCCGGTTTCCTCCCACACTCCAAAAACTTACTGGTAGGTTGAATAGATTGTGAGATCCATGCTGACAGGGATTGAATTGGCAATTATTATGATAGAAGATAAATATGAAATATGATAGAGATTTCTAGATGCAGAAGTATAAAGTAGATGATATACACAGTAGATAGATATGAGAGATAAATACAGTAGAAAAGAAATAGAAGATTGATTGAAAAATAGAGAAAAAGTGAGATGTATAAATGGTCAGATTATATGATATAGATAACTAGACAGATAGATATATAGACAGGAGATAGATGATAAGCATCTTCACCCGGGAATTCAACCAAAGGGTATTAACTAGAGATGAGCGAATACACTCGTCCGAGCTTGATGCTCGTTCGAGCATTAGCGTACTCGCAACTGCTTGTTGCTCAGACGAATACTTTGCCAGCTCGAGAAAATGGCATCTCCCGCCGTTTTGATTTTTGGCGGTCAGAAACAGAGCCAATCACAAGCCAGGAGCCTCTGCACTCCACCCAGCATGACGTGGTACCCTTACACGTCGATAGCAGTGGTTGGCTGGCCTGATCAGGTGACCCTGGAATAGACTAGGCCCTGCCCGCACTGCTCGCATCATTCTCTGTCTGGATGCCGTTAGGGAGAGAGCTGCTGCTGCTGCTGCTGCAGGGAAAGCGTTAGGGTGTTATATTAGCTTACTGTTAGGCAGGAGTGAGTCTACAAGAACCCAAAAGCCCTTCTTAGGGCTAGAATAGCAGTATATATATTTTTTTTTATTTGCTTGTGGCTGGGTTTGCTGGCACTGGTAGTGCAGATAGTACCATATTGTGAGGAATTTGCAGGGAGACTAGGGAACGTTCTATTTAGCTCTTAGTGACACACATATCCATCTTAAACACCTAAGTGGGACAATTTATTAGGGGTTTGATTGAATTAGGCACAGTCTGCCGATTTTTATTTTTTTTTTCAAAACTTAAAGTGACAGGCACACCACATAATCCATTTGTGTGCTGTCAGTGTAGGTTAGAAACTAGGCATACAAGAACCCAACCGGCTTTCTTAGGGCTACAATAGCGTTATATATATATATATATATATATTGTTGATTTGCTTGTGGCTGGCCTTGCTGGCACTAGTAGTGCAGCTATTACCATATTGTGAGGAATTTGCAGGGAGACTTGGGAACGTTCTATTTAGCTCTTAGTGACACACATATCCATCTCAAACACCTAAGTGGGACAATTTATTAGGGGTTTGATTGAATTAGGCACAGTCTGCCTATTTTTTATTTTTTTTCAAAACTAAAAGTCATCAGGCACAGCACAAAATCCAGTTGTGTGCTGTCAGTGTAGGCTAGAAACTAGCCATACGAGAACCCAACAGGCCTTCTTAGCGCTAAAATAGCGTTATATATTTTATTTTTTGTTGATTTGCTTGTGGCTGGCCTTGCTGCCACTAGTAGTGCAGCTAGTACCATATTGTGACGAATTTGCAGGGAGTCTTCCGAACGTTCTGTTTAGCTCTTAGTGACACACATATCCATCTCAAACACCTAAGTGGGACAATTTATTAGGGCTTTGATTGAATTAGGCACAGTCTGCTTTTTCTTTTCTTTTTTTTTTTTTCAAAACTAAAAGTCATCAGGCACAGCACAAAATCCAGTTGTGTGCTGTCAGTGTAGGTTATAAACTAGCCATAGCAATAGTATAGCATCGTTTTGTTAAAAAAACAAAAACAAAAAAAAACACAAAAAAAACAAAAAAAAATTACAGTTTACACTTTAATTTTGAAAATGTTGAACCCAAGGGCTAGGGGTAAAGGATGAGGGCGTCCAACTACTGCAGGGGTCAGAGGCCATGGTCCTGGGTGGGGTGAGACACCACCTGCAGATGAGGGAGCAGGGGAAGGCCGCAGAGCTACACTCCCTAGGTTGATGTCTCAAGTTACTGGGAGTCGTGGTAGAGCACTGTTAAGGCCAGAAGAGTGTGAACAGGTGATGTCGTGGATTGCGGACAATGCTTCTAGTCATTTGTCCACTAGTCAGTCTTCCACGCAGTCCACCCATGTCCCCGAAATCAGCACTCCTCCAGCTCCTCCACCTCAGCCTCCTTCCCCCCAGTCTGCCCCCTCCCAGGAAAATTTGGCATTTGAACTGGCATACTCTGAGGAACTGTTTTCTGGACCCTTCCCACAGTCACAAACCACTTGTCCGGTTGCTGCTAAGCTCTTTTCCGATGCCCAGGTTTTCCACCGGTCACAGTCTGTGGGTGATGATGACATTGTTGACGTAGTGGAAGAAGTGTGTAAAGAGGTGTCGGACGATGAGGAGACACAGTTGTCAAACAGTGGTGAAGTTGTTGTCAGGGCAGGAAGTCCGAGGGGGGAGCAGACTGACCCAAGCTGGGTTGATAGGCCGGGTGAACTCTATGACGGAAGCGAGTCCTCGAGGAGAACAGGTTGAAAGAGGCAGTGGTGGGACCAGACGGAGAGGCAGGGCCAGAGCTGGTGCATCAGAGCCAAATGTTTCACGTAGTGAAGCTCCCGTGGTGAGGGCTAGATTTTCCGAAGTCTGGAGGTTCTTTAAAGAAACACCGGATGACCAAAGGACTGTGGTGTGCAACCTGTGCCACACCAGGATCAGCAGGGGTTCCACCACTACCAGCTTAACCACCACCAGTATGCGGAGGCTTATGAATGCTAAACACCCCACTCAATGTAACCAAGGCCGTTCACCTCTGACCGGGCACACCACTGCTCCTTCCCCTGTGTCATCTGCTGCCTCTGCTAGTCCGCCCCCTGACCAGGACCCCGGCCCAAACACCTCCCGTGCGAAAACCACACCTTCGCCTCCACGATCCTCCACAGCATCCACCAATGTCTCCATGCGCAGCGTTCAGCTCTCCATACCCCAGACGCTGGAGCGCAAGAGGAAGTACAGTGCAACCCATCTACACGCCCAAGCCCTCAACGTCCACAACTCCAACTTACTTAGCCTGAAGATGCTGTCCTATAGGCTGGTAGAGACCAAGGTCTTTCGCAACCTAATGCAGCAGCCGCCCCTCGGTATTCGGTCCCCAGCTGCCACTACTTTTCCCGATGTGCCGTCCCAGCCCTGTACCAGCACGTGTCAGACAACATCATCTGTGCCCTGACCAATGCCGTTTCTGACAAGGTCCAACTTACCACGGACACGTGGACGAGTGCTGCCGGGCAGGGCCACTATATAACGCTGAGGGCACATTGGGTTAACTTGGTGGAGGCTGGGACCGAGTCTGACCCTGGGGCTGGTCATATACTGCCGACGCTGAGGATTGCGGGGCCTACCTCGGTCCAGGTCTCTCAGGCTTACTATGCCTTTACAAGGCCTTCGCCAGTTTTATGTCACCCCAGCAAGACAATGTCTCCTGTCCCCAGTCTTGGCAGAGTAGGGCTGATCTTTACAGAAAGATGGTGAGGGAGTACGTAGCTGACCATACCATCGTCCTAGATGATTACACAGCTGGGTTTCAACTACTGGGTTTCAAAGCTGGACATGTGGCACGAACTGGCGCTGTACGCCTTGGAGGTTCTTGCCTGCCCTGCCGCTAGCGTGCTGTCTGAGCGGGTTTTCAGTGCAGCTGGTGGCATCATCACCAATAAGCGTACACGCCTGTCGACTGACAGCGCTAACAGGCTGACGCTTATCAAGATGAATAAAGCCTGGATTTCTCAGGATTTCCATTCTCCACCAGGTGAAAGAAGCTCAACCTGAATAATGTATGCACTCCTCCTCATTTTCCTCCTTCTCCTCCTCTTTGTACACTAAAGCAGAGGAAACTGGCTATTTTTTGCCAGGGCCAACTGGCTCTAGCTATAGTCCTCTATGTATTTAATTTTTTTGGAGGGCCAACTACCCGGTCTTCTGTTTTAAACAATTTTTGGGAGTGCCACATATAGGCACTAAATCTATTTAATTTTTCTGGAGGACTCCTACCTGCTCCTCTGGTTTGAAAACTTTTTTGGACTGCCACATACAGGCACTGTCCAAATTTAATTGTCTCCATAGCAGCCTCCACACATCGTCTTTATAGCTGCCTCCACACATTGTGTCCATTGCTACATCCACACATCATCTTCATAGCTGCCTCCCAAAGTCGTCCATATAGCAGCCTCCATACATCGTCCCCTTAGCAAACGAGCTGTGTCAGGCAGAATTTGGGGTTGTTTGCATGGCTTCCACATCAAACTTGTTAACTTTGTCGCCACCCTGCTGTGTTATCCCCAAAATATACTGGCAAACTTTTATCATTTACCGATATTATTTCAGCGCTTCTTGCGCATCTGTTTACATTCCCCTCACCTGCCATAACCAAAACCAGAACAGTACTACACTTGATCTTATAAAAAAGGTTCTTAGAAGTGCTGTTTGTAGCCTCCGCCTGCTTTGAAAATTATAATTTTTTCAAAGTAAACGCTTCTGGCCCCCAGGCCCATTTTGGGTGGGGAGGAACCGAGAGACAGGGGCTTGGACAGGTGAAAGCGGACCGCTAGCTCCATCCCAAGATCCAACTAACATAGTTTTAACTGCAGCACCTTTAATCTACTACTACTTTACTGCCTCCATACATCGTCCCCTTTTCAAACGAGCTGTGTCAGGCAGAATCTTTGGGTGTTTCACCAGATACATAATGGAACTCGGCCCATCTGTCACCGCCATGCTGGAGACCTGAAGTTGCAATCATAGCAGCGCAATATGGATGCCCCATACTGTCGCTCTTAATCATGGAACCATTTCCGAAAAAACAATTAAAAATAGAACCGCTATGCTATTCCATTATTCCTAGATGAAATATTCAAACGTCCCCGCCTGCTTTGAAAATTATAATATTTTCATGACAGATCCACCGCTCTACAACAACACTATTCTGCATTTGGTGGTGCTGGAGAGATATGTGTGATCTGTCCTGTAGGTACTGTTACTAATTCACTATTACACCCCCCCATCGTACGGTTTTCCTTGCATTATTCCCACCACCACCTGATTTTCCTTGCGTTATGCCCCCCGTTGTCCGTTTTTTCCTTCCTTTCCAACTGCACTTGTGAGTTGTGATAGTAGAAGTAGGAGCAGTGCACACGATCTGTGGAGGAGGTAATGGTGCATGCTGTATGCTGAGAATGTAGTAGTGCATGCAATGTGCAGAGAGTATAGTAGTGCATGCCGTGTGCTGAGGATGTAGAAGTGCATGCCATATACGGTGGATGTAGTAGTGTACGTGGTGTGTGGAGGATGTGGTAGTGCACATCGTATGTGGAGGATGCAGCAGTGCACGCGGTGTGTGGAAGATGTAGAAGTGCACACGGAGGATGTAGTAGTGTACGCGTTGTGTGAAGGAAGTAGTAGTGCATGCATGTTTCGAGGAGGTAGTGGTGCACGCAATTTGAGAACTTGCTATTAAAACTTTAAACCTTCTAAAATTCCTAAAAAATAACCAAACGTAAAAAAAAATTTGGAAATAGAAAGAAGACAAATGGCAAAAGATTTCTACAAAAAAAATTTGATATGGCTTTTTGTCTAAAAAATAGAACATTTAAAAAAAATTCACTACTTATATAAACTGAAATGTGTCACGAGAAAACAATCTCAAAATCTAAAAAGATAAATTAATGTTAAAAAGTTATTATGACACGAAAAGTTATGACGAAGGTCAGATTTAAAAAAAAAAAAAAACGGGCTGAGCCATAGCATGCAAACTGGCTGTGTCCTTAAGGGTTTCAAGGAAATTCACCATCAAAATAAAGCACGAATAAACCAGGGGCACTTACTCATAGGGCACATAGATCCAGGCACAGAGAATGTGGCAATCTTCTTATATTTATTATCCATGGCTTCTTTCCGTCCAAAATAATTCTTTTAAATTATGCTAATGAGCCCAAGGGCCCCCGGTGGGTATTTCCAGAGCTGCTCTGTGCTGCAGTGTGACAGGCTGTTACAATGAGCAGATCACGTTCCCCCACTTGCTCCTCTGTCCCTCCCTCCCCCTGTGTAATCAAGTAGCAGCAGAAAGTGCAGGGCAAGGAAAAATGAATCTAAAATTGTGTTTCTAGGTGCCATGGATCCAGAGATATTCAGGTTTAAAGTGAGAATTTCAGGTGCGATTTATATACATAAATCACTCCAGACAGCATTTTAGAAGTTAATATCTCCATTTTCCTGACAGTTAGAAACACAAATTTAGAAGAAAGAGGAGTCTCTCTTCCTTTAAAAGAAAAAAGAAGTGAGGTTCTACATGTTACAGAGCCAGAGATACAGCCCCCTGAAGTATAACCCCCCCTCCAGATTCTTAGCCGGCAGCTACAGGGAGAATTCTGAAGAGCGCCTCACAGATAATGGAAATATCGACATTATATGTTACTACATTTTGATACGGGATAATAACAATTAATATTCATGTTTTTCCCCTCTCCTATTCAGAACTATCTAAGAACACACTTTCTCTCTTATTGCCTTTTATTTTGTGATATTTTTTTTGTTTGCGAAAATTGACTAATACGATGAACATTCAATCCTCTTCGCCTAATGTGACTACACATTAACATCGCAACCCAAAACGTGTCCATAAACACCAAAAACACACACATGTTCTGGAATAAAATTTTTATTTCACAACATCCTCCATTATTTACACCTTTGTTGTGACGTTATCACTCATATTCTTATGAAGCGCGAGGGTTCTGTTATTGTGCGGCTAATACAATGGCGCACATCTAAAGGTGACTTTTGTTATCTCATTAGCTTGGTTTATGGATATGTAGTTATCTATTAAGGTTACCATTGTGTAAGGGACCACACACTGATAGATCTGTGTGAAGCTCAGTTCACTCATTTCCCTGAAGTGAAAGCCAGCCTGTGTTTCCTAGTGTTTCAGCGTTCTCAGGATTCCTCTGTGTGTCTGTACTCCAGTGATCCTCTGAGTTCCTGTATTCCGGTGGTGTTCCTGTATCCCCGTGGCGTTCCTGTATCCCTGTGGCGTTTCTGTATCCCTGTGGCGTTCCTGTATCCCAGTGGTCTTCCTGAGGTCCTGCCATCCTGCCGAGGTCCTGCCATCCTGCTGAGGTCCTGCCCTCCTGAGGTCTGTTCCTGTTTCCTACTCCAGTGATCCGTCCCTCTGGTTCCTGTGGTTCCTGTTTCTTGCTTCCCTACTTTAGCTGCCAAGGAATGACCTGGTGGCACCCCGCCGCAGCAAGACCATCCTGCTTTCCGGTGGGCTCTGGCAAAGACCAGGGGCCACTTAGACTACGGTCCCTGGTTGCGGCTAGTACCATCATACCTGCGGTGGTCCAGAGGGTCCTTGGAGACTTTTCCCTACACTTGTCCCACAAGTGTGACAAGTATTCTGGATTTGTAGATATTTAAGAGAAAATTTTGAATTTTCATGCAATTTTTACATTTTATTGCATTTTGCTGCAAAGTTGCATGAAGGTGGTAGTGTGTATGAATTTAAAAGCTATTCTTGCTTACATGGTGATTTCTGGAAAAATTAGATTTTGACAGAATAAGAGCTTTTTTATTTTGTGTGTGATACATTTTTAAACACATTTATGATAGCAACCAAAATGTTACATTTTTTGTTTTAGCATTTTTGGGAGTGTTAATTCTTGATTCTTCCTTTTTGTGCCTAAACCTCCACTTCGTGTGGTGTTTATGTGAGTTTTATGTAAAAACGTACATTATCAGGGCATTTTCAGTGTTTAATAATTTGGGTTTGTCACAAAGTTACATGAGGGTGGTCAAACATTAATTGCCAAATGCATTGCCTGGTTGTCTGCTGTCAAAATCATATAGGTTTTACGAGTGCCTATACTTTTTAATCTGTTTTATTGATATATTTTACAGGTTGTTACGGTCCTAAAATGTCTAGCTGAAAAGCAGATATTGAATTATTTATAAGTTATAGTTATATAATGTTGATTTATTTATGTGAACATCTCTATATGAGGCATTTGTGAAATCTACACATTTCCATTTATTACATTTAGGAGATGTGAAGCTAAATATTTTCAGTTTGGAGCACATTTTTGGCCATAAAAGTGAAATTTAAAGTATCAGGAACACAGGAATGGACTGGCACACAGGACAGGAATGCAGGACACACAGGAACGTAGGATACACAGGAACGTAGGATATACAGGGACGCAGGATACACAGGAAAGCAGGATATACAGGAGGGCTTTCACTTCAGGGAAATAGCTTGAAGATCCGGCAGGGAAAGATGGGGGCACTTGTGCGCTGGCCCTTTAAGTATTGCAGTACTGCCGCACGCGCCCTAGGGAGCGGGGCTGCAGGGGGCCTAGTCCAGACGACAGCGGGAGTGTGGAGAGGTAAGTCCACAGGAGCGGGGCTGGGGCAGCGGAGTATGGATCCGTGGTATGGATCGCTGTGGTGCCCGTGACAGATACAATATGAAGAACTGTGCCCTAGTGCTATAAAACAGAGGAGAATCCGAAAATTGACCCTAATTTTTAAACACAACCCCCCTGCTGAATTTAGCAAGTTGTCATATGTGGTCTAGTGTAATACAAGTGGTGTAGTGAGCATTTTGAGCATACAGGTGGTTTCCAAATATGATGTGCAAGGGATGCCCGTGATGGAAATTGCCATTATTTCTGTAAAGTTTGGTGCACATTATGTGATGCCTTTGGGGATATACAAAGGATGTTCTAACAAATCCAGAGGCTTGAAATAGAAAACCTAAAACAAGGTTTATTGTGACACGCGGTCCTCATGAATCTGGCACCCCCTGCACTGCTCTGAGAGAGTGCATCTACTTTTTTTTGGTAGACCGTGCCCCACAATTCACGATTCTGGCGCACTCTGCTCTACCTTTGATAAATGTGACCTACAGTCTTTTCGTACTGTAGCAAAACTTCTACCTAACTCAAAAATTATTTTTTAGTTGGAGAGATTGGCTGAATCAATCGGACTGCTAGCATACCATGCATAAAAGCCTATGTTCTGCCAGCTTCCCTGACCATTTCATCCTAAAAGGCAGTTCATTTGTAAGATACAGATTGAAAATAATAGGAGGGGCATTATGTAGTATATATATATATATATATATATATATATATATATATATATATATATATATATATATATATATAATTATTATTAGGAGAATTATGTTGAGTTTTATATATGCCAAAGCTCAATATGGTTTTGCTATAGGTATGTGTGTTTGAAATATATGGGGGGCACAGAGTGGTCATTTATGTTGTCGGAGTAGAACACAACAGTTTTAAAATGCACCCAAATTAAACATCACAGTAATAAATGGTTGCAGCAAAAAACGGGTGTTGCCTGTCTTTGCACTGGCGGAGCCACTTTGTTACTTCTCTCTCAGAGAGCAGCAAAAGGTATTCATGAGTAGAATCCAACTATAGTCAGAAGATTTGCGGTCATATCCAGGGACAACCAAAATTGTAAACACCATGACTGATAGAGGCAGGTTGGAGTTATATCTGGAAAATGCTGCTTTTTTGTTAATAACAGTGAACTAGAGAATGTGTTATTTTTTTATCCTGAGTATATTTAAGAATCTTGTCTTCGTGGGAATACCCTTTTAATTAGCCAATGTTGAGACTGGTCGCTACAAGTATTAACGCATATTCTCCTTCAAACGTTTAAAGGAACTTGAAAGTCTGTAAAGAATCTGAATTTGACATAATTTTTTCCTAAAAAGATATATGTGAAAACTAAAGCAAGTTCATCACAAATAAATTTATGTATGAGGGGGATTATGGCTAGAAAGGAAATGAATACAAAACAATTTAAATTTTTTAAAATTAGTGTTGGTTTTAGAGATCTATAAAACAATATAAATGTGGTATCTTTTTAAGTGTACATTCCCGTGTGGGCATACCGCCGTGTGCTGGAGAGGAGGAGGAGGTGACCCCTCCTCCCTCCATAGAGAATAGCGGCGCACGGCCGCACACACGCCGAAAAATAGAGCATGCTCTATCTTTTTGCGGTGTGCGGCCTGGATCGGTGCCACACGTGTGGCACCGTATCTGCGCCGCGCCGCTATTGCCGTCTATGGGGACGTACATGTGAATGTGCCCTAACCCTATTGATCCAAATAATAAAGGGGATTTATTAGCAGTGACTTGCCGACCCGTGCAGTAGTATTACGTCATGCAGCCGGTAAACAGAGCCAGTGCCAGAAGCTCGGGTTGTCAGCTGTGTTAAACAACTAACACCCTCCAGTAATGAGTCGGCATGCTCAATTAGTTACATGTTAGTATTACAGTGTAGTGATTTGGACTTGAAGAAGCAAACAAAGTCCAAGTTAAAAAAAATGCTAAAAAGTTCAAAAACAGTGAATAACATTTTTTTAATGAATAAATAAAGTTAAAGTCCCCGAAACACCTCTCTTCCATAGACATTCCTAATAAAGCATGAAAAACACAAAGCCCCCACATATTTAATATCACCACATTTATAACAATCTGTACAATAAATATGCAACATAACTTGACCTGTACAATAAACACTCTAAAATATTTAATAAACTTAGGTAATTTTTCATATTTTAAAAATAAAGAATTTTTCTGAAATGTTGCAAAATTTCCAATTTTTTTCCAATATTTTTCCAATATAAGGTATATCATCCAAATTTCTCAAATAACATTTAGTTCAATGTGCCATGAGAAAACAATCCTAAAGTTATAACCACATAAATTGACATGTCAGATGTTAAAAATAAATAAGCCATGTCAGGAAGGTACAGAATCGGCAAGTTGTTAAGGGTTAAAAATACACCCCGCAGCCACTGAAAATTGTTTTTTTTTTCAGCTTGTCCAGTCCAATGCATGAAATATTGAAACATTCGGATATGACTCTGTAAAATCAAAAATAAAAAAGGAAACACAAAATTGAAAATTCTCTGAATCCTTAAAAGGTTAACCTTTAACTGGATAAAAGACATACACATATTACCATGTTGTGTTTTTCAATGTACACATCTTTTTCAGAAATGTTTTTCTATATTAAAGGGCTTATTTGTGGGCTTAAACTAACATCTTTTGCTTGCAAAGCTGAAGAACGATAAAATGCACTGCAGTTTTCAGTCTGTCAATGTGCCATCTGGCAAAAGTAAACAAATATTTGGAGTTTGGGACCAAAGCTCAGTGCTGCTGTGTAACTGATGAGTTACTGTGTCAGCAAGACATATTTACAGGAAAAAGAGAGTATGTAAGTTTATCAACACCATAGTAGCCATGAAAAGCCATGAAGTTAATAAATGTTTACTTCACAACTGAAACTTCTAGCCAATTGCTGTCATAATGATCATTTTTAGAGATGAGCGAGCACTAAAATGCTCGAGTGCTCGTTATTCGAGACGAACTTTTCCAGATGCTCGAGTGCTCGTCTCGAATAACGAGCCCCATTGAAGTCAATGGGAGACTCGAGCATTTTTCAAAGGGACCATGGTTCGGGAATAAAATGTGTTAATTAATTGAAAAAGAATGTCTTCTGATAAGTGATCAGATGTATGCAAACATCTGCAATCTATTCTTCACTGTTCCGCGCGTATATTATCTCCCGACAAGTTAACAGATGTGAAGAACAGTGAGGAATAGAATAAAAACAGTGAACACAGGATCATTTAAGTGAAAAACATAGTGAAGAATAGATTACAGATGTTCTGCACATCTGCTTACTTGTCGGGAGATACGCTGTCCCGTGCCCCGCTGCTCTCCGTGCCCCGCTGCTCTCCGTGCCCCGCTGCTCTCCGTGCCCATGTCTCCGTGCCCCATGTCTCCGTGCCCCGCTGCTCTCCGTGCCCATGTCTCCGTGCCCCATGTCTCCGTGCCCCATGTCTCCGTGCCCCGCTGCTCTCCGTGCCCCGCTGCTCTCCGTGCCCATGTCTCCGTGCCCCATGTCTCCGTGCCCCGCTGCTCTCCGTGCCCATGTCTCCGTGCCCCATGTCTCCGTGCCCCGCTGCTCTCCGTGCCCATGTCTCCGTGCCCCATGTCTCCGTGCCCCGCTGCTCTCCGTGCCCCGCTGTCTCCGTGCCCCATGTCTCCGTGCCCCGCTGCTCTCCGTGCCCGTGTCTCCGTGCCCCATGTCTCCGTGCCCCATGTCTCCGTGCCCCATGTCTCCGTGCTGCCGCTGTCCCATGTCTCTGTGCTGCTCCCCGGTGTCTCTGTGCTGCTCCCCGGTGTCTCTGTGCTGCTCCCCGTTGTCTCTGTCCTGCTCACCGTGTTCTTCAATGTCTTCTTCACACATATATATTGTTCTTCACATACTATTTTGTTCGCACCGCTCCGCGCGTATCTCCCGACAAGTAAGCAGATGTGCCGAACATCTGTAATCTATTCTGCACTGTGTTCTTCACTGTGTTTTTCACTTAAATGATCCTGTGTTCACTGTGTTCACTGTTTTTATTCTATTCTTCATTGTTCTTCACTGTGTTTTTTTAATTAAATGCTCGATCTCGAGCAGGGGAAATACTCGTCCGAGCAACGAGCCGTCTCGAGTACCTTAATACTCGAACGAGCATCAAGCTCGGACGAGCATGTTCGCTCATCTCTAATCATTTTCAATGTGCCTAGCATTATGGTTTTATACTAAAAACTGCAAAAAAAAGATCCCAGTATAATGTAATATTCTGCTTAAAGGGAACCCGTCAGGCAAAATAACCCCCCTAAACTAAATATATTTTCATAAACTGCTATTAGAGAGCATTGCCTCTATCCCTTCATTGTCCCTCTACATGCCTGTAAACCTAAGCAATGAGGTCCTAAAGCTGTATGCAAATGACCTGTGAAATGTCCAATGGCTCATTAGCATATTCAAGCTGTCCAGCTTATTCATGAGTGTGAGGCACAGCCACACCCCCAGTGCTTGACTGACAGCCTATATAATAATGTGAGGTATAATGGTGTGATGGCTCCTCATGTGCTTCCTGGTGCTGGTGCCCCCTGCAGCCTGTGTGTGTATAGGAGAGATACAACAGCTCCAGGCAGCCATGTTATGGCAGAACCAACGTACATGGTGCAATACACCATTTCTCTTAGACTACTTTCATCACAATGTGGATTTAGGAGTAGACCTATTTACCCTATGGCAATCCCATAAAGTGTCAGGGAGAGATAAACTTATACAGATAGGGATACAGCAGTGTCAGAGCTTCTTACAAAAACTAAAAAGCTGGAACAAGAGGCCCAAAAGACATACTCTGATAACTTTCACACTCTGAGACGCGCCAGGCATTGAGCGCCCATGACATCAATTAAGCATCATACTATGCAGCACACAACAAAACTAGCAGAATTATGCCCAATAGAGTGAAAATGAAAAGATCCAGAACTAGAAGAACATTTTTATTTACTAATGAGAACCTTAAATTTATTTAGAGACTTCTGTGCCTCCTTATATAATCTAAATGATGATCCCATTACGACCATAAATGTCATGTCTTAAGCAAATTTGTAATGTTAATTTAATATGCATTATCTGATAATTGTTACAGTGCCATCTAGTGGCCTTAATTAATCATAATGTGTTACTATAAAATACCAATTTCGGCCCATGGGAACCACTGTAGTTTTCACCCTTGACCTGCTGACATAATCATTCAGATATGCAGGAACCAATTTCTTTATCCAGCCCTGTAGTTTATATATTAATAAATAGTATTCTGTTAGCATGTCTCCATCTCATATCCCCAACCCATAGTTCCATGCTGATTATATATAGGACACCACATGTCTTGTATCTATGGATGTTCATCCTCATTGTTGTATGCATCTTTCATGCACATGTATGTGTTTGCATATGTTATATTATAGTGTATTGCTACATCGCTGTATGCATTATTAAGTGTACTATCTTTCTATTCCAAGTTTCGCCCTACCTTACGATAAAGGTTGAATTGGACCCCACTCTAGAATTAATGAGTTGCTAGGGGAGTTTAGCTGCCTGTCAAGTTATGCCCCTCACACAAGAAGGACAGATAAATACATTTCTTGCTAGCATGTCCCTGCCCTCAATATCACAATCCCATCTAGAAACCTTAACTAAACCAATTTCAGCAGCATAAATTGCAAGGTGGCTCAGTTGTTAGCACTACAGCCTTGCAGCCATGGGGGCCTGGGTTCAAGTCCCATCCAGGTCAACTTCTGCTGTTCTCTACCTGTTTGCGTTGGTTTTATTCAGGTCCTCCGATTCCTTCCACACACTAAAAACATACTGGAAGGCTGATTACATTGTGAGCCCCATGGGTGACAGGGACTGATCAGGCAAACTCTGTGTAGTACTGCAGAATCTGTGCGCGATATCTAAATAAAGGAATCATTATTATTATTCTAACACCTTCTTGCCCTTTATATGATTTCTATCTTTAATATTAAAAAGGACAGATCTGGCACTGTCATTTAACTTGAGATATTTCAGCAGTATTTTACTGTAAGTATCACAGGTCACTGGATGGAAACATTAATTCCGACAGAGCAACAGGTTATATATATACAGTCACTTAAGTAAAGAAGAAAGAAAATAATATACAATTTATTTCCAGTTTGTGGAATAATATGCTGTATTAGTTTTGGGGGGCCTTTTCCAGAACTAATTGAATGTTCTCTAAAGCGCATGTATAAACAGCAAATAGTTTTGCCGATATAAAATCGACCACAAGTGCATATAAGACCACATAAACAACAAACTTTGTTTAGCAGTTAATTAAATTATTAACTACTATGTTTGTACCACCAATCCTTATATTTCTACAAAAAAGGTTAACTGAACAGAACTGACAATGTCCACAACAGAAATACCCCTTATGTAAGCTAATTCTTTACTAATTGTTGCTATTTTTTTTTAATCTTTATGTGTCAGATGTATTTAATCTTAAATGTATCATAGGCTTTTCTGTAACAATGAAGACCCTTGGAGGAGATGCAGGATGCATGAAATTTGCTGGCATTGAAATAGTTAAAATGTCTTCCCCTGGTGGTGATCATAACAAGGAACTACTAAAACAGGAGTTTAAATAGATATTAAAAATGGATTCAGTGGGTCTGTGGGTTTAATGGAAGAATAGTTCAGTGCTTTCTTGTAGTAACATTGCACTTTTGTACACTGTTCGAATGAGGAGAGTTGAGAATGCGCATGCTGTTTGTAGGCCATCGGGTTGATGCGACTGGGGACTTCAAATGGACCAAAGAACCGGGGTCCCATTTTGTACCCAGGGATTTTCAGCCGGACAAACTTGGAGGACAACCAGACCTTTTCACCAGGAGCAAAGACAGGAGATGGCCTGCGTCTCTTATCGGCTTGTAACTTGGTTCGAGCCGAAGCCTTTAACAAGGAATGGTAAGTCTGCTCACAGATGGTCTTCAGGTCCCATACCAATTCCTCAACAGCAGGAACATCCAATAACACAGGCAGAGGAAGAGGAGGGTGAGGATGCACTCCATAACTGACAAAAAATGGAGCAAGGTGTTATAAGAGAACTCTGCATATGGCAACAGAGTGGACCAATCATCCCTATGGGCAGAAACAAAATGGCGTAGATAGCAGCCAGGGTCTGATTTACTCTTTCCACCTGCCCATTAGACTGGGGGTTATAGGTAAAAATGGGCGAATTGATTCTAACAAAGTAGAATTCAAGAATTTCACAAAAAATTTGATTTGTCACGAAGCCAAAGTTTACGCTGATTTGCGAGAACAAAGGGTTTTTTTCTACCTCTTTTTTTCAGCTAAATGAGCACAAGTACAACGTGTTACATGGGGCAGAAAACTCTGGGAAGGAGAAAGGTCTGACATCTGCAGACCTGTAAGCCAATCAGCGACCGGCAGGCTTATGTGATGTCACACAAGTCCACAGCCCTATAAAAACTGTCGACCATTTGCAATCCCTGCATTTTACACTGGATGTGCTGTCTGTAGAGTCTAGCTGCTGCTACTGTACTGTGCATTGGCGATTCCTGCTCCAATCCCTGGTTGTTCTTTAAGGGGGATCTGTATACCCCAAATAGCAGTTCTATTTAGTGACAAAATTGAATAGGAAGAAATCTGTTTCACATTCATGCATCTGCAGTAGTGATTTGTGGACCAATCCCTGGTTGTTCTTTAAGGGGGATCTGTATACCCCAAATAGCAGTTCTATTTAGTGACAAAATCGAATAGAAAGAAATCTGTTTCACATTCCTGCATCTGCAGTAGTGATTTGTGGACCTCTCACTGGGTGTCAGTTGTGGGGTATCTGTATAACGTAAATTCCCATACCTTTTTGGAGCAGGCAGAGGTCGCAGCACAGTAAAGGGACATCGCAGCAGGGGTGACTCTGTGAGGCCGGAACTGCCGTTGTCATTTAGCAGCAGTGTGTTGATCAACATCCCAAAGGTTGTTGAATGGTTGGCTAGGTCATCCAATTCCTCAAAGATAACATCTGACAACCCCAGCCAAGAGTCCGTGGGTTCCTCAGATACAAAAATCAGTTGGCATGGCCCAGGTGCAGGTCAGCGGCCCTCACCTGTCCTCAACCAGCCTCTGTCATGTTCCTTTCCCACAGCCAGAGAGCTACTAGGTGGTCTGGGCTCAGGGACAAAATTCAGGGAGGACAAAGTGTTTGAGGACAGTCAGCAGCTGCTTGTCAGTGAAGATATGGGGCCGACTTCCGCTTCTTCCTGCAGTAGGCAGGCTGTGCATACTGACCCCGATGAGGAGAGTAGCAGTGACTGGGAAACGCAATTTGACGATCATGTAGCCGATCGCACTAGGGAGCCGGGTGTAGCAGGGGATTCAACATTGTCAGGCGAAGAGAGTGTCAGCTTGCGTGTCAGGCAGCGGAGCAGGCAGCAAGTCGCTACTGTGGCTATGAGTCAGCAGGGTGGCAGCAGTGCGAGGACGGGAACCAAACGTCCACGGAGTAGAAATCCCGATTTGCAGGTCCAAGTAAGCAGTGGCACAGGGGCTCAGAGAGGCAGCGGTGGTAGGAGTCGCTCAATGCAGAGTGTTGGCGGTAAAATTACCACCTTGGCGGTGTGGCATTCTTTTGTAAAGACACCAGAAGAGCCGAGCTTGGGTATATGTCGTATCTGTGGGCAGAAAGTGAAGCATGGCCAGGTAGATAAGGTTGGCACCATGGCCCTGCACCAACACATGCAGCATCACCATCCAATGGCCTGGGAGAAACGTGTGTCAGATGTGGTCCATCCTGCAGGCGCAGCAACAGCAGCAGCACCCAGTGGCACACATGCTGCTTCAGCAAGTCAAGACTCCAGCACCTCTGCTGAAGGGAACTGTTTGTCCATGACATCATTTCCCGGTCCAGATGCTCCTGCTCCTCGCTAAGTATGGCGCCAGCAGTCGTTGAGCAAGGCGATTACAAAGAGACAACTGTATGTATCCAGCCATCCTAAGGTGCAGAAGCTAACCGTGCTCTTGTCCAAGTTGTTTGTACTGCAGTCCCTCCCTTTCCAAGTCGTGGACTCTGCACCCTTCAGAGAACTAATGGCTTGTGCCGAACCGAGGTGGAGAGTTCCAAGCCGCAAATTTTTTCCAAAAAGGCATTGCCAGCCCTTTATCAATATGTACAACAGAAGGTGGGCCAGTCCTTGAGCTTATCAGTTTCTTCCAAGGTGCACGGCAGCGCGGACGTGTGGAGCTGTAACTACTGTCAGCTCCAGTACATGTCCTTTACAGCCTACTGGGTGAATTTGCTTCCCGCCCAGCCACACCAACAACTTCCACAAGAGACAGCGCTTTCTCCTCCACATTGTCAAACTCCTGCTCCTGCGCCAGTGTCCGCCTCCTTCTCCACCACCACCTCAGCCTCCACAAGTGCTGCTCCATCATACCACACAGTGGTATCATGCAGTTCTACACCTGGTTTGGTAAGGGCACTGGAGAAGTGGAGACTATTTCTCATGGCCACATGAGTCCGGTGGGGGCTGAACTGGAGGAGGAGGAGGACATTGGAGCTCAAGCAGAGTCTGGTGCAATGTGTGGTTTTTCTACTCAGGTGACAGGAGAGGAGGAGTAGGAGCATCAGGAGGAGGTAGAAGATGAGGCAGATGACCCAGAAGCACTGTGGCAGTATACAGTGGAGATGGAGGCTGGGAGTCCCTCAGAGTCACTTGTGCAGATGGCCCATAGCATGCTGCTTTGCCTAACTAGTGACAGCCGAATAGTCAACATCCACCATAGCGATGACTTTTGGCTTTCCACCCTCTTGGTTCCTCACTACCGGTCAAAAATGGGTGACTTTTTTCCAGCTGCTGAGAGAGTTGAACAACTGGCATACTATAGAGAAATACTGTGCACACAGCTGGCCGCAGCCTATGTGCGCCATTGTCCATCCTTCAACCGATGATTGAGGAGGGTAGCTGCCACCAGCAGCAGGACATGGAGCAGACCCTGCATCAGCAGGTGGTGGCCTACTTGGACAAATAACGTGGCCTCTTCAAAGGGCCTGAGCAAACGGCAGGTGTCATGCCTGCGGTATCTGTAGAATGCAAATTCCCATAAGCAAGAGGATGGCAACACTGTAAAAAGCATCTCATCCCACAAAAGAAAATTACTGTCAAATGGTGCCAATAATGAAAAATCTGTGTCTCTGTACTCCTCAACGGTGTCAGTATGCACAGCCTGCCTACTGCACGAAGCAGCGGAAGTCTGCCCCACCTCTTCCCTGCCAAACAGCTGCTGACTGTCCTCAAACACTTCATCCTCGCTGTGTAGTGGCGCTGAGCCCAGACCACCTAGTATCTCTGGCTGGGGGAAATGAACAGGACAGAGGCTGGTTGAGGACAGGTGAGGGCCACTGACCTGCTCCTGGCCATGCCAGCTAATTGTTGTATCTAACGAACCCATGAACTCTTGGCTGCGGTTGTCAGATGTTATATTTGAGGAATTGGATGACCTAGCCAACCGATCAACAACCTTTGGGTTGTTGGTCAACACACTGCTGGTAGATGACAACATCAGTTCTGGCCACACAAAGTCACCCCTGCTGCAACATCCTTTTACTTATGGGAATTTGCGTTATACAGATACTGCATGCATCTCACCTACCGATTGCTCAGGCCCTTTGAAAAGGATACATTATTTGTCAGTCGCCAGGACCGTGGGATGAATATCGTTATTCCACTACTTCATGTCCTGGAACTCATGCTGCAAAATCTGTCTGGTCAGGGCACTGGAGAAGTGGAGACTACATCTCTTGGCCACATGAGTCCGGTGGGGGCTGAACTGGAGGAGGAGGAGGACATTGGAGCTCAAGCAGAGTCTGGTGAAATCAGTGGTTTTTCCACTCAGGTGACAAGAGAGGAGGAGCAGGAGCATCTGGAGGAAGTAGAAGATGAGGCAGATGATCCAGAAGCACTGTTGCAGTATACAGTGGAGATGGAGGCTGGGAGTCCCTCAGCGTCACTTGTGCAGATGGCCTATAGCATGCTGCTTTGCCTAACTAGTGACAGCCTAATAGTCAACATCCACCATAGCGATGACTTTTGGCTCTCCACCCTCTTGGTCGAAAATGGGTGACTTTTTTCCAGCTGCTGAGAGAGTTGAACAACTGGCATACTATAGAAAAATACTGTGCACTCTGCGGGTTCCTGCTGCTGTTGATGCCACCTTCACACTATATCATTGTGCCACTCTATGGGCTCCTGCTGATGCCACCCTCACACTATATCTTTGTGCCACTCTGTGGGCTCCTGCTGCTAATGCCACCTTCACACTATATCATTGTGCCCCTCTGTGGGCTCCTGCTGCTGCTGCTCATGCCGCCTCCACACTATATCATTGTGCCACCCTGCGGACTCCTGCTGCTGCTGATGCCACCTTCACACTATATCATTGTGCCACTCTGCGGGCTCCTGCTGCTGTTGATGCCACCTTCACACTATATCATTGTGCCACTCTATGGGCACCTGCTGCTGCTGATGCCACCTTCACACTATATCATTGTGCCCCTCTGTGGGCTCCTGCTGCTGCTGCTCACGCCACCTCCACACTATTTCATTGTGCCACCCTGCGGACTCCTGCTGCTGCTGATGCCACCTTCACACTATATCATTGTGCCACTCTGTGGGCTCCTGCTGCTGTTGATGCCACCTTCACACTATATCATTGTGCCACTCTATGGGCTCCTGCTGCTGTTGATGCCACCCTCACACTATATGTTTGTCCACTCTGTGGGCTCCTGCTGCTGACGCCACCTTCACACTATATCATTGTGGCCCTCTGTGGGCTCCTGCTGCTGCTGCTCATGCCACCTCCACACTATATCATTGTGCCACCCTGCGGACTCCTGCTGCTGCTGATGCCACCTTCACACTATATCATTGTGCCACTCTGCGGGCTCCTGCTGCTGTTGATGCCACCTCCACACTATATCATTGTGCCACTCTATGGGCACCTGCTGCTGCTGATGCCACCTTCACACTATATCATTGTGCCCCTCTTTTGGCTCCTGCTGCTGCTGCTCATGCCACCCCCACACTATATCATTGTGCCACCCTGCGGACTCCTGCTGCTGCTGATGCCACCTTCACACTATATCATTGTGCCACCCTGCGGACTCCTGCTGCTGATGCCACCTTCACACTATATCATTGTGCCACCCTGCGGACTCCTGCTGCTGCTGATGCCACCTTCACACTATATCATTGTGCCACTCTGTGGGCTCCTGCTGCTGTTGATGCCACCTTCACACTATATCATTGTGCCACTCTATGGGCTCCTGCTGCTGTTGATGCCACCCTCACACTATCTGTTTGTCCACTCTGTGGGCTCCTGCTGCTGACGCCACCTTCACACTATATCATTGTGCCCCTCTGTGGGCTACTGCTGCTGCTGCTCATGCCACCTCCACACTATATCATTGTGCCACCCTGCGGACTCCTGCTGCTGCTGATGCCACCTTCACACTATATCATTGTGCCACTCTGCGGGCTCCTGCTGCTGTTGATGCCACCTTCACACTATATCATTGTGCCACTCTATGGGCTCCTGCTGCTGCTGATGCCACCTTCACACTATATCATTGAGCCCCTCTGTGGGCTCCTGCTGCTGCTGCTCACGCCACCTCCACACTATATCATTGTGCCACCCTGCGGACTCCCGCTGCTGCTGATGCCACCTTCACACTTTATCATTGTGCCACTCTGCGGGCTCCTGCTGCTGTTGATGCCACCTTCACACTATATCATTGTTCCACTCTATGGGCTTCTGCTGATGCCACCCTCAGACTGTATCTTTGTGCCACTCTGTGGGCTCCTGCAGCTGACGCCACCTTCACACTATGTCATTGTGCCCCTCTGTGGGCTCCTGCTGCTGCTGCTCACGCCACCTCCGCACTATATCATTGTGCCACCCTGCGGACTCCTGCTGCTGCTGATACCACCTTCACACTATATCATTGTGCCACTCTGCGGGCTCCTGCTGCTGCTGATGCCACCTTCACACTATATCTTTGTGCCACTCTGCAGGCTCCTGCTGCTGCTAACGCCACTTTCACACTATATAATTTGCCACTCTGTGGCCTCCTGTTGCTGCAGCTGCTGCCACCTCCACACCCTATCATTGGACAACTCTGTGGCTTTCCATGTTGCTGCAACCATCTTGCTGCCACCTGTGGGCTCCTGCTGCTGCTTCTGCTACTGCCACCTCCATAATTTGTCATTAGTTTTCCACTTCGTTTCATCTGTCAGAAGGAATGAAAAGCCTCAGGATTGATAGCCAAAAGCAGGAATGGATAAAGAACATAGAGGACATGCAAATATACCATTTACTGGTCATCTCTGTTTTGGATCCACTGTTTGATTTTGGCTTTAGAAGTACTGATGATGGATTATTGACCGATTGAAGGCGGACACTGACGGTTGATGGGCTAAATGATCAGTGACGTCAATGAAGAATTGCTGCCGACACCCTCTGCACTCTTTTGGGGGGTTTCTGCATGTATCTGCATTTAACAGAACAGGTTCTGTCTTAATCTATGGAATTATCTGATGTCAATGTAAAAAGAGTGCACTCTTTGATGTGGCATCTTGGCCCTCTGCTCAGTCCTTTCGAGCTGGCACAGATGTTACCTTGTCAGGCTGCATTCCTGCTTCGCTTATTTAGTTAAGTTGACCTCTGTAAGTGCACATGGAATTGAAGAGTGAAGCGATTCTAAGAGCCGCGGCTGTCATGTGCATATCATCCTAAAACACAGCATTGTTTGAAGACCAAACCATGCTCCCTAGGCATATTTAAGCATGACACAATGTTCTACAACACCGAACAGGCTCTCTGCAGCCAGGAAATACCTGTTTTTTTAACGTTATTCGTCTTGATTCGATTCGGGTCGAATCAATTTTTTTTCGAAAAATTTGGCGAATCAAATTTTAACAAATTCACCCATCTCTAGTGATAGGTGAAATGAAAGTCCAATTTCACCTGAAGTTGGTTGCAGAGAGAACCCCATAATTTAGAGACGAACTGAGCCCCATGTTCAGAGTCAGTGCTGGATTGCTGCATTGGGAAGCAAAGGAAGCCACAAATTCCTGAACATCTTGGGGCAGATCTGGTCACCAGTAGAATCAGGAAATGAGGACGACAGAGCGCTGCACCCCAGGATGCCCACCCGCACGCGAGCAATGTCCCCAAGTCAGAATCTTCCTTCGCAGAGCAGGTTATACGTAGGTCTTGCCAGGAGGTAGTTGATGAAGATCCACAGGCGCAGCCAGTACCAGTCATACAATCCGAGGTACGAGAGAGGGCATCAGCTTTGATGTTCTTCTTAGCCGGATGGAAATGAATGAGGAAATCGAACCGGGAGAAGAAGAGTGACCAGCGAGCTTGACGTGAATTAAGTCGCTGAGCAGTCTGTAGATAGAGAAGGTTCTTGTGTTGCGTGTAAATGCTGACTGGAAACCAATCTCCCTCCAGGAGGTAACACCACTCTTCTGAGGCGAGTTTAATTGCCAGCAGTTCTCAATCTCCTATGGAATAATTCCTCTCTGTGGAGGAGAAGGTCTTGGAAAAAAAACCACAGATGACGGTTCGGCCCATATGGGATCCTTCTGTGTGAGCACCACACCGGCCCCTACTGAGAAGGCATCCACTTCCAGAATAAAAGGCTTCTCTGTGTCGGGACGTACAAGAACTGGAGCTGAAGCAAACATATACTTTAAGTTCTTGAAGGTCTCCTCAGCTGCCGAAGACCAGAGTCGGGGGTTGCCGTACGTGGACTTGGTGAGTCTCAAGAGAGAGAATACAAAAATATCGTCCAAATAGACCCCAACACAGACATAAAGCATGCCTCTAAAGATGTCATTAATGAATTCCTGGAAGACTGCTGGTGAGTTACAGAGACCAAACAACATCACCAGGTTCTCGAAGTGTCCATCACGTTTATTTAAAGCGGCCTTCCACTCATCTCCCTGGTGGATACAAATGAGGTTGTAGGCCCCCTCGAAGATCCAATTTGGAGAAGATCTTTGCTCCATTAATTCGGTAAAACAGCTCCGTGATCCATGGCAATGGATAGAGGTTCTTGAGTGTGACCTTGAAAAGACCGCGGTAGTCAATGCATGGACCGAGTGACCCGTCCTTCTTGGTCACAAAGAAAAAACCTGTACCACCCGGAGAAGAGGACTTAAGTATGCATAACCTCTGCAGGTTTTCTTTGATATAGTCTGACATGGCTGCAGTTTCTGGTACTGAGAGTGGGTACACACAACCCCATGGAGGGGAGATCCACAGGACAGTCGTAGGGATGGTGAGGCAACAAAGTCTCGACTTGCTTCTTCGAGAAGATGCAAAAAGTCCTTAAAGCAATCGGGAATGCCCTCAAGGGACTTGGGAGAACAGAGCAGCATCCACGAAGTTCGGAAACGGAGTCCAAGAAAGCAGAGATCTGGATCTGGGTGCTGGTGCCAATGCTGAGAAGCACCGCAATCATCAGGCGTGGAGAAACTTTGATTACACCTAGGGACGCTTCTCCCAAGACCCAAGGAAGTGCTCAGGACTGGAAAAATACAGGCAGAGGTTTCCCTGACATCTTCTTATCCGCTCCTGAGAAGAGAGTCTAGCTCTGTCTACCTTCATAGGCTCCTCTGCAGATGGTACAACTGGAGGCTGGAGTGGCCTTTGGAAAACAGGTGCCAGGCAATGAAGACGTTGTTCGAGGTGTAACTCTTCGGCACGCTCCCTAAAATGCATGTCAACCCGGGTAGCTAAGGTGATGAGACCAGTCAGGGTAGACGTCAGATCGCAGGCGGCCAGAGCGTCCTTAATATGAGAGGAGAGTCCCTTTTTGAAAGCTGCGGACAGGGCCCGCATCATTCCAGGAGAGTTCCAAGGCCAGAGTACAGAACTGGACAGCATATTCTCCCATTGAAGAGTACACCTGGTGCAAATTCAACAGCGTAGTCTCAATATAAGAGGACCGAGCAGGTTCTTCAAAGATGGACCGGAACTCTGCCAGAAATGCCATGAGCAGTGGCGTACTGACCGCGGTCGCATCGGTCGCCATTGATACCGGGTCCATGGGACGGGGGGGCCCGGCGATCGTCTCAATGGCGACCGCGGTCGATACGCCACTGGCAGTCGGACAGGGGCCTCCGTCCGTCCGGACAGGAAGCTCCTGCCCGTCCCTGTATAGCGCCCGATGCGGCCGTTTCCGGCCGCTCGAGCACTATAACTGGAGCGATGTGGCCCGAAGACAACCCCGGCGCACATCGCTCCGTAAACTAGGATGCGCGGCCGCGTGATGATGTCATCACGCTGACGCGCACCCCTTCATGCCCGCCCGCGGCAAAAAGATAGAAGACGCGGGACCCGCTGCTAGAGGTGAGTATAGTGTTTTTTTAAAGGGGCTTATTGTATAAAATCATTAATTTGATCTGATAACTCATTGTGTGTGTGTGTGGGGGGGGGGGGTTGGACAAGAATATGTAATTAATTGTGGGGGGAAATATGTAATAATTAATTGTGGGGGGGGCAGAATATGTAACTAATTGTGGTGGTGAATATGTAATAATTCATTGTGGGGGGGGGATATGTAATAATTAATTGTGTGGGGGGAGAATATGTTATTAATTGTGGGGGGGATATGTAATAATTCATTGTGGGGGGGGGGGCAGAATATGTACTAATTCATTGTGGGGGGGCAGAATATGCAATAATTCATTGGGGGGGGGGTAGAATATGTAATAATTCACTGTGGGGGGAGATAATATGTAATAATTCATTGTGGGGGGGCAGAATATTGAATAATTCATTGTGGGGGTGGCAGAATATTTAATAATTCATTGTGGGGGGAGATAATATGTAATAATTCATTGGGGGGCAGAATATTAAAGAATTAATTGTGGGGGGGCAGAATATTAAAGAATTAATTGTGGGGGGGCAGAATATGTAATTATTCATTGTGGGGGGGGGACAGAATATTAAATAATTCATTATGGGGGGCAGAATGTTTAATAATTCATTGTGGGGGTGCAGAATATGTAATAATTCATTGTGGGGGGGGGGACAGAATAGGAAATAATTAATTGTGGGGGGAGAGAATATGTAATAATCACTGAAATATCGGTTAGCAGAAAGGGTTTTGATGGGTTTTTTTAGGTATAATTGGGTGGGGGGCCCCATTAGGAATTTTGTCCTGGGGCCCAGTGGACTCTAGTTACGCCACTGGCCATGAGAGTAGCCATGACCAGGTCATAGCCTGGGTTCAGTGACAGGAACACAATCTGGGGTAGCAGGAGTTGCAGGAACAGCCTCAGTAACCTGTTGCTGATGCTGGGTATCCAACAGCTATTGCAGCATGGTGGTGACTTGCTCCAGCTGTTTGCGCTGTGCGGCAATCTGCCAGGATTGGTGCACCACGATGGTGGCAAGATCGGGCCAACCAGGAAGCGGAACCTCGGGGGGATCCATAGCTGGATCTTACTGTCAGGATCAGTCGATCCTCTGAATCACCACGGGAGATGGTACTAGTCAACACCTGGGGCCGGAGTCTAAGTGGCACCTGGTCTTCACCAGAGCCCGCCGCAAAGAGAGACGGACTAGCTGAGGTAGGGTACGACCAGGTCTTTCCACAGGTGCGACTAGTCTGCAGTGGCAGCTGAGGTCGAGGTACCTTAGCGGAAGACAGTCTTGTGGGCGGGTTTAGGCTCAGGGTCAGGGCAGCAGAGATGCAAGGTCAAGCCCAATCTGGCGTCAGCAATAGGAGGTCAGGCAGATGGGAATTCAAACACAGGTACACAGGACGCAGGAACAGAGGAACACAGGAATGTAGGAACACAGGAGGAGGAACACACAGGAACGCAAGGAATCCTCAGGAAAGTTGCAGGGAAGCTTTCTCAATGGTGCTGGCACACAAAGATCCAGCGAGGCAGGAAGGGAGGTGCTGGATTATAAGGTGGAGGTGTTCAACCAGTGCACCAATCAGTGGTGCGTTGGCCCTTCAAATTTTCGACAGCCGGCGTGCACCCAAATAGGCGGGGATGTATGCGCACTGCAGTCCGTTGGAGAGCAGGAGCTAGGACAGGTGAGTCCGGGGTAGCGGGGGCTCATAGAGGGACACAGGCGCACCCATGACAATGGTTTATACTCTAACCCTGAATAAATAATATGTCCTGTACTGTGCCATCCTGTTTATGACTAATGACTAAAATCATATTATATACCATGTGCCTCAAAGAAAAATGTTCCATGATATGCTGTTGAATAATAATATTTTATAATGGCAATTGGGCACAAATGAACCAAACTTAATCTTTTGTAGCTCATGAGAGTAGCCATGACCAGGTCATAGCCTGGGTTCAGTGACAGGAACACAATCTGGGGTAGCAGGAGTTGCAGGAACAGCCTCAGTAACCTGTTGCTGATGCTGGGTATCCAACAGCTATTGCAGCATGGTGGTGACTTGCTCCAGCTGTTTGCGCTGTGCGGCAATCTGCCAGGATTGGTACACCACGATGGTGGCAAGATCGGGCCAACCAGGAAGCGGAACCTCAGGGGGATCCATAGCTGGATCTTACTGTCAGGATCAGTCGATCCTCTGAATCACCACGGGAGATGGTACTAGTCAACACCTGGGGCCGGAGTCTAAGTGGCACCTGGTCTTCACCAGAGCCCGCCGCAAAGAGAGACGGACTAGCTGAGGTAGGGTACGACCAGGTCTTTCCACAGGTGCGACTAGTCTGCAGTGGCAGCTGAGGTCGAGGTACCTTAGCGGAAGACAGTCTTGTGGGCGGGTTTAGGCTCAGGGTCAGGGCAGCAGAGATGCAAGGTCAAGCCCAATCTGGCGTCAGCAATGGGAGGTCAGGCAGATGGGAATTCAAACACAGGTACACAGGACGCAGGAACAGAGGAACACAGGAATGTAGGAACACAGGAGGAGGAACACACAGGAACGCAAGGAATCCTCAGGAAAGTTGCAGGAAAGCTTTCTCAATGGTGCTGGCACACAAAGATCCAGCGAGGCAGGAAGGGAGGTGCTGGATTATAAGGTGGAGGTGTTCAACCAGTGCACCAATCAGTGGTGCGTTGGCCCTTCAAATTTTCGACAGCCGGTGCGCACCCAAATAGGCGGGGATGTATGCGCACTGCAGTCCGTTGGAGAGCAGGAGCTAGGACAGGTGAGTCCGGGGTAGCGGGGGCTCATAGAGGGACACAGGCGCACCCATGACAATGGTTTATACTCTAACCCTGAATAAATAATATGTCCTGTACTGTGCCATCCTGTTTATGACTAATGACTAAAATAATATTATATACCATGTGCCTCAAAGAAAAATGTTCCATGATATGCTGTTGAATAATAATATTTTATAATGGCAATTGGGCACAAATGAACCAAACTTAATCTTTTGTAGCTCATGAGAGTAGCCATGACCAGGTCATAGCCTGGGTTCAGTGACAGGAACACAACCTGGGGTAGCAGGAGTTGCAGGAACAGCCTCAGTAACCTGTTGCTGATGCTGGGTATCCAACAGCTATTGCAGCATGGTGGTGACTTGCTCCAGCTGTTTGCGCTGTGCGGCAATCTGCCAGGATTGGTGCACCACGATGGTGGCAAGATCGGGCCAACCAGGAAGCGGAACCTCGGGGGGATCCATAGCTGGATCTTACTGTCAGGATCAGTCGATCCTCTGAATCACCACGGGAGATGGTACTAGTCAACACCTGGGGCCGGAGTCTAAGTGGCACCTGGTCTTCACCAGAGCCCGCCGCAAAGAGAGACGGACTAGCTGAGGTAGGGTACGACCAGGTCTTTCCACAGGTGCGACTAGTCTGCAGTGGCAGCTGAGGTCGAGGTACCTTAGCGGAAGACAGTCTTGTGGGCGGGTTTAGGCTCAGGGTCAGGGCAGCAGAGATGCAAGGTCAAGCCCAATCTGGCGTCAGCAATGGGAGGTCAGGCAGATGGGAATTCAAACACAGGTACACAGGACGCAGGAACAGAGGAACACAGGAATGTAGGAACACAGGAGGAGGAACACACAGGAACGCAAGGAATCCTCAGGAAAGTTGCAGGGAAGCTTTCTCAATGGTGCTGGCACACAAAGATCCAGCGAGGCAGGAAGGGAGGTGCTGGATTATAAGGTGGAGGTGTTCAACCAGTGCACCAATCAGTGGTGCGTTGGCCCTTCAAATTTTCGACAGCCGGCGTGCACCCAAATAGGCGGGGATGTATGCGCACTGCAGTCCGTTGGAGAGCAGGAGCTAGGACAGGTGAGTCCGGGGTAGCGGGGGCTCATAGAGGGACACAGGCGCACCCATGACAATGGTTTATACTCTAACCCTGAATAAATAATATGTCCTGTACTGTGCCATCCTGTTTATGACTAATGACTAAAATCATATTATATACCATGTGCCTCAAAGAAAAATGTTCCATGATATGCTGTTGAATAATAATATTTTATAATGGCAATTGGGCACAAATGAACCAAACTTAATCTTTTGTAGCTCATGAGAGTAGCCATGACCAGGTCATAGCCTGGGTTCAGTGACAGGAACACAATCTGGGGTAGCAGGAGTTGCAGGAACAGCCTCAGTAACCTGTTGCTGATGCTGGGTATCCAACAGCTATTGCAGCATGGTGGTGACTTGCTCCAGCTGTTTGCGCTGTGCGGCAATCTGCCAGGATTGGTACACCACGATGGTGGCAAGATCGGGCCAACCAGGAAGCGGAACCTCAGGGGGATCCATAGCTGGATCTTACTGTCAGGATCAGTCGATCCTCTGAATCACCACGGGAGATGGTACTAGTCAACACCTGGGGCCGGAGTCTAAGTGGCACCTGGTCTTCACCAGAGCCCGCCGCAAAGAGAGACGGACTAGCTGAGGTAGGGTACGACCAGGTCTTTCCACAGGTGCGACTAGTCTGCAGTGGCAGCTGAGGTCGAGGTACCTTAGCGGAAGACAGTCTTGTGGGCGGGTTTAGGCTCAGGGTCAGGGCAGCAGAGATGCAAGGTCAAGCCCAATCTGGCGTCAGCAATGGGAGGTCAGGCAGATGGGAATTCAAACACAGGTACACAGGACGCAGGAACAGAGGAACACAGGAATGTAGGAACACAGGAGGAGGAACACACAGGAACGCAAGGAATCCTCAGGAAAGTTGCAGGAAAGCTTTCTCAATGGTGCTGGCACACAAAGATCCAGCGAGGCAGGAAGGGAGGTGCTGGATTATAAGGTGGAGGTGTTCAACCAGTGCACCAATCAGTGGTGCGTTGGCCCTTCAAATTTTCGACAGCCGGCGCGCACCCAAATAGGCGGGGATGTATGCGCACTGCAGTCCGTTGGAGAGCAGGAGCTAGGACAGGTGAGTCTGGGGTAGCGGGGGCTCATAGAGGGACACAGGCGCACCCATGACAATGGTTTATACTCTAACCCTGAATAAATAATATGTCCTGTACTGTGCCATCCTGTTTATGACTAATGACTAAAATCATTTTATATACCATGTGCCTCAAAGAAAAATGTTCCATGATATGCTGTTGAATAATAATATTTTATAATGGCAATTGGGCACAAATGAACCAAACTTAATCTTTTGTAGCTCTGGGGTGACTTCCATATCACCTTTGTATTTTATTATTTTTTTTTTTCAATAATTTTAATATCACTGACTTTTTTTTTTTATTGTTATGAAATACAGGTATATATTAAAAAGGTTGATATGAACTAATGGTCAGTAATAAATATATAATAAAGTAAAGTAGAACCATGTATTTTTGAACATTTATTCAACTTTTTGCATTATCTGCAAACCATGGGAGTATAAAGAATCTTTATATCTAGGGCACACTGAACTAAATGATAAAATCAGGAAGTATTATGTATAATTTTCTATTGAATTACAGGTAAGCCATATTACTTGAATTATATCATTACCTGAGTAATATTGTTAACTACGTTTCAGAAACTAGTTAAATAAAAAAAAAGAAAAACGGCTGTGCTACATTACTGCACCTTATTTTTTTTCCATTTTACAAAAGGAATATAGGAAGTCCCTGCTGATAGATTCCGTTGGTCATAAAAAGGAGAGAAAAGGCACACGGGCTACTTTTCTGTGTAAAGCTTGAAAATAACAAGTTATTTTACAAAGAGCAGTATTTTATCACTTAAAATGGATGTGCTTTGTTGGCTGAGAATGGGAAAACAATTTTTCCTAAAATGGTTTATTTCAAAGGATGTTCTCAACCTCACTCTTTCTGTTTTTTTCCTCCTGTGCCATGAGTTTGAGAGAGGCAAATTAGCACCCGCTGGGTTATTCTTTTAATTATGTCAACTTTTTAAATTTAGCTTGCCATGTCAGCTAATTAGCTGATTCCTGCCCATCATTCTGTATAAACAGTGTTCCACCAGATGATTAAACAAGCTCTAATTTCTGATTATTTAGTGTCTGCCTGGGGCACTTGGAAAGACTACAAAGGAATAATATGGGTATAATACTAGAGATTGTTCCACCTAGTCTTCTGAGATTTAGATACGATTTGAAATGCTCAATTAAGACAGTAAAAATTGCCAAATAATGAATGACCCGTTGACCGTATATAAGTAACATTTTTTGTTTGATTCAAAGGATTGAAACTGCTAGAGATGGGCTAATTTGTTGAAACTCTGTTCGCCAAATTTTTTGAAAAAATTTGATTTGACCCGAATCATGACAAATAAAAAACAGGTATTACCTGGGTGCAGAGAGCCTTTAGGGTGTTTTAGAACGTGGTACCATGCTCCAATAGCGTTGTTTGGTCTTCACACACACAACAGCCCCTGCTCTTAGAATCACTTCAATCTTCAATTCCATGGCCAACTTCAACAAATAAATGAAGCAGGAACACAGCCTGACAATGTGACGTATTTGCCAGCTTGAAAAGACCGAGCTGAGGGCAAAGATCTCTCTATAACATCAAAAGAGTGGAGGGGGTGTCGGCAGTAATTTTGCATTGATGTCACTGATCATTTTGCCCTTAAGTCCATCCGTCAGCGTCTGCTTTCAATCAGTCAATAATCCATCAGTATTTCTAAAGCCAAAAACAAACAGGGGTGGATCCAAAACAGAGATGATCAGTAAATTGAACATTTGCATGTCCTCTGTGTTCTGTATCCACTCCTGCTTTTGGCTATCAAACCTGAGGCTTTTCATTCCTTTGACAGATGAAATGAAGTGGAAAACCAAACATAGTCGCAACATCATAGAGTCGTGGAGGGTGAGAACAGCATTATGGAAATCACAGGGTGTTCCAGGAAGACAGCGGTCAGTTGGCAGCAGCATAAGTAGGCCGCAGAGTGGCACAATGACAAATTATGGAATTGGCAGTAACATGGTAGGCCAAAAAGTGGCACAATGACAGATTGTGGAAGTGGGGGACAATTCCAGTCCAGGTAAAGATGGTGGGATGCAAGTGGAGCAACTGGCAGCAGATGTGTGGCATCAGCTGGGTGACAGCATCAGAATAGTGGCTGAAGCAGGTAGTTAGAATCCAGACTCTTTTCTCAACATTTGGGGGAGGCGTCATAGCTGATCAAATCTGATGCATAAGGCATTAGTGTGTTGAAATTCTGGCCGATCCAAGCCTAATTCATTTTATAAAAGGTCAGTCTCTCCACATTACGGGTGGACAAGCAGGTTCTTCTTTGGATAACAATGGCCCCTGCCGCACTGAACACCGGCTCTGATGCCACACTACTGGCTGGGCAGTACAGCTTCTCTACTGCAAACTCCGCAAGTTGTGGCCATGCATCGAGTTTGGCTGCCCAGTAGGCTGTCCAAGTAGACCACCACCCTGCTGGTGTAGGGTCTGCTCCATGTCCATGTTCTGCTGTGGACATGGTAAGCCACACATTGATTTTTTTCTTGCATTGCTGGGAGCAGTTACTGCCCTGTGTGACCTCATTCGCCCAAGCAAACCAGGTGTAGAACTGCGAGACACCGCTGTGCCCTGCACATGTGGTATGATGGAGCAGCACTTGTGGAGGCTAAGGTGGTGGTGGAGAAGGAGGAGGAGGACACTGGCACAGGAGCAGCAGTTTGACAACATGGAGGAGAATGCGGCGGATTTTGTTCAAGTTGTTGGTGTGGCTTGGCGGGAAGTACATTCCCCCAGTGGGCCATAAAGGACATGTACAGGCCCTGACCGTAGTTAAAGGACCACACTTCCACGCTGCCGTGCACCTTGGAAGAAACCAATAAGCTCAAGGACTGGCCCACCCTCTGTTCTACATATTTGTGAAGGGCTGGCACTGTCTTTTTGGAAAAATAAATTTGTCTTGGAACCCTTCATCTCGGTTTGGCCCAAGCCATTACTTCTCTAAAGGGTGCAGAGTCCACGACTTGGAAAGGGAGGGACTGCAGTACCAACAACTTGGACAGGAGCACGGTCAGCTACTGCACCTTAGGATGGCTGGCCGCATACAATTGTCTCTTTGTAATCACCTCGTGCAATGACTGCTGCCGCCTTGCGTAGCAAGGAGCAGGAGCATCTGGACTGGGAGATGATGTCAAAGACAAACTGCTCCCTTCGGCAGAGGTGCTGGAGCCCTGACTGGCTGAAATGGCATGTATGCCACTAGGTGCTGCTGTTGCTGCTACGGCGGCAGGATGGACCTTCACATTTGTACCATGCATGTGTTGACGCAGGGCCATGGTGCCAATGTTAGCTCCCTGGCCAGGCTTCACTTTCTGCCCGCAGATTCTACATATATACATGCTCGGCTCCTCTCGTGTCTTGCCACACTGCTGAGGTGGTGATTTTACTACCAACACTCTGCACTGAGTGACTACTAACATTGCTGCCTCGCTGAGCCCCTGTGCCACTGCTTACTTGGACCTGCAAAGAGGGGTTTGAACCCTGCGGTTGTTTGTCTCCAGTCCTCGCACTTCTGCCACCCTGCTGACTCACAGCCACAGTAGCGATTTGCTGCTTGTTTTGCTGCCTGACGCGCAAGATGACACCCTCTTTTCCTGACGATGACAATGAATACCTGGCTTCATCAGGCTCCCAAGTGCGATCAGCTACATCATCATCGATTTGTGTTTCCCTGTCACTGCTATTCTCCTCAACGGTCTCAGTATGCACAGTCCGACTACTTGCAAGTGCAACATAACCTCCCGTGCCACTCTCCACATCTCTATTTTTCTGCCTACTGCACAAAGCAGCGGATGTCTGCCCCACCTCTTCACTGCCAAGCAGCTGCTGACTGTCCTCGTGGAGCTCGTCGTCGCTGTATAGTGGTGCTGAGCCCGGACCACCTAGTAGATCTCTGGTTGAGGAATATGTACAGGACAGAGGCTGGTTGAAGACAGGTGAGCATTGCTGACCTGCTGCTGGGCCATGCCAATTAAGTGTTGTGTCTGATGAACCCACGGTTTCCTGTGGTTGTTAGATGTCATATGGGCAGGGCCGGATTAAGATTGGTGGGGGCCCCTGGGCGCAAAACCGGGTGGGGGCCCCTCTACAGAATGAAGCCCATACAGGGTACACATTTAGCATCCATAGAATAGGTAGGGTCCCCCCTTAGTCAGTAATCCATGTAAGACACGTTTCCCCCTTAGGCATCATGCACAAAAATGTAAATGGGTCCATGATCGCACAATCTGACATAGATGTCTACAGCCCCCAGTAATATATAAATGTACATTCCATAGTAATTATTGTATACATTCCCCCAGTAATTAATAGATATACAGTCCCTTGTAATAATATATACATCCCCCAGTATTAGATATAAAGCCCCCAGTAATTAATAGATACAACCCAGAGTAATTCATAAACATACATCCCTCAGTAATTAATATGTACAGCCCCCAAGTTATATATATATAGCCTGCTGTTATTTATACAGCCCTCTGGTGATATATAAAGCCCCCACAGTTATAATTACAGCCCCCCAATAGTATACAGCATCCCCCTATGAATATACAGCCCCCAGTTATACCTACAGCCCCCCCGTAATATACAGCAGCCCCCCATTTATACATACACCCCCCAATAATATACAGCAGCCCCCCATGAATATACAGCCCCCCAGTTATACATACAGCCCCCCAATAGTATACAGCATCCCCCTATGAATATACAGCCCCCAGTTATATCTACAGCCCCCCGGTAATATACAGCAGCCCCCCATAAATATAGAGACCCCCCCAGTTATACATAAACCCCTAATAATATACAGTATGTCCCCCATGAATAAACAGCCCCCAAGTCATACATACAGCCCCCGAATGATATACTGTAGCCTCCCATGAATATACAGCCCCCCAATAATATACAGTAGCCACCCCAATAAACAGCAACCCCCCATGAATATACAGTAGCCTTTCATGAATATACAGCCCAGCAGTTATAAATACAGCCCCCCCATAATTCATAACAAGTCCCCAGTAAAATAATAAATCTGTACTCACCTCCCGTTCCCACGATGCGCGGCGACCTCCTGCTCCTCTTTCGGGATGCCGCCAGAACATGTGTGTCTATGGCAGCCGCCATAAAACACAGCGCACGGGATATCTGCATCCTCCTGCAGGCGGCGCGGAGTGTGACGTCACACTCCGCGCCGCCCGCACGGCGAAGCCGACATCCCGTGCGCTGTGTTTTATGGCGGCTGCCATAGACACACATGTACTGGCAGCCGCCGCTACCGCGCGACAAGCGGTATAAATATCGGAGCACTGAGTGGGCGATTGCGGGCAATGGAACGCCCGAATCGCCACACTTGGTGGGGGCCCATTTAAGGGGGCGAAGTGGTGGGGGCCCCGGGGCACTCGCCCCGTGCGCCCCCCCTTTAATCCGGCTCTGCATATGGGAGTAAGTGGATGAGCGAGTCTACCAATTGACAACCTTTGGGTTGTTTATCAACACACTGCTGCTAGATGTCAACAGCAGTTCTGGCAATTTGGGGTATACCGATCCCCCAAAACGGACACCCTGGGAGAGGAGCAGAAATCCCTTCAAAAACTATGTGGATTTTACACATATTTCTTCCTATTCACTTTAGCAACAAAAAAGAACTGCTATTTGGGGTGTACAGATCCCCCAAAACAGACATTCTTGGAGTAAAAATAACTACACAGTAAGCACAGTACAGTACAAGCAGGTGGACCCTAAAGACAGCAGATGCAGTGTGAAAAGCCGAGATTTAAAATGGCTGCCTGTTCTTATATGGCTGTGTGGCATCACATAAGCATTCCGGTTGCTGATTGGCTAACAGGTCTGCACATGTGATTGAGGGTGTTCCTTTCTCCTTCCTAGAGTTCTCTGCCCCATGTAAGACGTTGTGCTCGTGCCCATTTTGAAAAAAAATGGAGTGTCTATAAAAGGATAACTAAGTGACCTTGCGTACCCTTCAGGGGTCCGGAACGTCACAGTTTCCTTCACAGATGCATTATACTAGAAATCACAAACTTGGAACAACCAATTTTCTTGCCATGGTTGATAGGGTCACTCCCTTGTCCTTCATCAGGACACCTGGCTGCCAGAGGGTTCAAGATATCTGGGAACAGCATAACATTTTCTGGAAAGTGAGACTGCCAATAAAATGAGGTTTGTCAGATAATGAAGAAAATTAGCATAAAATGCCAGAATTAACACCAATAACTTGCAGGTATCTGAGACTGTTCTCTAATTTTGATCAATGTTCTTTTACAATTACCTAATTTACATTTTATTCTGTGCTTTATAATGCATATTATTTAGGAAATAAGCTTAAAATACTAATATTTTAGGATATATTTACTTATGACTACATAATGACTTGACATTTAGGAAATTCTTCTCTAAATTTGGTCCCCAGTTTATATAGATTTCATATATATCACTTTAATATATTGCTAGTATCAGAGAAAGGTTCAGAACTTAAAGAGTCTTTAATTGTTGCTTTGAGCAAAAGTATTGCAAATCTTAGCTTGAGCAGAAATCCTAAGTGCCCATGAAGTCTGCCCCAAAGCGAGACAGTCAAATAAAATGAACATTTCAACGGTTCCAATCAACAGGAGATTTTAATAGTTTTTAGTTTTCCTTTGTCTAACTTTTTTATAACCAAAATAGATTTTTTTCAATCAAATTGTCTCAGAGAACATTTCATGAATATTGTCAAAATCACTTGAAGCTGATCAGAATTGGTATACGTCATGTTCCCCTAGGATTTTGCTTGCTGGCATAAGGTCAAGATTATTTGTTTTTGTTTGATGGCATTTTAAAGCTGCCTTCAAATGTTCCAGGTGCATTTTTCTACTTCATGCAGCTGTGAACAAACTTGGCTTTACTATGCCCTATGAAATATTTGTAGCACTTTTTGATTGATTCTTGGACACAGTAGTGTCACTAGACTGCACAGTTTTACTGCCTCTGAATATAGAGGGTGAAGAAGAGATTTGTTTTAGTTACCATTTATAAATCTAAATAATAAATTAGTCCCAAACTATTTTAAAAGTTCAAATAATGGTGAACATAGTTTTATATTGCTAATGTGTTTGTATAGGATTTGCGGGTAGAGGAAATAGAATTATCTATGACGTAAAGGAGGACCAGTAAAATATCTGGAAATGTATATTTTCCTCTAATTGTTATGTAGCATACAGTATAATCTTACAATGCTACATTATACAGTTCCTTTGTTTGGACATTTTCTGAAAAATTGATAACTAGGATTTTCCCTTCCTTCTGTCAACATTATGTGCAGGGCAATATACCTGGCTATAATTGCTCACTGAAAGATATCTTTCGGGGTTGCCATTCCCTCTAGCTAGGTCAAAATACACTGTATTATCTGATTGAAGGCAATTGCTCATGGGAATATATTATATTGGTGTCACCAAACACTGCATTAACTGTTGGGCACAATACCTTATAGAATATTATATTGGGGTCATCTTCCCCTCTAGTTAATGTTGAATATTTGTCTAGGTACAATTGCTTCTTTCGGAATCTATATGGGGGATCGCATCCAATTTAAGTTAGTGTCAAATACACTGCCCGATCTGCCTAGATACATTGATTTTGCTGAATCTATTTTAGGGGCTCATGGAGGGGAGATTATGGCTATCATGGGCCCCTCACTTACGAGAATATAAAACTTGCTACAATAATACATAACTACACACACAACTTCCCCTTCATTTAAAATAATTTCTCATCTTTACATAATGGTTGTTTACCACATTGAAAATTGACAGCAAAACAACCAATGTTACAAAACCGGTGCAAAACACAGAAAAAAAAGTACATATTTGAAATAGATGGGGCAAGGCTACACTAATGATTAATGGCATATTGTATACTTGAAACGTGTAGGCCAGCCTATTTCACCTATTGTGGTCACCATGTACTGCATGTATTTGTTATGATAATGGAAAAAATAATCTCTATTGGCATGCAACATATCAGTGCCAACTAACACGTTGAACATAGTTTGGTAAACCTCTCCATCTGTATGATATTGTTTAATTGCATAAAATGGAAAAAGCAATCAATGTAGCCAGTGTAGTAATGGGGAAGAGAAACAGGGCGGTCAGGACCAGTAGATTAATGTAAGCACAGCTTTCACATGCTGTGGAGAACCTCTGTTTACTGTAGAATGAGTGCTGGTCGCTGGAGGTTGCAGAACTTTCTGCCTTAGTTTGGTGCAACTATAGCTTCTGTTCTAAAGAACAGTCCTGAATTCACTTGTCCTCACTGTAAAATTGAAGAGTTAATGGTTGCAGCCATTACTTGTATGGCAGAAAGTGCAATAAAGAGGAAGTTTGGAGGCCGGTTAGGGCCCAGAGTCTTCTCATGGACCATCCCCCTAAGTGTGGTGTCTTAGGAACCAACCAATTCCTGGCTGCTTGGCTCAGATTTAATTTGAGATGATATGGAAGACTGAGCCAACGCCTTCACAACTCTAGGATTTATTGCCAGACCACAATTTGTCAATGAGACTGGCAGCTGTGGCCTGTTGCTTAGGCTGCTAATAATCACCATGGCAGTAACCAATATTCAAAAGGCACCTCGTATACAATAGTTATGGGGTTCCCAATGGCCAATAGTCACAGAACTTCCAGTGGCCAATAGTAATGGGATTCAGAGTGGCCAATTACCACAGGGCTCCTTGTAGCCATTGGTCAAAGAGCCCCCAATAATGAATAGTCATGGGACTCCCAGTGGCCAATTGTCAGAGGGCCCCTTGTAACTAATGTTCACACAGTCCCCAGAAATCAATAGTCACAGAGCCTCCCCCAGTCATTCAGACCTTTGAAACCAATAGTCACAGAGCACCCAGTGTCACAGTCTATGGGGAATAGTCCCTTAGGACTAAGTAAGTGGACTCCCTGGACCACCGCGGGAGATAACAACCTTAGCCGCACCCGGGAGCAGAGTCTAAGTGAACTCCTGGTCTTCGCCAGAGCCCGCCGCAAAGCGGGATGGACTTGCTGCGGCGGGGAGTCACCAGGTCGCTCCACGGGTGTGACTAGGCCCACGGTTGCAGCCAAGGTAGGGACAAGGGGACCACGGATGGCAGGCAGGACCACGGGAAAGCAGGCAGGCAGGACCACGGGAAGGCAGGCAGGCAGGACCACGGGAAGGCAGGCAGGACCACGGGAAGGCAGGCAGGCAGGACCACGGGAAGGCAGGCAGGACCACGAGAAGGCAGGCAGGACCACGAGAAGGCAGGCAGGACCACGGGAAGGCAGGCAGGCAGGACCATGGGAAGGCAGGCAGGCAGGACCACGGGAAGGCAGGCAGGCAGGACCACGGGAAGGCAGGCAGGCAGGACCACGAGAAGGCAGGCAGGCAGGACCACGGGAAGGCAGGCAGGCAGGACCACAGGAAGGCAGGCAGGACCACAGGAAGGCAGGTAGGAGTACCGGAGTGCCACAGGATACCAGGACCGCCACAGGATGCCAGGACCGCCACAGGATGCCAGGACCTCCACAGGAACCACAGAACAGGGGAACAACACGGAACACAGGAAACCGGGAACACGGGAACTCAGAGGCGTCTGGAAACGCTCAAGAATGTTTTCTCCTCAGAAGAATGAGCTGAAGATCCGGCAGGGGACGCTGGGAGTCGCCAGGCCATATAGCCGAGCCTGGAATGCCAGAGCCAATAAGGAGGACGCTGGCCCTTTAAGGCTGGGAGAAGTCCACGCGCGCTCCCTCTAGTGGCAGGAGCACGCGACTGCATGGAAGAAGCATGCGGCCTACACGCTGGGAGCAAGAGTGCAGGCCGGAGCCTGGAGAGGTAAGTGAGAGCTGGGGGAGCGGGGACCACGGCAGCAGGCACGGGTACACCCCTAATCCGCACCGAGGACCGCGGGTATAACCGTGACAGTACCCCCCCCCCCTTAGGGCCCCTCTTCTCTTCTTCTTCAGCCCGCTGTTTTTCTTTCTTCGCCTCCTCCAATTCTTCTTGGTGATGAGACACCTTAGGAGGAGAGAAGGCACCGGGAAGACTTGGGAAGCAGGCTGGGTCGGCTCTAGGCACACCGGAGCAGCCTCAGGGGAGGCCAGAGCAGCCGTGGCAAGCTGCAGAGTCTCTGGAGCAGCCGTGGCAAGCTGCGGAGTCTCTGGAGCAGCCGTGGCAAGCTGCGGAGTCTCTGGAGCAGCCGTGGCAAGCTGCGGAGTCTCTGGAGCAGCCGTGGCAAGCTGCGGAGTCTGGGGCGCCACTTGGGCAGCACTGGCAAGCTGCAGAGTCTCTGGAGCAGCTGTGGCAAGCTGCGAAGTCTGGGACGCCACTGGAGCAGCCGTGGCAAGCTGCGGAGTCTGGGGCGCCACTGGAGCAGCCTTGGCAAGCTGAGGAGTCTGGGGCGCCACTGGAGCAGCCGTGGCAAGCTGCAGAGTCTGGGGCGCCACTGGAGCAGCCGTGGCAAGCTGCAGAGTCTGGGGCGCCACTGGAGCAGCCGTGGCAAGCTGCAGAGTCTGGGGTGCCACTGGAGCAGCCGTGGCAAGCTGCAGAGTCTGGGGTGCCACTAGAGCAGCCGTGGCAAGCTGCAGAGTCTGGGGCGCCACTGGAGCAGCCGTGGCAAGCTGCAGAGTCTGGGGTGCCACTGGAGCAGCCGTGGCAAGCTGAGGAGTCTGGGGCGCCACTGGAGCAGCCGTGGCAAGCTACGGAGTCTGGGGCGCCACTAGAGCAGCCGTGGCAAGCTGCAGAGTCTGGGGCGCCACTGGAGCAGCCGTGGCAAGCTGCAGAGTCTGGGGCGCCACTGGAGCAGCCGTGGCAAGCTGCAGAGTCTGGGGCGCCACTGGAGCAGCCGTGGCAAGCTGAGGAGTCTGGGGCGCCACTGGAGCAGCCGTGGCAAGCTGAGGAGTCTGGGGCGCCACTGGAGCAGCCGTGGCAAGCTGAGGAGTCTGGGGCGCCACTGGAGCAGCTGCGGGGAGCTGCGGAGCCACTGGAGCAGCTGCGAGGAGCTGCGGAGCCACTGGAGCAGCTGCGGGGAGCTGCGGAGCCACTGGAGCAGCTGCGAGGAGCTGCGGAGCCACTGGAGCAGCTGCGGGGAGCTGCGGAGCCACTGGAGCAGCTGCGGGGAGCTGCGGAGCCACTGGAGCAGCTGCAGGGAGCTGCGGAGCCACTGGAGCAGCTGCGGGGAGCTGCGGAGCCACTGGAGCAGCTGCGAGGAGCTGCGGAGCCACTGGAGCAGCTGCGGGGAGCTGCGGAGCCACTGGATCAGCTGCGGGGAGCTGCGGAGCCACTGGAGCAGCTGCGGAGCCACTGGAGCAGCTGCGGGGAGCTGCAGAGGCTGGAGAGTCTCTGGAGCAGCATTGGCAAGCTGCGGAGCCACTGGAGCAGCTGCGGGGAGCTGCGGAGCCACTGGAGCAGCTGTGGGGAGCTGCAGAGCCACTGGAGCAGCTGCGGGGAGCTGCGGAGGCTGGAGAGTCTCTGGAGCAGCATTGGCAATCTGCGGAGCCACTGGAGCAGCTGCAGGGAGCTGCGGAGCCACTGGAGCAGCTGCGGGGAGCTGCGGAGGCTTGGGCGCCGCTGGTGCAGCTCTGGGAAGCTGCGGAGGCTTGGGCGCCGCTGGAGCAGCTCTGGGCAGCTGCGGAAGCTTGGGCGCTGCTGGTGCAGCTCTGGGATGCTGCGGAGACACTGGAGACCCTGGAACCATGCAGGACAGATGAGGTGGTCGAACTTGAGGTGGTTCAAATCTGGACTGGATTTTTGCCAGGAACTTGGTATGAGTAACCATGTCCAGGTCACCACTATCCCATAGAGGAGTAGCCCAGTCCAGCGCCTCTCCAGTGAGCAAAGAAAAAACACATGCCAACTTAGTGCGTTCGGGGGTGGACTGGGAGGACGTCAGCTTGATGTATAACGAGCACTGGATGACAAAACTCCTGCAAAAATTGGGGTTGCCATCAAATTTGTTTGGCATCAAAAAATCTGATCCAGAGTTCGCTGCCGAAAAACATGGCTGTGGGACAGAAACAACAGGAGGAGTCACATAAGCCTGCTGCTGGGAGGTAGTAAACCGCAGGGTGGCAGCGAGTTTATCCAAGAGTTCTTTTTGCGTAGCAATCTCTTGGGCCTGCTGGGCAATAGTGCTGGGAAAGTCACCCAGAAGCTGGTACGGATCCTCAACACAGTCCATGGCTTTTGCAGGATACAAGACCTTGGCGGAGTCCATGGCCGGATCTTACTGTCACAGTCTATGGGGAATAGTCCCTTAGGACTAAGTAAGTGGACTCCCTGGACCACCACGGGAGATAACAACCTTAGCCGCACCCGGGAGCGGTGTCTAAGTGAACTCCTGGTCTTCGCCAGAGCCCGCCGCAAAGCCGGATGGACTTGCTGCGGCGGGGAGTCACCAGGTCGCTCCACGGGTGCGACTAGGCCCACGGTGGCAGCCAAGGTAGGGACAAGGGGACCACGGATGGCAGGCAGGACCACGGGAAAGCAGGCAGGACCACGGGAAGGCAGGAAGGCAGGACCACGGGAAGGCAGGCAGGCAGGACCACGGGAAGGCAGGCAGGCCGGACCACGGGAAGGCAGGCAGGACCACGGGAAGGCAGGCAGGCAGGACCACGGGAAGGCAGGCAGGCAGGACCACGGGAAGGCAGGCAGGCAGGACCACGGGAAGGCAGGCAGGCAGGACCACAGGAAGGCAGGCAGGACCACAGGAAGGCAGGTAGGAGTACCGGAGTGCCACAGGATACCAGGACCGCCACAGGATGCCAGGACCACCACAGGATGCCAGGACCGCCACAGGAACCACAGAACAGGGGAACAACACGGAACACAGGAAACCGGGAACACGGGAACTCAGAGGCGTCTGGAAACGCTCAAGAATGTTTTCTCCTCAGAAGAATGAGCTGAAGATCCGGCAGGGGACGCTGGGAGTCGCCAGGCCATATAGCCGAGCCTGGAATGCCAGAGCCAATAAGGAGGACGCTGGCCCTTTAAGGCTGGGAGAAGTCCGCGCGCGCTCCCTCTAGTGGCAGGAGCACGCGACTGCATGGAAGAAGCATGCGGCCTACACGCTGGGAGCAAGAGTGCAGGCCGGAGCCTGGAGAGGTAAGTGAGAGCTGGGGGAGCGGGGACCGCGGCAGCAGGCACGGGTACACCCCCAATCCGCACCGAGGACCGCGGGTGTAACCGTGACACCCAGTAGCCAATAGTTGTGCAGCCCACAGCAGACAATAGTTACTGTGCACCAGTGGTCTGTCTGTCAGGGCTCTTCCGGCATTTGGATGTGTACATTGGCCACTCAATGTCCTAGCTAATATCTACCTAGACCAAAATGAAGGCAGTGGTCAAACAACTCAAGGGAAAGATAATATTTGGATAAATAAAAGATAATTTCCACAACAAAAAATGTAGGCATCCTAAAATTTAAAGTTGAAATGTTTTCCAGGACATCCCAGTTAGCACCCATACCACTATATTCTGTGATTTTATCGCCCATCTTTACCCCTCTTTGGAGGGATTGATCTTGGCTCCTGAGGGACCTTCAGTTGATGGCCGATGGCTATAAACTCTGTGACAGTAACAACATGCCTTTCCGAAGAAGGTTACGGTATACTCTATTCTCACCAAGACAAGCCCTGCAAGCCTTGACACTGCTTTTTTAATCTGGGAAACAGAACTGAAGCTATACAGAATAAGTTAGAGAAAAGGGTTAAAGGGAATCAGAGTTGGGAACTTGATAACAACAAGATAAGACTTCTCATCAAAAATTTGTAAATTTCACTGATTGATGCGAAGAGGGTTGCACTGTGACTAGTGATTAAAACATAGCTTTTATTCATAGCTGCTTTAAAATAAATAAAATTGCGGAACTACCCAATATGTGTTTGTGTCTTTCCTCCACCAGATATAGGAAATGAATAAAAAATAAATCCCAGGATTGTTATTGTCAAGGTATATACCCTTCAATAACTAGGAAAAAGATGGCTAACTGAGTGTCAATAGTGAGAATAACTGGAGTACGGTGCATGCTCCAAAACTGCCAAGAGTAACTACAAATGCAGTGTATCTAGCTAAACAGGATAAGCGCAATATAACACAGTCTCTCATGGTGACACATCAAGATAGCACAACTTGACCCTGCATGTTTCAAGTGTTTACTGTCATCAGGGGTCAACATGTAATTTAATATGATAATCATAGAACCGACCAACGTTGGCTCATGCTGTCGCATAACCATTAGTGGCAGCAGGCTGTGAAAGTCGCTGGGTATATAAACTAAAATCTCCTCCCCTCTGGGTGTGCCGATGGTGGCCCTCATGATGGTTAAATCAAAAAACCCTTTCATCTAAGGAACCTCATTCCAGGCCGTGTCCAGCCCTCAACCTCGCTGGATCATTGACAGCGTCACCCTCCCAGGAATCCATGTGGCTTCAGGCACATGATTGAACTGAAGTCTAGCGTCACATAATCATAGCAGGCCCCCAGGGCATGGAAGTCACAGTGATCCTGTAGGCCATAGTGACAGGACTGCATGGATCACCACAGCTGATTGGCGGAGGGGAGACTTTTTCGTCACAGACAATGAGGGATATCCCCCTGACTGGAGTCTCACCTTGACTCCAGAGTCAAGAACCCCCCTGCTAAAAGGATATATGCCTGGGTAAACCAGGGCAACAGGTACAGTTAACCACCCATGCTCAGCAGACCCCCGGCCAGCCGTGGAATATGGCTGTGTCTCTAAAGGCAGGAGAGGGGTGAGTAGGTCGGGTAGAGACCTGTAACCCCAGGATAGATAATATGGAATTGGACCAGCCAAGAGTAGACTCATGACCAGTTACTACCAATCCGCAAAACCCCAACCATTGTGCAAGTCAGCAAACAGTGAAAGAGCGTTGGGTACAACAAGAGACCAAAGATCACATAAGGCGAACAATATATATGTATATTTATTATAACCTACAGAAGTGTAAGGAGCTATTATCCACAATAAGGGAAACATAGAGCACTTGTCTACAGTGCTCTGTAAGTAGCCATGTATTTCAAATAAGGAAACTCATAATAGGATCCTCAAGAGTAAAACAACACATTGTGTAATGACCATATGAGAAGCAAAGCATCAACAACAGAAGCTATAAGATCTGAGATAAAACATCCTCATATGTCAATGTTACTTGTCAATGAAGCTGGTGAAAGACAACACATCACTAGGGGAAACACACTCCATCCTAAAGATCCATTGGGCCTCTTTTCGCATAATCAGGTTGACCCAATCACACCAGCACCCCTCCCCCCATATTATTTGTTTTGAATCAGTTTTCATATATGTAGTAATTTATAATCCAATCATGTTGTATGTTTTTTTTAAATAAACTCTACCGGCTCCATCCTTCTTCCTTCTCTGCCTCATCTTGCTGACCGCAGCAAATCTTGCTCTAGAGGGGTCAGCTGCTACTTGATGTGCACAAAGAGACTGGAGATTCTCTTAGAAAGGCTCTAAGATTTGAAAGATGAGGGAGAAGGTGGGAGGAGGAAGAGGGAGGCCTGAACAAGCATCAACAGGTACCTCAGGGAGGATGGGGGGACTTGCAGGGAGCCAGATAAAGTTTAATGATGCCTATACCCAAATAGGCAGTCCAATCAAGGACATTAAGAATCATTCCTGCAGGGACAACTTTAGCATACAAGGGCAACATAATTCAAAGGCTGATCTATGTCAGCTGGTCCTGGACCTATGTATCACTAATACAATACTATGTCAAACTAATGTAAGCAAACTTGCAAGGTTTAATCCCTTAATGACCGCCGTATCGGCTTTTTACGGCGGTCATTAAGGGTACTTCTTCTGACGCGTACGCCTTTCTACGGCGGCGTGTCAGAAGGAGATTTCGGGACACCGGGTCTCGCTGGTGCTGGTGTCGGGCTGTGATATCACAGCCCAGACCCGGCACTAACATCCGGGATCGGAAAAACTCAGATCCCGGGTGTTTAACCCCTTACACGCCGCGGTCAAGCATGACCGCGGCGTGAAAGTGTGTCCCCCGTGGATCGGACCCCCCCGGTGAGCTTACCGTGGGATCCGATCCCTCCTGCCTCAGCCCCGGGTTCCGACGAGTGACCCGGGGCTGTCGGCTCCTCTCTGTGCCGGGTTCCGCCTCCTGGCAGGATCCGGCTGTGTGTAACTGAGCATGCTCAGCATGCTCAGTTACTTACACTATACACTGCAATACAAGTGTATTGCAGTGTAGAGGCTTGAATAAGCGATCGGATGATCGCTTATTCAAGCCAAGAAGTAGATAATGTAAAAAAAGTTAAAAAAAAATTAAATCTTTATATAATATAATTAAATAAATAAAATAAAAGTCCCATAATCTCCCCAGTAACACATAAAATGCAAATAAAGTAAGTAAAACACAAAAACACGTACATATTTGGTATCACCACGTCTGTATTAATCTGTAAAATAAATCTAAATCAATATTGAACCCGCTCGGTGAACTACGTAAAAAAAAAACTCGAAAAACTTCCCATAATATTCAATTTTCCATCAAACACCATCACAAAAAATGTTCTAAAAAGTGATCAAAAAAAGTTACGTTCCCTAATATGATACGACTGAAAAGAACAACTGTTTTCTCAAAAAATAAGCCCTCAACCAGATCTGACAACAGAAAAATACAGAAATTATGGCCCTGAAAAGTTGTCAATAGTGAAAAAAACAATGCGATTTTCTCCAATATTGGTTTTGCTCAGGAAAATTGAGCAAAGATAAGAAAAACTATATAAATGAGGTATCACCGCAATCGTAGTGAACCAGAGAATAAAGATAAAATATTATTTTTATGTTATGGTGAGCGGGGGAAAAAAAATGCTAACAATCCAAAATAAAAATTGATGATTTTGTTTGTGTCCCCCTTGAAATAGTTAATAAAATCTCATGAATAAGCTTCAGACTCCCAAAATAAATTATCTATACATTGTATCTCATCCCGTAATAATAAGCCTCATATGTTCGCATTACCAAAAAAATAAAAAATTCATAGGTCGTACAATGTGACAATACAAATCTGCTGTGAATGGCGCCTCCATTCATTCTATACTCGGCCGTGCGCCCGTACAGCAGTTTACCACCACATATGGGGTATCAGTAAACTCGGGAGGAATTGGGCATCAAGCGTTGCAGTGTGTTTTGTCATTTAATTTATTATGAAAATGTCAGTTTTGGCCTAAATGAATGTATTTTCCAAAAAAATTCTATAGTTTCTAAATCACAGGTCCATATTTTTTAACCCATGTGAAACACTTAAAGGGTTAATAGACTTAATAGAAGTTGTTTTACATACGTTGAGGGGTGAAGTTTCTATAGTGGGGTAATTTATGGGGTTTTAATATTATTTAGGCCTTTCAAAGACACTTGAAAGCTGAGTTGTCCCTCAAAATGTGAGTTTTGGCAATTTTCATGAAAATTAGAAAAATGGCACCTAAAGTTCTGCGCCTCATAACATCCAAGAAAAATAAGAGGATGCATAAAATATCATCTCAACATAAAGCAGACATTCCGTAAATGTAATTTATCAAGCTTTTTGGGTAGTTTTACTTCCTATCTGTTTGTTTGAAAACTACTTTTATTGAAGCACAAATAAAAGTCCATTACAGTATATTGCATGTCATATGCTTCTTTTTAACATATAAACATTGTTAATTTTACAGCGTTTCTTTTGTACGAGTCTTCTGTGCCGCTCAAGCGCAGTACCCAGAACACCACGGTTACATTGATGTTGTTGCATACCATCATTAACAATAAAACAAAGAACTAGTAAGGCCTTAACTCGGATAGGGAAAATGGCAATAATTTACCATGAATGGGATGAATAATGACGGTGTGAGGGGGAATGTGGGGTGGGGAGAGGGGAGGGAGAAGAATGGTAGGGCCTGATAATGTAGTAGTATTCTCCGGCTGATCTCATACTTATTGTTTTGTGTTCCCATTGTCTTGTTCTCTATGAATTTTCCATGGTACCCAAATTTTAAGGTATTTACTTCTTATACCGTTTTCCCAGTGTGCTAGTTCCTCAAACCTATGTATTTCCTCTACTTTTTCTTCCCACAGTGTCATTGTGGGTGGGTAGTCTTTTTTCCACAGTGCAGGGACTAATAGTTTGGCTGCTGCCAACAAAAAAGCAGGTAAAGAGTGTTTCTTCCAAGTAAATGTTGTACTCGGGGCATGTAACAAAACTACTGTAGGCGACATTGGTATTTTTGATGAGCAGATTTTATTGATCCTCTCAATTATTGCTGACCAAAAGGGTTGTAATTTGGGGAATGACCACCAAATATGTGCCATATTCCCAGGGGTTTTCCCACATCTCCAACAATGGTCAGGGATGTCGGGGTTAATCATATGTAACCAGGTTGGGGTTTTATACCAACGAGAGATGATTTTATAAGCATTTTCCTGTATCCTTACACATCGTGAGAAACCTCTGGAATTCCTTAACCCCTTAAGGACGCAGGGTTTTTTCGCTCATTTCTCGCTCTCCACCTTCAAAAATCCATAACTTTTTCATTTTTACGTGTACAGACCTGTGTGAGGGCTTATTTTGTGCCTAACAAATTTTACTTTCCCGTAATGTTATTTATTTTAACTCCATTGCCGGTAAGTCTTTGCTGCATATTGCAGCAAAGGCTTACTGGTAACACCCGTGATCGGTGCTAACCGATCGCGGGTGCTTTCACGGCGATCGCCGCCGGCAATGCTGCCGGAGGCCATCTTGCCGCGGATCTTCGCTCCCCGATGACGTCATGGGGAGCGGTGATCCGTTGCCATGACAGCTTCGGGTCTCACGAAGGCCCGAAGCTGTCTCGTTTTAACCCATTCATTACAATGTGCTATCAGCAGTATGGCAGTATATGGTAGGATCGATCAGACAACCTAGGGTTAAAGTACCCTAGGGAGTCTGAAAAATAGTAAAAGTAAAAAAAAGTTTAAAAAATATAATAAAAAAACCTAAAAATTCAAATCTCCCCCCTTTCCCTAGAACTGATATTAATATTAATAAACAGTAAAAATCATAAACACATTAGGTATCGCCGCGTCCGAAAATGTCCGATCTATCAAAATCTAAAACGGTTTTTCACTGCGTTTAACCCCGTAACAGAAAATAGCCCCCAAAGTCGAAAATGACATTTTTTTGCCATTTTGGAAAATATAAAATTAATAAAAAGTAATCAAAAGGTCCTAAAAATGATAGCAGTGAAAACGCCATCAAAAGTTGCAAAAAATTACACCACCCACAGCTCCATACACCAAAGTATGAAAAAGTTATTGCCGCCAGAAGATGGCAAAATAAAAAAAAAAATTTTTGTACAGGAGGTTTTAATTTTTTTAAATGTATGAAAACATTATAAAACCTATACAAATTTGGTATCCACGTAATCATAGCAACCCAAAGAACAAAGCAGACATATATTAAAGCAGAATAAAGGCCCACAGTGAAAGCTGTAAAATCCAAGCCCACAAGAAGACGTCGCAAATGTGTTTTTTCACCATTTTCACTGCATTTGGAATTTTTTTCCCGCTTCCCTGTACACGCCATGGAATATTAAATACCGTCACTACGAAGTGCAATTTGTTACGCAGAAAATAAGCCAAAACAGAGCTCTTTATGTGGAAAAATAAAAATGTTATAGATTTTTGAAGGAGGGGAGTGAAAAATGGAAGTGAAAAAAACTAAGTCATTAAGGGGTTAATACATTTTCAAAAATTAAACGAATGTGTACAAAAAAGGAAAAAAAAATTTTGCCATCTTCTGAAGCTAATAACTTTTTCATACTTTGGCGCACGGAGCTGTGTAAAGTGTCATTTTTTGCGAAATGAGCCGACCTTTACATTGCTACCATTTTTATTCCATTTTTTATGTGATGTAAAAAGGTGTAAAAGTCGCATTTCGGACATTTGGGCGCCATTTCCCGTCTCGGAGGTCACCGCCGGCCGTAACCATTTTTATATTTTGATAGATCGGGCATTTGGGGACGTGGCGATACCTAATGTGTCTGTGATTTTTACTGTTTATTATGTTTTATATCCGTTCTAGGGAAAGGGGGGTGATTTGAATTTTTAATATTTTATTAATTTTTTTTATTTTTTAAACTTTTTTTTTCTTTTTTTTCCCACTATTTCTTAGACCATCTAGGGTACATTAACCCTAGATGGTCAGATCGCTCCTACCATATACTGCAATACTTCTGTATTGCAATAAATGGCATTTTTGCAGCTCATTCATTACAATGAGCCACTGGCTCATTGTAACGAATCTGCAGATGCCAAACGAAGACCCCAGGCTACCATGGCAACCGATCGCGCCCGCGCGCCGCCGTCACCGTCTTTTAAATGCCGCCGGCGACTTTGCCGGCGGCATTGAGAGGGTTAATGGCCGCGATCAGTGCAAGCACCGACTGCGGTTATTAGAGGTGGAAAATAGGCTGATGTTAAAATACGCTGATAGGGTTCCATTCACTCTAATCCTTGCCCTAGGAGCTGAATACAGGGAAAGGATTGCTTTAACAAATTGGTCTGATATCCCAAATTGTAGTAAGGTTGCTGAAAGGAAATGCCAATTAACCCTGTCAAAGGCCTTCTCGGCATCAGTGCCGAAAAGGACCAGTGGCGAGCGTCGCTTTTTAGCTATTTCTATCAACCTGATCAGACGACAAGTATTGTCTTTGCCCTGTCTTCCGTGGACAAACCCTGTTTGCTCCGGACCAACCAGGGATGGTACTAACGGAGAAAGTCGTGCTGCCATCGCTTTTGCCCACCATTTTAAATCTGTATTCAGTAATGATATGGGCCTGTAACTGCCGCATAGCAAGGGATCTTTTCCTTCTTTTGGTAATATTGTTATGTGTGCTTCCAGTGATTGGCGTGGTAGTGGGAGACCTGAAAGTATAGAATTACACACGTTGGTGAAATGTGGAGGGTGTTCTTGAGCTGTTTATAATAGGATATGCGGATCCTATTGCAGAATTGGTCAATGAGTTTAACCGCTTTTTCTTTAGGGAGCACTGGGAGCTGACAGTTAGTCAGGAAGTTGTTTATTCTTTTTTTTCCATTCTGCATCTCCTATGTGTTCTGATATATCGCTTTTCAAATTATAAAGTGAATTGTAGAACTCTCTGAAGGCTTCGGCTATTTTTTCTGTTGTCATGTGCAGTGTCCCATCTTTCCCTTTAATTTTGTGGATATATGTATTTTCCCTTTCCTTTTTAATTAGGGCTGCCATCAATTTGTTGCCCTTCTCGCCATGTGCATATTGTTTATAGTGTGTTCTTTGAAAGCTTTTGGCTATTTTCACATTCAGAATGTCTTTTATAGCGTTCCGTAGTGCAGTTATTTCCTTAAGCGTGTCGTCATTTGCCCTATTTTTATGGTCTTTTTCTAGTGTGGAAATTTTATTGAAAAGGGTGTCAAGTTGGGCCTCCCTTTTATGTTTAACATGGGCCCCTAGTGATATCATCTCACCCCTTAATATTAACTCAAGGGCTCTAAATACTTTAGTTAGTTTTTTATTTGGTAAAGGTCTATTACTTGTGGTATCTAGCTGTAGTTGCATGGCTATATTCAGATCCCCTCCTGCTATTACTATGCCTTCAGCAAACATTTGTAGTGAATTTAGGGTTTGGGCAATCCACTTGTGTTGCCCAACATTCGGGGCATAAAAGTTTGTAATAGTCACTAATGTGTTACCAATTGTACCCTTAACAAATAAGAAACGGCCTTCAGGGTCCGCCACTTCAGCCCGAAAGGTGAAGGGTATATTCTTGGCTATGCCTATACTGACCCCTCTGGCCGATTTGGTATATGTACTATGGAACCACCACTTAAAATCTCTAGTGCCCATGCGTGGAGTATTGGATTTCCTGAAGTGCGTCTCTTGTAATACAGGCAGTCCCCTACTTAAGGACACCCGACTTACAGACAACCCATAGTTACAGACAGAACCCTCTGACCTCTGGTGAACCTTTCTGAATGCTTTTCTATAGTCCCAGATTGCAATAATCAGCTGAAAGTTGTCTATAATGAAGCTTTATTGATAATCCTTGGTCCCATTACAGCAAAAAATGTTTAAACTCCAAGTGTCACTGGGGCCAAAAATGTTTTTGTCGGGATCTACAATTATAAAATATACAGTTTCAACTTACATACAAATTCAACTTAAGAACAAACCTTCGGACCCTATTTTGTACGTATCCCGGGGACAGCCTGTAGTATTATGCTAGCTTTCCGCCTTTTAAGCAGCTTAATCACTTGGTTGCGTTTTTGTGTAGTGCCTAATCGCCTTACATTATGTGAGATTACAGTAACATCCGCCATCATATAATATATCCTAGCTTATATTGCCTGCTCTTACCCCTTCTAATATTTAGAGTATATTCAGTTTGACAATGGGTGTAGTTGGCTTGCCGGTTGAAGAAAGACAATGAAAGGATGGGAATGTTGGGTTGGGGGTGCCTTACAACTGGGTATAGCAATTTACAGGCTCCTACTAAGAGGAGTGTTTTTGGGAGATAGTGTGCGTGCCGTTTCAATTTTTCCTTAAAAGCTTTTAACTTAACCAACAACAAGGGGTCGGATCTCATATCAGCTTCCTCTAAAAGGGAAACTAATGGGGGGGGGGGGGGGAGCCAACCAACATTCTTGGCTTGTATGTAGAACAAAAAGTTCCACCTCGGAACCCATTTTTTTTCTTTTTTTTCAATCATCTCTGAATAAGCCCCTTACTGTAACCTGTAGTTAATACCTACACATTTTTGGGGCCTAGTAATAGGATCAACATTTGTACAAAACAGGCAGATTACTTAATTACAGACTCTAAGAAGTTCGTTTCTCAGACCTGTTAACTAGAATACAGATTTTCTTATCTCTCACCACTTTGACCGGTTAGTCCTTATTCATGTGGGAGCTTTCTTGGCAAACTTCCGCGGCGTAGCGTTGCTCTTTTTCCCCATCGTTATCCAGGATGATGACTCGGGAACTGATGGTATTTGGATATCTTGGGAGTATGGGAGCCATGAAGGTATTTCCATCTGTGTAATTCCCAGCAAGGGCCAGGCTGATGATAAATCTGATGGTGTGCGTATTATGATATTTCTTCTATTCTTCGTTATCGACAGGCCGAACGGGAACATCCAGCGAAAAAGGTATGTTTGCTGCTCTTAGGGCATCTAACAAAGGTTTCAGGAGTCTTCGCTTAGCAAGCGTGGCTGGGGAAAGGTCCTGGAAAAAGAGAATTGATGACCCCTCATATTGGAAGTCTCCTCATTCTCTGCTTGCTTTCAAAACTGCCGCTGCATCTGTAAAGCTTAGGAAGCCACATATAATGTTTCTGGGGGGCTCTCCAGGTTTCGGTTTGGCCCACAATGCCCTGTGGATCCTCTCAATTCTCAGTGTTTGCGCACGTTCTGGGCCTAGCCATGTTGCAAACATGGCGCCTGCTGTATCCTGTAATGCCTCGTGGGTGATGGATTCTTGCAACCCTCTTATTCGTACGTTATTCCTGTGGCTGCGATTTTCTTGATCTTCAGCACGCAATAAAGCATCATTAATAAGCTCATAGTGTATACTAAGTGTTTCTTTCCCTTTTGAGTCAAAGTGGAGCATTTCTGTTTGCAGATTCTCGACTTGCTCCAATCTATGCTCCATGTGCTTAATGTCCGTTTTTATTTCTGCCAGATCTTGGGCAATCGGACTCAGGGCTTGAAAAATTATCTTTTTAATAAAACCTCTTGAGGCTGGTACCTGGGTAGCTTCAGCTCCTGTGTTGGAAAAACCTCCAGCACTCTCTGCTTCGGATTCGTCCTCAGCCTCATGGTGCTGCGATGCTCCGGGCGCCATCTTGGATGCCCGCGCTTGTGGGGTTAGCTTTTTCCTCAGATATTTTTCTATATCTGCCGGTTGTCGCTGCCCTTTCCAGGGTCCGGGGGTCTCTGAGGTCCTAGATTTGTCCGACTTGCCCATGTTGAGTCGAGTCTGGTGCCTGTAACAGGTCCCGAGGTGGAATAGCAGCGAGGAGCTCGCAACTACGTGTCCATCTCTGTTGCGGCCAAGCCTTTACTTCCTATCTGGAAAGCAGAACATTTCAAACTTGGAGAATAAAGAATTTTTACAAACTTTTGCCAAATTTTCACTTTATTTCAGAATGAAACGCAAAACTTATCACTTAAATTTTATAACCAACATGATGTACAATGTGTCACGAGAAAATAGTCTCAAAATCACCTGGATATGTTAAAGCATTCCGAAGTTATAACTAATTATTGTGAGACATGTCAGATTTGAAAAATCCAGTCTGGTCATTGAGTTGAAAACTAGTGTCGGTGATAAGGGGTTAAGCTGGATATTCATTGTTTGGATTTTTTGGTTTTCTCCCCGCGGTTACCATCACGGCATTCCTGTCCTGTAAAACAAATTACCTAGAAACTCCGTGGCCCTAACCCCTCTATTACTTTCTTAATTTACCAATTTCTCTGTTCCAATGTGTCTTGGATTATTTTCAAAGCAAGCTTTTCATTGGCTGGTCTGGGGGTTCCGTGCGTAAACAGAAATTACAGAGCTACCTAGATAGTTTTTTATTTAGTACCTCTCCATGCTGGGACATGTGCTCTTTTGTGGGTCCATATAGAATGATTAGCTTTACCAACTGTCCCCTTGCAGTTGACCCTGTAGTTGCCTGCTAGAGAGTTCCCTGCAATACTCTCCCCAGAGCAATCACATTCCATATATTTATGGAATAGGATATGTAGATCACGCTCAATAATTTCCCACTATTGTCCCTTGCTTCGCAATCCAGATTTCCCTCCGGAAATCTCAACGCAAGGGTATTTTCCTGCGGGAGTAATAAAGGGTTTTATAGAATTGGCAACTTTTTGGATCAAACTAGTGTGAGGTCATGGGACTACTTTAACATAGTTCATGATGCGCCTCCAGGGGAACAATTTTGATATAACCAGATATAGCATTTTATCCAGTCTCCATGAGTCTCCTCTGAGTGATTTCCCACCCCCACTGCAATGGAGTTGGCTTGTGTGCATTTTCATAATTCAAATGGTATGATATCTACCTTATATTTATCTCAGTTTCCCTCATGTTGTTGGGAGCTAAGCAGAAGGACATCGGGAAGGGGGCTAGACTTCAAAACTTGGTTTGTTATTTTCCCTCATTTTGCTAAAGCTTCTATCAATGTTTCGCTACAAAATCCCTATTGCTATGGTTTGTTACTCCCCAACATCATAAAATGTACCCACTCACACCCCCTAATTGTTTTAAGGGATGTTCTTAAAAAGCTAAAGTCATGCATGTGTGATGGGAATTTGTGAGGGTGAAGAGTTTCTTCATCACGGCTCTTCTCTTACTGGTGTTAACAAATGCAAATCTGCAGAACAGGCCGTATTATTGTTTTTTTTTTCTATCAGGCCTTTAATCTCACTTATTGGGGCAGATTTACTTACACGGTCCTGTCGCGATGCCCACTGTGCGTTGTCCCACGAGGATTCTTTGGGTCTGCCGCGATTCACTAAGGTTGTGTGTCCAATTTCCTTCATGTGTCGCTTCCCCGCTGAGATCTGTTCACGTTGTTCTTCCTGGTGCATGTAAGTGCTTGATCTTGCGACACAATTTCGTTTTTAAATTCTGTGGCTTGTCTGAATCCGTCGGGTTGTCCGACAGCACGCCCCCCGATTCCTGTCGCATGCAAGTCATCGCCGATGCGCCATAATCCGATCGCGTGCACCAAAAACTCGGGGCAATTTGGCGCAAAAAGGTAATATTTGGGAAACCTGACAGAATCTCGGTCCGTGGACCCTTAGTAAATGAGCCCCATATTCTTATATTTATTAGCTGATAAGATCAGGATTATTCACTATTGCAAATCCCCACAAATGAGTTGATTAAGGCCCGCTCCACAATTTGGAAAAATTCTAATTTGAAATTCAAAATGTTCTACATTTTCAACACAAAGTCATAACAGCAAAAATATTTGATTACAAACATTAACCAAATTTCTTCTTTATGTGGACATGGTTTTTTACGCATCCTTTCATTTTGTAGGAGGTTATGGGGCTTTAAACTTTAGTTGTGATTTTTCACATTTTCATAAAAAACACGAAATTGTGCTTTTGATGGGCCTAATCAGATCTCAAGTCACTTTGGGAGGCCAAAATAGTAGTAAAACCCCATAATACAAACTAATAACACCATTATACAAACTACAGCCCTCAACGTATGTAAAACAACTTTTATGAAGTCTGTGAAACCTTTTATTGTTTTACAAAGGTTAAAACAAAATCGTGTGCAATTTTGAAATTTAAATTTTTTTGGCTAAATGAATGTATTTTTCAAAAAATGTACACATTCTCAGTGGATAAATACCAAAACACTCCACATATACCCTATTTATCACTAGTACAAAAATATGCCATATGTGGTGGTAACCTGCTGTATGGGCACACGCCAGGGCATTGAAGGGAAACTGCGCCATTCAGAGCAGATTATGAATTGCACTATTTAATGGCTTTACAATCTTTTTTTTTTTGGCAATTTAAAAAAAATAAGGAATTTTTCTTGCGACATGAGATGCACTTTACAAATACTTCATTTTATTTGGTCATGAGCTTAGTGATAATATTTTATTAACTATTGGATGTATAGAGGAAAAGAAAATTGACAATTTTTGTTTCCTTTTTTTTTTTGATTGAACTCAATGCCATAAAAATAACATATTGGGGCAGATTTACTTACCCGGTCCTGTCGCGATCCAGTGGCGCGTTCTCAGTGGAGGATTCGGGTCTTCTGGCGATTCACTAAGGTAGTGCTCCCAATGTCCACTAGGTGTCACTGCTGCGCTGAATTCCGACGGAGTTCACTGAAGTTCACAGTCCTACACTGAGTGCAGGTAAGCGCGTGTCAAGCAACATTTTTTTTTCGGCGCAAATTGGAAATATTCGGGTTACGCGACGGAAAAACGTGATTCGGGCCATTAGTAAATGACCCTTATTATCTTTATTCTATAGATCGCTATAATTATGCTGATAGCTAATTTATATAGTTTTTATATATTTTTACCATTTTGACGCACATAACATTTTTATATCACTTTTTTGAACATTTTTGTAATTTTTGTAATTTTATGAAAAATGTACATATTTAGCAAGTTTTTCTGGTTTTGTTTTTACAGTTTTCACCGAGCGGGTCAAGTAATGTTATAATGTTACTGATTTATTGTAATGTACAGACGTGGCAATACCAAATACGTGAAGGGGGGTCATGTTTTTGGGCTTTTTAGGCTTTATTAAATGTGTATAGGGAATGTTGGTGTTTTAGAGGACTTTCACTTCTTTAAATTCAATATTTTTATTACAAAAACTTTATTAATTGTTTTTAATTTATAATTTTTACAGGTCGGTTTGAACAAGGGATGCTCTAATCGCTTGTTCAAGCTCTTCTTTACCTAACACAGTAATAAGTGTAATTATTTACTAAGGGTCCAGCGGCCGCATTTCTGTCTGGTTTTCCGACTTTTCGGGAATTGCGCCGCCGGGACTGGCAATTAGAAGGGGATTGTGTTGCATGCGATTGGATTTTGGCACATCGGCGCCGGCTTTCATGCGACAGAAATTTGGGGGCAGGTTGTGGGACGATCTGCCATTTGGCAGCCGGTGCCAGAAGCAGGACAGGGTACTATGTCCAATGTCGGAAAGGGGTCAATTCATTCTTTTATGTCGTAAATTTGTTTTTGAATTTCATTGTCCTGCTTTCATTCATTATCATGGCAGGTAGTATGCATAGTCTTCCCACTATCTTTTTTATAAGAAAAAAAATTTCTGATATATTTTCATAAGTTTTCCCTTGTATAATGTTGTATTTATCTATTGTAAATAATTGCTTATTAAAAGTTATGAAATGTTTGTTGTTCTGATTAGGTCAATGGGGCAGATTTACTTACACGATTCTTTCGCGATCTCGCGGTGCGCAGTCTGACGAGGATTCCCGTCTGCCGCGATTCACTAAGGTCGTGCGTCCAATTTCCTGCATCTGTTGCTTCCCCGCTGAGATCCGCTGGAGTTCACCTTCTTCTTCCTGGTGCATGTAGGTGCTTGATTTTGCAACACGATTTTGTTTTTAAATTCTGTGGTTTGTCCAAATGGGGTTGTCGGACGGCACGCCCCCTGATTTCTGTTGCATGCAAGCTGGGGCCGATGAGCCACAATTCGATCTTGTGCGCCAAAAAGCGGGGGCAATTCGGCGCAAAAAGGAAATATTCGGGAAACCCGACAGAATCGCGGTCCATGGACCCTTAGTTAGTGAGCCCCAAAATTTAAATGTTCTGACTTTGGAATGACAATAAATTTGTCTTGTATTAGAAAACTAAATTTACCTGTGACTATTGGCTACTGAGGGCATCATTACTATTTCGCTTCTAAATAACTGGATCTGCCTGTTGCAGAAACAATGGATGAAAATACACACACATTCTCCTGATACATTAACCCCTACGGGACTCAGCCTATTTTGGCCTTTAGGACGCGGCCCCATTTTTCAAATCTGCAAAGTATCACTATAAGTGATTATAGTTTTGGAATGGTATGAGATATCTAGGGGATTTTAAGAATGTTTTCTCGTGACACATTGGGGCAGATTTACTTACCCGGTCCATTCGTGATCCGCCGCTGGATTCGGGTCCGGCCGGGATTCATTAAGGTAGTTCCTCCGCCGTCCACCAGGTGGTGCTGCTGCGCTGAAAAGCATCGGAACGCGCTGGAGTTCACCGAGCCGGGCTGAGTGAAGGTAAGTGCAAGCTCCGTGACAGATTTTTTTTTTTTAAATGCAGCGATTTTTCCGAATCCGTCGGGTTTTCGTTCGGCTACGCCCCCCGATTTCCGTCCCATGCATGCCAGCGCCGATGCGCCACAATCCGATCGCGTGTGCCAAAATCCCGGGGGGATTCAGGGGAAATCGGCGCAAATCGGAAATATTCGGGTAACACATCGGGAAAATGCGAATCGGGCCCTTAGTAAATGACCCCCATTGTACTTCAAATTAGTTTAAAAATTTGGATGATATCTTTTGTTTTTAGTTATGAAAAAAAAACTAAATTGGGCAAAAATTTGGAAACATTCTTTATTTTCAAAGTTCTAAATTCTCTACTTTTGATGCATATAGACATAGCACCCAAATAAATTCATAACTTACATTTCCCAAATGTCTGCTTTGCCATTGCCATGGTTTTTTAAGATTCCACATATTTTATTAGAATGTTGCAAGGCTCAGAATTTAGGTACCATTTTTAAAATTTTTTGGAAAATCACCAAAACCTGTATTTAAATGGACCTGCTTAACTTCTAATTGACTGTGAGAGGCCTAAATAATAGCTAGAATCGTAAATTACTGTATTATGGAAACTACAACCCTGAACGTATGAAAATCCACTTTTAAGAAGTTTGTTAACCCTTTAGGTGTTTTATAGGGGTTAAAACAAAATGGAGGTTCAGTCTACAAATTGTATTATTTTTTCACAATACACTCATTTTGGGTGGAAAATTAAACATTTGCAATGCATTAAATGAAAAAAGGCTCCACAAAGTTTGATGCCCAATTTCTCCCGAGTACACCAATACCCTATATGTGGTGGTAACCTGCTGTATGGGCGCACGGCCGGGCATAGAAGGGAAGGAGGCGCTATCCAGAGCAGATTTGCATTGTCAAATTGTACAGGCTATAATTTTTTTTTTTTAATGTGGACCTATAGGGGCTTATTTCTTTTGCCACATGAGATGTACTTTTCTGGTTTATAATTTGGGGCATCTATAGCTAATTGGTGAGATTTTATTAACTCTTTGTTTTTTTTGGCTGTTTACTTATTTTTATTCTATGGGTTGCCACGATTACAAAAATACCGTATACTCCGGCGTATAAGACGACTTTTGAAGACAGAAAAATCTTCTCTCTAGTCCGGGGTTGTCTTATACGCCGGCAACTATACGCCGGGCTGAGCCCTCTCCATAGCCTGTAAGTCTATGCTGCATATTGCAGCAAAGGTTTACCAGTAACACCCGCGATCGGTGCTAGCACCGATCGCGGGTGTTTTCACAGCGATAGCTGCTGGCAAAGCTGCCGGCAGCCTCAAAAAGATAGATCCGTCTCCATGGTAGCCTCGGGTCTTCCGAAGACCCGAGGCTATTTAGTTTCAACCCCTTCATTACAATGTGCTGATAGCACATTGTAATGAATGAGGAAAATCCCCATATACTGCCATACTGTAGTATGGCAGTATATGGTAGGATCGATCAGACAACCTAGGGTTAAAGTACCCTAGGGAGTCTGAAAAATAGTATAAATAAAAAGTAAAAAAAGTAAAAAAAAAATAATTATAATAAAAAAACCTAAAATTTCAAATCACCCCCCTTTCCCTAGAACTGACATAAATATAAATAAACAGTAAAAATCATAAACACATCAGGTATCGACGCGTCCGAAAATGCCCAATCTATCAAAATATGATAACGTTTTTCTCAATGCGTTTAACCCTGTGACGGAAAATAGCGCCCAAAGTCGAAAATGGCACTTTTTTGCCATTTTGAAAAACATAAAAAAATCTATAAAAAGTGATCAAAAGGTCGTACAGTCCTAAAAATGATATCATTGAAAATATTATCAAATTTCGCAAAAAATGACACCACCCACAGCTCCTTACACCAAAGTATAAAAAAGTTATTAGCGCCAGAAGTTGGTAAAATCAAAAAAGTAATTTTTGTACAGGAGGTTTTCATTTTTGTAAATGTATGAAAACATTATAAAACCTATACAAATTTGGTATCCCCTTAATCGTACCGACCATCATTTGGGGCGCTCAGTGAAAGACGTAATATCCAAGCCCACAAGAAAATGGCGCAAATGCGTTTTTTTCACCATTTTCATTGCATTTGGAATTTTTTTCCTGCTTCTGAGTACATGGCATGGAATATTTAATAAAATAAAAATTTATGGTACAGTATGGTAACATTTACATTAAAATGGACGATGGTAATGTTGTTGTTGTATGCCTTATGTTTATGAGCGCGGGTTTTCCTGCTATATACCTGCATGTCATAAGAATTAAAATGAAAAAAAGGACCATGTTAAATTCAAATCTGTTTTTTTAAAAATTTTTACCGGTGTTTTGTATGCGTTGGAAAAGGGGTAGTCTTATACGGCGAATATATCTTAAACTCTATATTTTAACAGGAAAGTAGGGGGGTCGTCTTATACACCAGGTCGACTTATACGCCGGAATATACGGTACCTCATTTATATAGTTTTTTACATTTTTTCCCATTTTAACTGAATAAAAAGTAATTTGGTGAAAATGTTGTTAATTTTAATATCACCTTCTTTCATATACATAACCTTTTTATTTTTCGCCTCACGAATCTGGTTAAGGGCTTATTTTTTAAAAGAAGGATTGTTCTTTTTAGTATTCTTATTTTAGAGTGCATAACATTTTTTATCACTTTTTAGAGCATTTTTTATAGGGTATTAATTAAAAATTATCTTTTTCAGGAGCGTTTTTTGGGTTTTTTTTGCGGGGTTCACTTTGTGGATCTAAAAACAATTCTGTTTTATTATGCAGATTGTTACAGATGCAGCGATACCAAATATGTGGGGGTTTTGTGTATGTTATTAAATTTTACTGAATAAAAACTAATTTGGATAAAATCTTGTACATTTTAGCATCACCATATTTTCATATGCTTTTACATTTTTTCAGCTGACAAATTTGGTTAGGGGCTTCTTTTTTGCTTGAAGAGTTGCTCGTTTTAGTGGGCTTATTTTAGAGTGCAGAACATTTTTTTATCACTTTTTAGAGCATTTTATTTTAAAGGGATTAATTGTAATTGATCTTTTTCGGAATGTTTTTTGTGTTTTTTTTCTCTGGCATTTACCGTGCGGGTCCATTAATGATTCTGTTTTATTATACACATTGTTACAAATATGTGGGTTTTTTTGTGTTTTTGTGGTTTTTATACTTTATTAAGTGTTTTTATGGGATAGTGACATTTTAAGGGATTATATTTTTATGTATTTATCTTTTATTTATTCAAATGTGTAAACTTTAGTGTTTTTACCTTTTTTTTAACTTTTCCATGCTTGAACTTGAACCAGCGATGCTCTGATCACTGGTTCATGTCCAATACACTGCTCTACAATACTAATTAATTGTAGAGCAGTGTAAACTGTCTGAGCATGCAGATTCATGTGCAGACAGTTTACAGTCAGACCAGGAAGCGGATTGAATGCCCCGGTAAGCGGCACGGGGATCCGATCCGTAGGGGGAAGACCCTTACACGCCGCGGTCATGCTTGAAGCAGCGTTATAGCATGTTCCAGTGCGGGAAGTATTTATAACGTTCTGGTACATGTAGGGGTTAAAATAATGTTTTTAACCCCTTATTTATGTGGCCTGAAAAGGCTCTATTGACCCGGTATTTTTAGCTAATTTTTGTAAGCGGTGGGTTAAAGACCATAACTTTTTTTTTGCCTGCTACCTTAACATTTTTTGCAGTGTTTTTTCAGGACACATAGAGCTATTTAAAAAATATAAAAGATTAAACACATTTTTTATTTTTATTTGGGGGTTAAAATTTAAAAAATATCTATTTTGTAATATATAGTAATTTTTTTTTTTACTTTTCAAACTAACTCAAAATTTAGTGAAAATTAAGTGAATGTTATTTATGAATTCCCTATTTTGTTTGTCGTTTTGATATATAATATGTATATTCTTGGGCAACCGGGCCAACTACGGCGGTGTTTTTTTGTAGTGTAGTGGGGGATTTTTTTAAATTATACGGGGAAATGTGAATGTATTTTTATGAATATTTGTGAATACTTTTCGTGCATGCGTGTTTTTACTTTATATGTTCCCCATATGGTCATAACTTTTTTGTAAGTTTACTTTTCTTTTTCTTTTACAAGTTTTCCACTGTAACTGGGGCATCTATAAGTGCCTCAGTTACAGGGGAAAATGACCCCCTGTCACGGGAGCAGCAACGTCTAAAGAGGTCGTGCAGATGCTAGTCCTGCACCCGCTAAGTCTAAGGCAATTTAAAACTTGATTTGTGATGAATAAATATAAATGAAAACTAATTTTTTGCAAAGATTTTGCAAATCAATTGAATCAAATACTTAAAAAGATTTTTTTAATTCATTGCTTATCCACGTGTGACGCTATAGTACGTTACACTTTGCATAGCAATCTTTACCGGTGAGTGTTTGGTCTCTGGGTATGGAGAGGGCTCATGGGCTCATGGACCAGTAACACGTGCGATCGGCGTCATCACCTGCGGCGGCTTTGTGAAGATCACTGCTCTCTGTGACGTCATCAGGGAGTGGCTATGTGGTCACATGATTTGCACATCGTAATGAATGATGAGAAAAATGATGAGGAAAATCCCCATATATTGCCATACTGTAGAATGGCAATATATGGTAGAATTAATCAGACAACCTAGGGTTAAAGTACCCTAGGTAGGCTAAAAAGTAGTAAAAGAAAAAATAGTTGATCAAAAGTCCGTACAATCCTTAAAATGGTAGCATTGAAAATGTCATCAAAAGTGACAAAAAATGACACTACCCACAGCTCCATACAACAAAGTATGAAAAAGTTATTAGCGCCAGAACATGGCAAAATAAAGAATTTCTTTTAACAGGAGGTTTTCAATTTTGTAAATGTATAACAACATAATAAAACCTATTCAAATTTGGTATCCCCGTGATCACACCAACCCAAAGAATAAAGTAGGCATGTGATTTGAGGTGCACTGTACAAGCTTTAAAATCCAAGACCATAAGAAAATGGTGCAAATGCTAATTTTTCCCAGTACACGGCATGAAATATTAAATACCGTCACTATGAAGTGCAATTTATTATGCAGAAAACAAGCCGTCACACAGCTCTTTACATGGAAGAATAAAAAAAGGGAAAAATGTAAACGCAGAAACAAAAATGGGCCTTGCCGCTATAGGGTTAACATAGAAAGAAACAGCATAAAGTAACCTAATCAACCACTACCAGTATGTTGCCAAGCAGCTGAACTCTTCGAGGTCATTTTTCTTTCATGACCCAGTGTGGTGGCATCATCCAGAAAATCAACTTTGAAGTGAGATATAAAGTAGTTGCATAAAGTCAAGGAGGCAGAGATTTTAACACGGAAATGAAGCTCTCTCTTCCTCAGAAAGTCCCCATTATTGTATTTGATGGCCCTGCATTCAGAGACATTACTAACCAAATCTTCTAAAGTCCAATGCATGATGTCAATCACAGACAAGAAGTTAATCAGAGTCTACCACCTTGAATACAGTGTTAAACTGTTTGACTTTCTACAACCAGTTTACATCTCACTTCAAAATTGATACCACCACACTGGACCATGAAAGAAACAAAAACTAGAAGGTGTCTGTTACAGGGGACATTATTCATAACTGGACCCTCTGCTCTATTATTATATATATTACATATAGTGTAAATGGATACAGTATATACTGACCACAGTCACTGATATTCTGTGGTGAGATGTCAGTGTGTACTGAAGCCATTGGGTCATTAACATATCAAAAGGCTTTGAACAGTAAGAAGCCACCATGAACCAGGTGTGAGATTCCCTGCACACACTGGGGTCTATCCTGAGAGGGTCTTAGGGTGGAGTTATAAGGGAGTGGGAAGGGACTACACACAAGGATATTTAAGCATGGTAAAAACAGAAACCACCCTCTTTTGTCTCTTGCCTCCTGCCCCCCCCCCCCCCCCCCCGGACGAACAGCACAAGGAACCAGGTCATATATTGTGTGTGCTTTCTGTGTATGTATATAACTTTATAAGAGTAATTATAACATTGTACTTATTATAATATAGTAGACTTTATACGTGTACCTATAGATATTCCAGGTGTTATGTGTTTTACCATATATATACATAGCTAAGTGTTTAAAGTGAGTGTGTATATATTAGTGTAACTACATGTATAACCTGTAGCCGTATCCCATTCACACGTGGATCTGTGCATGTGTATTGGAGGAGTAGATATATAGTTGCTACTGTGCATGAGTCTCTATATGTACATGTATATGGTCAGGTACTGGATGTGACTCCTGCTTCAGGGTATATGTAGGAGCTGCTGTAGTGTTAGATTATATTGTATATACATACACATTAGTGGGGGTCAGGAAAAGAGGTTTGTGTGTAGTTGTGTTCTCTATGTATCTTGTATTGTATTTTATGTAGTTACTTTGTCACATGTATGTTGTTAGTAAAGTTTTTTTGTATACAGGCAGTCCCCGGGTTACATACAAGATAGGGTCTGGAGGTTTGTTCTTAAGTTGAATTTGTATGTAAGTCGAAACTGTATATTTTATAATGGAAGTTCTAGACAATTTTTTTTCTTTTGCCCCAGTGACAATTGGAGTTTCAAAATTTTTGGTGTAATTGGACCAAGAATTATCAATAAAGCTTCATTACAGACATCTTACAGCTGATCATTGCAGTCTGGGACTATAGTAAAGCATCCAGAGAGCTTCACCAGAGGTCACAGTGGGCAGAGGGGTCCGTCTGTAACTATGGGTTGTCTGTAAGTCGGGTGTCCTTAAGTAGGGGACCGCCTGTATAAGTATCTGCGAGGGTTGTATGTTATTCCTGTGGTATATGAAGGACTGGAGTAGGTGCTTATGTAAATAGCACAGACTAAGGGGCTGGACAGAACCACTGATGCCTAGAGGAACTGAATAGAATCCCCAACCCCCCTTTATCAGTGTCCAACAAAAGATGAATCTATGTCCATAGCAAATAAGACTATTTAGGGTAAGTACTTGAAGATCGTAAAGAAGAAATTGTCAGGCTTGCGGGATGTGGATCCGCTGGACCACTGCAGACGATGACTCAAGCCACTACCTGGGACCGGAGTCTAAGTGGTACCCGGTTTTCACCAGAGCCCGCCGCAAAGCAGGTTAGACAAGCTGCGGCGTGGTACCACCAGGTCGTTCCTCAGGCGTGACTTGTCTGCAGTGGCGGCCAAGGTTGAAGTACAGAAACAGCAGTCAAGCTCGGGGTCACAGTCCAGGCACAGGGTCAGGGCAGGCGGCAGAGATGCAACGTCAGAATCCAAACCGAGGTCAGCAACAGGAGGTCCAAGCAGAAGGGTACGGGAACACAGAACTACGACAGCAACACGGAGAGACACTGGAACACGGGAACACGGAGGTAGTCAGGCAACGCAGGAACACAGAGGGAGTCAGGCACACAGGAGACACTAGAACGCAGGAAACACTGGAACGCAGGCAAATCGCAACAGAGCTTTCTCTAAGGCTGTGGGGCACAAAGATCCGGCAGGGCTTGCAGGAAGAGGCAGGCTTAAATAGATTTGGGCAATGTGGCCAGCGCCAATTAATGGCGCGCTGGCCCTTTAAATTTCCTAGAAGTGTCGCGCGCGCGCCCTGAGGCGCGGGACCGCGCTCACACGGAGCGAGGCCGGGACTCGGGAGCGGGGGAAGGTGGTGCGGTGCCTGCGATGTGGGTCGCGGGTCCACCCGTGACAGTACCCCCCCCCCTTCGGCCTCCCTCTCTTCTTGGGTTGAAGAAATCTCTGCAGAAGATCACGGTCCAGAATATTGTCCTCCGGCTCCCAAGACCTAACCCCTTCCAGTCGACTAAGAAGAACCGCTTCCCCCTTACTGTCTTCATATTGAGGATGTCTTTTACCTCATAGGTGTCGGTGGAGTCAGCCACAGGGGTAGGAGGAGGTACTTGCCGGGAGAAGCGGTTCAAGATGACAGGTTTGAGCAGGGAGACATGGAAGGAGTTCGGGATGCGCATGGTGGGAGGAAGGCGCAACTTGTAAGATACAGGATTGATACGGGTCAGGACCTCGAACGGACCCAAGAAACGAGGACCGAGCTTGTAACCAGGTATCTTCAGCCGGATGTACCTGGAAGATAACCAGACCTTGTCCCCAGGAGAGAAGACGGGAGGAGGTCTGCGTTTCTTGTCAGCCTGGATTTTAGTGCGAGCAGACGCCCGAAGTAGAGATAGACGAGTCTGTCTCCATACGGAGCTGAGGTCCTGCACCAATTCTTCCACCGCTGGAACATCCGAGGGAACTGAGAGAGGGAGTGGAGGGCGTGGAATTCTTCCATAGACAACAAAGAATGGAGCAGCACCAGCAGACTCAGAATCCAGAGAGTTGTAGGAGAACTCTGCCCAGGGCAACAAAGTGGACCAATCGTCCTGACGAGCAGAGACAAAATGACGCAGATAGCAGCCCAAACTCTGGTTGACTCTCTCCACTTGACCATTGGATTGAGGGTGGTAGGCTGAAGAAAAGTCCAACTTCACCTGCAATTGGCCGCAGAGTGAGCGCCAGAAGCGGGAGACAAATTGAACTCCACGATCAGAAACAATGTGCAGAGGAAGCCCATGTAGCCGGAATATATGTTGGAAGAAGAGACTGGCAAGACGTGGAGCAGACGGCAGACCTGGAAGAGGAACGAAATGAGACATCTTCGAAAACCGGTCTGTTACCACCCAGATGACAGTATTGCCCGAAGAAGATGGAAGATCCGTGACAAAGTCCATAGCCACGTGAGACCACGGGCGACTGGGTATCGGCAACGGAAGCAAGAGACCAGCCGGTTTTAGACGAGAAGGCTTATTTCGAGCACAGGAGGTGCAGGATCCCACAAAGTCCCGAACATCTTTGACCAAGTCAGGCCACCAGTAGTAGCGGGAGATGAGGGCCACGGAGCGTTGCACCCCAGGGTGCCCAGCCAGGCGGGAAGAATGTCCCCAAAACAAAATCCTCTTCCGCAGAGCAGGTCGGACATACGTCTTGCCAGGGGGAAGCTGCCGAAGATCCACAGGAGCGGCTGCAACCAACTGTTCCGGAGAGATGATATACTGAGGAACCGGCTCTTCTCCAACAACATCTGAGGCACGGGACAGGGCATCTGCTTTGATATTCTTCTCTGCTGGCCGGAAGTGGATCATCAGATTGAAGCGGGAGAAGAATAGAGACCAACGGGCTTGTCTGGGATTAAGACGTTGGGCAGTCTGGAGGTACGAAGGTTCTTATGATCCGTATAAACACAGACTGGATAGCGAGCACCCTCCAAAAGATAACGCCATTCTTCCAGGGCAAGTTTGATTGCCAAAAGTTCCTCGTCACCAATAGAGTAGTTCTTCTCTGCAGGAGAAAAAGTTTTAGAAAAGAAACCGCACGTAAGAGTTCGGCCCCTGGGTCCTTTCTGGGTAAGGACAGCCCCTGCACCGACAGAAGATGCGTCCACCTCCAAGATAAAAGGCTTCTCAGTATCAGGTCTAGAAAGGATCGGAGCTTTAGCAAAGGCGGACTTTAACTTTGCAAAGGCCTCTTCAGCCGCTGGAGGCCAAAGGCGTGGATTAGCGCCCTTCCTGGTGAGTGCCACGATGGGGGCAACAAGAGTAGAGAAATGAGGAATGAACTGACGATAGTAGTTCGCGAAGCCCAGGAATTTCTGAATGGCGCGAAGACCCTCTGGATGAGGCCACTGAAGAACGGCAGACAGCTTGGTAGGATCCATCTGGAGACCCCTGTCGGAAATGATGTAACCAAGAAAAGGTAGACTCCGTTGATGGAAGAGACATTTCTCGAGCTTAGCATAGAGACAATTGGCTCGAAGGCGGCCTAGGACTTGCTGTACGTGAGATTGATAAATCTTGAGATCTGGAGAGAACACCAAGATGTCATCCAGGTAGACCACTACACACGTATACAGAAGGTCCCTGAAGATGTCATTGACAAACTCTTGAAAGACAGCTGGAGCATTGCATAATCCAAAAGGCATCACAAGGTATTCGAAGTGGCCATCTCGGGTGTTAAATGCTGTCTTCCATTCGTCGCCCTTGCGGATACGAATAAGGTTGTAGGCCCCGCGAAGATCCAACTTAGAGAAAATCTTGGAACCGCGCAGGCGATCAAACAGTTCAGTGATGAGTGGCAGAGGGTAGCGGTTTTTAACCGTGATCTTATTAAGTCCACGATAATCAATACAAGGACGCAAGGAGCCGTCCTTCTTAGTAACAAAGAAGAATCCTGCACCCGCAGGAGAGGAGGACTTCCGTATGAAACCTCTTTGCAAGTTCTCCTGGATATACTCTGACATAGCTGTGGTTTCAGGAATGGAAAGTGGATACACTCGACCTCTGGGAGGAGAAGTGCCCGGCAGTAACTCAATAGGGCAATCGTAGGGTCGATGCGGTGGCAAAGTCTCAGCCTGCTTTTTAGAGAAGACGTCAGAGAAGTCCTGGTAACACGTGGGTAAACCCTCCAAAGGCTTCTTAGACAGAGAGGAGGCCAATACAGGTACAGGCAGGGAAGCTCCCATACAGCGGGACCGGCACTCAGGACCCCAATGAAGTATTTCCCCAGTCATCCAATTGAGAACTGGAGCATGGAGCTGCAGCCACGGAAGACCCAACAGGATAGAGGACGTGGAGCGAGGTAGCACGTAAAAGGACAGTCTCTCTTTGTGTAACACTCCAACTTGCAAGGACAGAGGCTTGGTGCGGTACAAGACCGGGTCAGAGAGGATCTGGCCACTTACGGATGAGATGACCAACGGCTTCTCAAGGCGAACCACTGGGATGTGATGCCGGGAGACCAGAGCGGCATCCACGAAATTCCCTGCAGAGCCGGAGTCCAGGAATGCAGAGACTTGGATCTGGGGACTGGAGCCAACGCTGAGAAGCACCGGAATCAACAGACGTGGAGAAGCTTGGCAGACACCTAGGGACGCTTCTCCCAAGAACCCTAGGTGCTGGCGTTTCCCGGACGCTGAGGACGGATAGGACAGGACCCGATGAAGTGCTCCGGACTAGCACAATAAAGACAAAGGTTACCCTGGCGCCTTCTGATGCGTTCCTGGGAGGAGAGTCTAGCTCTGTCCACCTCCATAGGCTCCTCTGCGGATGGTAAGACCTGAGGCTGGAGTGGTCTTTGGAAGACCGGGGCCAGGCGGGGAAGGCGTCGTGGACGGACTTGAGGTTGCTCGAAGCGTGATTCCTCCGCACGCTCTTTAAATCGCACGTCTATCCGAGTGGCCAAGGTGATGAGACCACTCAGAGTAGACGGAAGATCACGAGCGGCCAGAGCGTCTTTCACATGAGAGGCGAGACCCTTCTTGAAAGCGGCTGACAAGGCGGCGTCATTCCAGGCAAGTTCAGACGCCAAAGTACGGAACTGGACCGCATACTCTCCCACGGAGGAATTCCCCTGGCGCAAGTTCAATAAGGCAGACTCGGCGGAGGAGGCCCGAGCTGGTTCCTCAAACACGGCCCTAAATTCGGACACAAAGGCTGAGAGAGAGGCCGTAACCGGGTCGCTTCTGTCCCACAGGGGTGTAGCCCAGGCCAGGGCTTTCCCGGAGAGAAGGCTGATTAAAAACGCCACCTTAGATCGTTCCGAAAAAAACTGGGTCGGCATAAGTTCAATATGCAGGGAGCACTGAGTTAAAAAACTTCTGCACATCTTAGGATCTCCATCATATTTACTGGGCATGGACAAGCGCCTCCTGGGTTCAACAGCAGGGAGAGGAGTCGTAGAAGTCGCTTGAGCAGCTTCCCGAACCTGTTGCGGTTGTTGGTTGGCCAATAGTTGCTGCAACATGGCAGTGACCTGCTCCAGCTGATCACGCTGCGCAGCAATCTGCCAGGATTGGTGGATCACAATAGTAGCGAGGTCAGGCTTGCTAGGAGACGGAACCTCGGCGGGATCCATGGCCGGATCTTACTGTCAGGCTTGCGGGATGTGGATCCGCTGGACCACTGCAGACGATGACTCAAGCCACTACCTGGGACCGGAGTCTAAGTGGTACCCGGTTTTCACCAGAGCCCGCCGCAAAGCGGGTTAGACAAGCTGCGGCGTGGTACCACCAGGTCGTTCCTCAGGCGTTACTTGTCTGCAGTGGCGGCCAAGGTTGAAGTACAGAAACAGCAGTCAAGCTCAGGGTCACAGTCAAGGCACAGGGTCAGGGCAGGCAGCAGAGATGCAACGTCAGAATCCAAACCGAGGTCAGCAACAGGAGGTCCAAGCAGAAGGGTACGGGAACACAGAACTACGACAGCAACACGGAGAGACACTGGAACACGGGAACACGGAGGTAGTCAGGCAACGCAGGAACACAGAGGGAGTCAGGCACACAGGAGACACTAGAACGCAGGAAACACTGGAACGCAGGCAAATCGCAACAGAGCTTTCTCTAAGGCTGTGGGGCACAAAGATCCGGCAGGGCTTGCAGGAAGAGGCAGGCTTAAATAGATTTGGGCCATGTGGCCAGCGCCAATTAATGGCGCGCTGGCCCTTTAAATTTCCTAGAAGTGTCGCGCGCGCCCTGAGGCGCGGGACCGCGCGCACACGGAGCGAGGCCGGGACTCGGGAGCGGGGGAAGGTGAGAAGCGCTGGCGCGGCGCCTGCGGGGAGCGAGAGGCACGGGTGAGCCCGCGACCCGCGATGTGGGTCGCGGGTCCACCCGTGACAGAAATCATATTTCTGGCAGCTAGTTTGCTACCTTCTCTCAACATCAGAATGAAAGACTAACTGTAATTTCAGATCATTAAAACAAAGAGAATTTCCTGATAAAGAAACATGCAGCAACATGGCCTTAGTTTCAATGTTAAATATATGTTGCTATGGAAAATCTGTCTGCCAGATTGTAGTGGCCTTTTTCTCCACTCCTGTTTGTTACACAGCTGTGAGTGTTAACCCTTCCTGCTCTATCCCTCACTGTAATATGTTGTGAGCACTATATTCAAACATTAAGCTGCAAGTAAAGGAGTTAATCCTCCCTTCTTGGAGCCGTTTGAACAAACACAAGGAGAATAGATATGATCTCATGCAGCTTCCACATACAGATACTGTATAGGCTGGAATGGGTATCACTATGGGAGGGATTAGCTCAAACGACTGTTTCACTTCAACCCCTTCTCGGACTGATTTTTTAAATTAGCCCTGTGTCATTATGGGAGGTTATACCTTTGTAACGCTTTAACGTATCCAGGGGATTTTGAGATTGCTTTCTCGTTACTCATTGAACTTCTAAGTAATAAAACATTTTTGATGATAACTTTTGCATCTGGTTATCAAAACAAGTGAAAATTTGGCAAACATTTCCAAAAATTATTCATTTTCAAAGTTCTAATTTTTTTGCTTTTTAGGCAGATAGTCACAGCACCCAAGTTTGTTAGGAGGTTCAAAATTGTTGGTGCAATTTTCTTATTTTAACCCCTTAACGCCGAAGCCACTTTTCACCTTCCTGACACGGCCCATTTTTTCAAATCTGCCCTGTGTCACTATAAATGGTTATAACTTTGGAACGCTTTAACATATCCAAGTGATTTTGAAATTGTTTTCTCGTGACACTTTGTACTTCATGTTAGTTAAAAAATTTTGGTGGTATGTTTTGCATTTATTTATGAGAAAATCAGATATTTGGTGAAAATTTGGAAAAATTAGCAATTTTCGAAATTCTAAATTTTCTACTTTTTCCACACATGAGTCATAACACCAAAAAACGTAATAACTAACATTCACTGAATGTCTACTTTATACCCCCGTGTTTTTTTATGCATACTCTTAGATGTTATGGGGCTTTGAACGTTAGGTGCAATTTTTCACATTTTCATAAAAAAAGCAAAATCCTGCTATTGAGGGACCTGCTCAGGTTTCAAGTCACTTTGAGAGGCCTAAATAAAGTAAAACCCCATAAATTACCCGATTATAGAAACTACGCCCCTCAACGTACGTGAAACAACTTTTATGAAGTTTGTTAACCCTTTAATTGGTTTACAGGGGTTAAAACAAAATCGGATGCAATTTCGAAATTACATTTTATTTGGCTAAATGAATGTGTTTTTCATAAAATGTACAAATTCTCATTGGATAAAATTCCAAAACGCTCCTCAAAATTTGATCCCCAATCTCTCCCGCGTATAACAATACCCCATATGTGGTGGTAACCTCCTGTATGGGCACACGCCAGGGCATCGAAGGGAAGCTGCGCCATTCAGAGCAGATTATGCATTGTCACTTTTTATTGGCTATACAATCTTTATTTTTTTGGCAATTTGGACATATAAGGGCTCATTTTTTGCAACATGAGATGCACTTTACAAATACTTCATTTAAGTGGATCTGTAGCTTTTCGATGAGATTTCATTAACTCTTTAATGTATGGAGGAAAAGAAAATTGTCAATTTGGGGTTTCTTTTTTTTTGTATATTTTGGGGGTCGAACACCGTACACTAAAAATACTTTAATATTTTCATTCTATAGATCACTACGATTACGGTGATACCTCATTTATATAGTTTTTCATTTATTTTTACAATTTTACTGGAGAAAAGCTAATATAGAGGAAATCTCATTTGTTTCTGCATCGCCATCTTTTCGGGAACTTAACCTTAATATTTTTTGGTTGACAGAGCTAGTTTATTTACGTGTTGAGTTGTTCTTTCAATTGGTACCATTTTGGGGCACATAAATTTTTGTGAAGGGATTTTATGAAAATTTATATTTTTGGCGAGTTTTTCGGGTTTTGTTTTTACGGTGTTCACCGTACGGGTCCAATAATGTTTCTGACTTATTGTACAGATTGTTACGGACGCGGCGATACCAAATATGTGGGGGGTTTTGGTGATTTTCAGGTATTTTTACTGAAATTAGATGTGTATAGGGAATGTTTGTGTTTAGGGGACTTTAACTCTATTTAATTAATTATTTTTATTAAAAATTGTGTTTATTCAGTGTTTTTAACTTTTTTTCTTTACTTTTACAGGTTAGCTTGAACAAGTGATCCACTGATCACTTGTTCAAGCTATTCTTCACCTAATACAGTGTAATACAGATGTATTACACTGTATTATGTGAAACACTGAGCATGCTGCGCATGCTCAGTGTGTCACAGCCGGGTCCTGCCAGGAGGCAGGACCCGGCTCCCCGGAAGGAGATCGCGCAGCCCCGGGCACCGGCAGTCCCGGGGCTGCGATCAGAGCAGCGGGACCCCCCCGGTAAGCGCCGCGGGGGGGTCCGAATCTAGTTAAATGCCCCTAGCACGCCGCGGTCGCGCTGAGGTAGGGGTTAACACCGCGATCGGAGAAATCTCCGATCGCGGGTGTTAGAGGAGGGTGTCGGCTATAATATATAGCCGACACCCGCAGCTTCTGGCCCCGGCTCCATTCAGGAGCCGGGGCCAGAAGTTTGACGTACTATTACTGCATATTGCGGGAACGCACCTCCCGCCATGCAGTAATAGTACGTCAAATGTCGGGAAGGGGTTAATGAAAATCATCAAAACCCTTATTTAGAGGCACCTGCTCAGTTTTAATTGACTTTGAGAGGCCTAAATAGCAGTAAAATCCTGTAAATTGTGCCATTTTAGAAACTACAACCTCAATGTGTGAAAAATCAACTTTAAAAAGTGTATTAACCCTTTAGATGTTTTACAGGGATGAAAACAAAATGGAGGTGTAATTTACAAGCTGTAATTTAAAAAATATATATATTCATTTTGGCAAAAAATTAAACAGTCACAAAATATTAAATGACAAAAAAAATCCCCAATGTTTGATACTCAATTTCTCCCGACTATGAGGATGCCTCATTTGTGTTGGTAAACTGCTGAATGGGCACACCGCCAGGCATAGAACGAAAGGAGACATTCAGAGCAGATCTGCCTTGTCACATTTTACAAGCTATAAAATGTTTATTTTTTTGTAATTTGGACATATTGGGAATTATTTTTTTGTGGATGAGATCCACTTTTCAGGTACGTTATTTACGGAGGGTTCAATAGCTAATAATAAGATTTTATTAACTCTTTCTTGGTGGTGGTTAAAAAAATCATTAATTCTTGTTTATGGTTTTTAACATTTTTTTTCCCGGAATTTCACTGTACTGTAAAAATAATGTGTTATCTTTATTGTATCACGATTGTATCACGATCATCACGATTACAGCAATACCCCATTTATATAGCTTATTTATGGTTATGGTTTATGATTAACAGAATATATAACTAATTTTGTGAGAAGTTTGTTAGTTTTTGCATTGCCATGTAACAATTTTTAATAATTTTTTTAACTGCATTTTAAAAACTTTTTTTACTGTTTTATTTTGTCCCAGAGCATAGGCTGACTATGTTATATGCTGCAATACATGGATCCAGCAGGATGACTCCGCCTCCGTTGTCTTATGGCGGTTTACACTTTTCTCACTGTTCCAGACCTGAGAATAGGCAGGGAGGAGGGGTCGGCATAGTCCTCTCTCCACAATGCACGTTCCAGGTCATTCCTCCTGTACCCTCTCTTACTTTCCCATCTTGAGGTTCACACCCTTAGACTTTTCCGCCCATTCTTTCTTTGAGTGGCTGTAGTATGCCGTCCTCCTGGCTCACCCTATCAGTTCCTTGACCACTTTGCCTCTTGGCCCTCTCACTTTCTATCCTGTGACATTACAACCATCATATTGGGAGACTTCAACATCCCTGTTAACACTCCCATTTCCCCTCCAGCCTCTCAATTCATAGCACTTACTACTTCTCTAGGTCTTTCACAACTCTGCGATTCCCCCACTCTTAGTGAGGGAAACATCCTCGTTCTGGTCTTCTCCTGACCATCTTCAATATCTGATTTTACCAATTCCTCCTTCTCACTTTCAGACCATAATCTCCTTTCTTTTACTTTCAATAATCCTTCACCTTCTCAGAATCCTTCCACCCATCATTCATACCAGAACCCACGTGCAATAGATACTCACCAACTCACAGAAAACTTACAGTCTGCACTGTCCCCCATCTCCTCTTTCACCTGTCCAAACCTGGCTACTAACCACTATAATCACACTGTCAGAAGCGCGCTAGATGAGATGGCACCACTCACTATCCGAAATTTTCAACACACACGCAGGCATCCTTGGCACACTGAGCAAACTTGTTTCCTTCAGCAGTGCTCCAGGATTGCTGAACGTCTGAAAATCGCTCACATCTGCAGACTTTCTACACTTCAAATTTATGCTAAAAACTTATAACTCTGCCCTTCACCTTGCTAAACAGGTCTATTTTACTAATCTCATATCCTCTCTCTCTAACAACCTAAAAAGGCTCTTTGATACTCTTCACTCCTTACTAATTCCAAAGGTGCAGCCACCTGTCACAGACCTTGGGGCTGAAGATCTGACCGCCTACTTTAAGGATAAAATTGATTGCATTCGCCAGGAAATAATTGCTCAATCCACTCACTCCACTAATCCCCTTCCCTCCGGTACCTTACCTTGTTCACTTTCTTCCTTTGAGCCAGCCACAGAGGAAGAAGTGTCAAGACTCCTTTCCTCTGCTCTCCCCACTACCTGCATCAGTGACCCCATCCCCTCACATCTCGTATAATCTCTCTCTCCAGCAGTCACTTCTCACCTCACTAAAATTTTCAACCTCTCTCTCTTCTGGTGTTGTCCCCTCTTCTTTAAAGGACACCTGTCATCAGGTCTGTGTCACTAGTCTTGTCACCTCTACCTGTTGGAGCAGCTCACAAGGATCCCATCCCAGCCTTTATCTAGTTATTTCATACATTAATCATTGTAAAATCATCTATTCTTTATTATGTAAATGAGGCTGGTCACATGGTCAGAGGCAGTGATGTCACCCCTGTTCCTCCTCCCCTCTCCTCCCCCTGCTCATGTCTGGGTGTAATGTATAGTAAAGCATGGCTAGTGTGTGTGCTGCATCTGCTGACATGCTGCATCCTCCTAATATACAGGTGAGACACAGACATCAGCTACACATGAATCTGACATGCTCTGCTGTAACATGGCTGCTGCCTGGAGCTGCTGTATCTCTCCTATACACACACAGGCTGCAGGGGGTGTGGCCACCAGCACCAGGAAGCACATCATTATACAGCCTCACTCTATCATACAGGCTGTCAGTCATGCACTGGGGGTGTGGCTGTGCCTCCCACTCATGAATAGAGTGGACAGCTTGAATATGCTAATGCTTCATTGGACATTTCACAGGTCATTTGCATACAGCTTTGGGACCTCGTTGCTTAGGTTTACAGGCATGTAGAGGGACAATGAAGGGATAGAGGCAATGCTCTCTAATAGCAGTTTATGAAAATATATTTAGTTTAGGGGGGTTATTTTGCATGACGGGTTCTCTTTAAAGCATGCTGTTGTTACCCCTTTACTAAAGAAACCTTCACTCAACCCATCCAACGCTACTAACTACAGAACAGTTTCTAACCTCCTTTTCATCTCCAAACTTCTGGAACACCTGGTCTATTCTCGACTAACCCGCTAACTCTCAGCTAACTCCCTCCTTGACTCCCTGCAATCTGGTTTCCGCTCTATGTATTCCACTGAAACTGCTCTTTCTAAAGTCTCCAATGATCTCCTCACTGCAAATTCCAAAGGTGACTATTCTCTCCTCATTCTCCTGGATCTATCGGCAACGTTTGATACTGTGGACCACCAGCTCCTCCTTAGGATGCTTCTCTCCATTGGCCTATAGGACACTGCCCTCTCTTGGTTTTCTTCCTATCTCTCTGACCGCACTTTCAGTGTCTCCTTTTCTGGATCTTTCTCTTAGTGTCATGGTTCTTCAGGGCTCAGTCCTAGGTCCTCTTCTCTTCTCCCTCTATACTGCCCCCATTGGATAAACCATTAGCAGATTTGGTTTCCAATATCTTTATGCTGATGATACCCAGCTATATACTTCTGCACTTAACATCACCCCTGCCTTAATCCAGAACACTAGTGACAGTCTCTCTGCTGTCTCTAACATCATGTCCTCTCTCTTCTTGAAACTTAATCTTTCTAAGACTGAACTTCTTGTCCTTCCACCATCTACAAACCAACCCAACCCTGACCTCTGCATCTCGGTCTGTGGGATCACTATAGCACCGAGGCAGCAGACCCACTGTCTTGGGTTTGTGCTGGACTCTGACCTCTCCTTTTCACCATATATTCAATCTCTTGCTCGCTCTTGCCGGATGCATCTCAGAAACATCTCCAGAATCCGACCATTTCTGACATTTGAAACTTCTAAAATGCTAATTGTTGCACTTATTCACTCCCGACTAGACTACTGTAACTTCCTACTAATTGGTCTTCCACTCGCTATACTCTCTCCTCTTCAATCTATTCTTAATGCAGCAGCCAGGCTCGTCTTTCAGGCCAAACGCTACACGGATGCCTCCAGTTTGTGCGAATCATTGCACTGGCTGCCCGTCTCCTTCCGTATTCACTTTAAAATAATAACCCTAATCCACAAAGCTCTGAATAATGCTGCACCACCCTATCTCTGTTCTCTCATCTCAGTCTATCGCCTTTCCCGTGCTCTTCGATCTGCCAGTGACATTAGATTAATCTCTACCTTAATTCGAACCTCTCATGCACGTCTCCAGGACTTCTCCCCAGTTGCTCCAATTCTCTGGAATGCTCTTCCCCGGACTCTCAGACTAATCCCCACCCTCCAAAGTTTCAAACGTGCTCTTAAAAACCATTTCTATAGGCAAGCCTATGACACATTTGCTAACTGCATGAAATGTCAACTCTCCCTATACTAATCCATCCTATGTCCTCCTCCCGTCTGTTATTTGGCAAACAGCAGATATTTACCAAGCTCCAGGATTCTCTGCAGTCTTAGGACCCTGTAAATAAGATTACGGCTGATGGCTGGTTCGAGCAGCAAAATTTTTATTTATGAAATGATTTATTAAATTATTTTATATTGCTCCCTTATATAGAATGGCTGGACTATTATACAACCTCTTGTGTCAACACCCTCATCCTCATAGTCTGTAAGCTCTTGTGAGCAGGGCCCTCACTCCTATTGTTCCATATGACTGTTTGCTCTTTGTAATGTAATATAGTTATATATGTCCCCTATGATTTGTAAAGCGCTATGGAATTTGATGGCGCTATATATATAAAGATTATTATTATTATTATTATTATTATTATAATAGTAGACTGTCTCAACTCAGACGGGTTTAGTAAGAAAGCAAAAGGACAGCTGTGTATAGCCATCTAAGCAAACTAATAATAATACAATAATACAAAATATTATAGGCAGAAAAGAAAAAGAATATTGTCCTTCGAAAATTTGATTTGCATCTGGGGCCAGAGGTCTGGGGCCACATTTTGTTATGTTGTATACTAATATATTAAAGTTTCTAGAATTCTATTGTTTGTAATATTATCAATAGCTCAGGATATGGGTATAGACTAACTACAAATAGATACACCAAGTCTGTCATACAGTACAGCCAATCTGATGATCAGAAAATGATTTGACATGAAACGGTCTTACCTGAAATTATTGCATAGACATGCCTGTTGAAACGATGACGGGAGTACCAGTGGATAATCACTCCCCCAAGCATGGTGGCCCACTCAAACTGGGTAATGGCAACAAGGGGCGTAATGTGACTGTGTGTCATAGGAGGTGTGCAGTGGCGTAGTTAAGAATGAGTGGGCAACATAGCAAACTTTTGGCTGCCCCCCCATCCTCTTGCCGACGACCATGGCACCTTTTCCCATTGCCTGCCCATTTTGAACATATATAAGGGTTTTTTATATTGTAAGTATACAGAGTTACTAACACAGGAATAACATGTTAGACATTTATAGTTTAACATATTTTATCACTTATTTACCCTAGGTCATAGTCATAACTTACCTGAAGCACCAGGTTTCCATCACTTCTTCCTTGATATAAATTTTAACTTTAAAACATCTAGGAAGAACCTAAATCACAAAAATGATAGCGGTTAATCTTGCATAAAGCTATATAATTATTTGTAATTATAGAATGGTATAAGATTCATTCAAGGTTTCTTAACTTATAAGTAATTCACCAAAGCTTACTTTGACAGGAAGTATCATATTAAACTAGTTTTCATCTTCTGATGTCACTGTTGTCTACCAGAAGGAGGTGAGCCAGATCACTGATAGAGGACGACCGAAAATTCAGCAGTTGAGCAGGAAAACTGGATGATAAATCTTCCTGGTAGATTTCTTGGAGATTTGATGCAGCTAGGAAAAGAACATCATCAGATGCAGATGAAAGCGTTGCAGGCTGAATAATATTAAAACTACCAAGAATCTTGTCCATTCCCATAAGTCTGTTTAGAAGCTGAGATGTTACTATATCTATACATGGGGAAAAAACTGTAACTTTAAAATGTTTTTCTGAATCATTTAATCTCTGACGCAAAATGATACTTGACGCTTTTGGGATCCGTTTCTTTTCAAACTGCAATTAAATGCCCCACTGCTTTGCAAGCGAAACTGCAATTTGTTTAGCTTCCTAAAACTGATTCCTGTAATGCCCAAGACTGTCAGCAATGTTCTTAGTCAATCTTGAGGCTTCAGACAAATCAGCATTTTTTGCTTGCAAGACTTTAGAAACAGTATTAACTTTTTCCAAAATTGTTGTCTGCAGAACAATTAAAAATATGAATTCAAAAGACTTGTTTTTGAAGAGGTAAGGACAATGTTAGATAGTGCTTGCAATACATTAGCAAAACTAAAATGTAAAGAAAGCAAGGATTCATAGCGTGAGGCCCAACGTGTAGGGCGAAACTTCTTCAATGTCAATGGGGATTTAGTTGTGAATGAACAAAGAGTTTCCCAACGTTTTATAATGTCAGCAAAAAAATGTGTATAAACTCTGTACTACATCAAAAAACCCTGCAACTTCCTTGATATTGGCCATTGCATCTTGTAGAACCAAGTTAAGATTGTGTGCTGCACAGTGTACATAAAGAGCATTTTGTTCTCTTTCTAAAATCTTTGCTTGCACTCCAGAGTATATGCCACTCATGGTTGCAGCTCCATCGTTCCCCTTTGCTCTCTATACAGGCAATAGTATCCTTCTCTATTCCAGCAGCACTCTGATCTTTTACAGTATAAAAACCTAAAAATACTTCATGTATTTTCATGCTGGTTGCTCTCCCATTCTCTGCTCTGTCAACAGACATGTACAGGAAAACCTGGCTCAGCTGATCAACCTTTGATATGTCTTGTGTAGTATCCATTATTATAGAGTACAATTGTGCCTGTTGAATGTCTGAGACCATATCTTTTTGTACTTGTCCCGCAAGAATTTGCATCATCTTCTTCTGGATTTTTGGGCTCAAATATTTTGTGGATCTTTGAGGCATTTTAATAAGTTCATGAAGAACATTGCCATTGCCATAGTTAACGTCACATTATCAATCGTTTGTAGAGCTTGTCTCCTCAAGTTCTTCTCTCGCCTTATTTGCTTTTCAGTTTCCTCATCTATTGTGCCCTTCATCCTCTATTGGTCATATACGACACAGGAATCAATATTAGCATTTGAGCTTTCATGAGCTTGTATTTTTGTGGTTAAGCTCTTCCATTTATTGATTCCTTTTGCCCATGCTGGCTTTTTTTTCTCCAAACAGCCAGCATGGCTCACAGTGCACAGAATTCAGCTTGGGAGAATAACACAACCATGTGACAGGAAGTTTAAGGCCAGTTTGTGTGATTTGATCATTTGATATTTTTCCATAAAGCATCTTTCATCATTATCTTTGGGAAACGGGCCAGGGGTATGCAATGGCCATAGGAAATAATGAATCTTTTATCTTTTGGGTCAGCAATTGTTACAGGAAATTTAGCCCTATCAGTGACATACTCAGAAGCAGTAGCACTTTCTAAAAGTTGGTAGATGTGCTTGCAGTTTGAATGGTAGCAGTGGAATTGATTGGCTCATTTGAGGTGGGAGTAATTGCTTGTATTTGACTCATATCTCTACCAAACTCATCCTCAATACTTTCTTCACTAATAGTCTGGGCACACCCCTCCACCTCAGTTGTTGTAACATTTGGAATTTGATAATTTTCTGCACTTGTCTCCTCTACATTTGCTATAGATGTAGTATTGCTTTCACCCACAGGTTTAGGGGCCACAAAAAAGCTACAGCATTTTTTGACTCTTCAAGTTCTCTTCCTTTCTTTTTTTTACGCTTTTGAGCACCACTGAGATGGGGATAAGTTGACATAGTGAAGAGATATGTGTGCCCTGTCAGTAAAACAGAGTTCCAGATATAAATTGGTCTTTAGTATAAGTGATCATTTACAATCTAAGACTGCGTAGTTCAATTTTAAAGAGTCTTTTGCTATTCAACAGATCAACTGTTTTGATGTGGGATTATATAAGTTTTACACTGAGTTGTAAATGCAAACAATGTATTTTACCACAATAAAGTAGTATCTGCATGTACAAACCAGTTTTCAGACCAATGTGGACATTACATGGTGCAGATAAACATAGGACGTCCATTATTTAAATATTAATCTCCTATCCCAAGATCATGCTAATAAATGCGGAAGTGGCTAGATCAACCCCACTTTTTACCACGTAGTGAGATATTTCCATACAGGAATTTGATCTTGTATATAACCTGGAGACTGACTATAAATGCAATCAGCACAAGATATACTTTTTACTTGTATTTGATTCATACAGAATATTCAAACTGTAAAAGAAATATGGAAAGCACAAAGCTGTCAATAAAACTGCTGATTCAAAACACAGTTCTATCTACTTTATTTTACTACCCGGTCCCTGTGCGATCCCCAATCCGGACTGTCCGACGAGGATGAACTCTGCAGCGATTCATGAAGATTGTGTGCCCGATATCCTGCATGTGTCGCTTCCCTGATCAGGTCCGCCGGAGTTCACCTTCTTCTTCCTGGTGCATATGACTGCTTGGCTTGCGACAAAATTTTGACGTTAAATCCTGAGGTTTGTCCGAATCTGTCGGATCGTCCGACAGCCAGCCCCCCCGATTTGTGTCACATGAAAGCCGGGGCAATTGCACCAAAATCCGATTGCATGCCCCCTTTGAAATCCCTGCCCAAGTAAAAGAAATATGGAAAGCAAAAAGCTGTCAATAAAACTACTGATTCAAAACACAGTTCTAACTACTTATTTCATACATGAACAACACCAAACCATTATCAGAAACACCTGAACGTTTCACACATAGTGGGGTAGTCCCTGGGTTGCCTGGGTGGTCTTTGGACTGCTCACTACCAACACTGGAAAGTAAGGTTAAGGACAAATACATAGGGGCACATTTACCTACCCGGTCCCTGTGCAATCCCCGATCTGGACTGTCCGACGAGGATGAACTCTGCCGCGATTCATGAAGATCGTGTGCCCGATATCAAGCATGTGTCGCTTCCCAGATCAGGTCCGCCAGATGTGCATTCAGTGGGGCCTGTCTGGTTGTAAGGTTCTTAGTCGGTAGATCCGAAGCTACTTCCTTTAATTTAAGGTTTCATTTCTATCAGGTATTTTTTCTGAGATTTGGTCTATTCTTTTTACTTTGATACAACATTTAAATGTTTTATTGTGTACTGTTGCGAGATGTCTCCAGAGGCTTTGTTGTAAAAAAAACACTGTTTTTGTTTTAAATCTATGGCCATTGAACCTCATTCTCAATGACTGGGTGGTTCTTCCCACATATTGAGTCCACAGCTACATGTAACCAAATAAATTACTTACCATTAGCTAAATGTTATTCTTTGCTTACATTTGAATGATTCCCCTGTACTGTTTGATATAAATGTATCTGTTTTGCACTCTGATTATTTTGCAACAGAGGCAATTTCTTTTGTTACATCTGAATGTTCTTGATCTTTGTTCTCATTTCTGTTGTATCTGTATTTTATCAGTCTCCCGGAGTCTACTTGGAGCCACAATGTTTTTTATAGACACAGAATTTTTAAAGGTAATTTGCGGGCATTTCGGAAGGTCATCTTTGAGTATTGGGTCTCTTTTTAGTACATACCAATATTTCATGAGTACTTTTCTAATCGCTTTATTACCTTTTACAGAAAATTTAGTTTATACTTTTGATTTTCTGTGGAGTTTTATTATTATTATTTTTGTTCTCAGTGGTGAGGATTGTATTCTTCTTTTTTGAATTTCTTAAATAGGCATCTGTTACCAATTTTTTTGGGTACCCTTTATCTATGAATTTCTGTGTGATGACTTTTGATTGTTCTTTATAATCGGTTAATCTTTGCTGCAGTATTTTCTAATCCTTGCAAATTGGCTAAAAGGAATATTGTCCAGCCATTTGCGGTAATGGGCACTGTGATAAGTCAGATATCCATTACTATTTACTTTTTTGAAGAGATTTATCGTTATGATATTAATTTCTCTGAATCTAGAAATACCATTTGGGAGTCATTTATCTCTGTTGAGCAATTGATGCCCCACTGGTTCTTATTTAGGCATTCTATGACTTGTTCAGTTTCTTTTTTGCTGCTTTTTACATTGAAAAACAGGTCATCTATGTACCAATAATATTGGACTTTATGTGTATGCCAAAATTTTGTTGTGTACACCATTATGGACTCGAAGTCGCCCATGAATAAATTGAGTGCTACTCGAGTCCTCATGGCTATACCGAGGATTTGATGATATTATTTATCCTGGAAATCAAAGTAATTGTGTATAAGGACAAGTTCTAGACTTTTTACTAGAAATTCAATTTGTATATATGGCAGGTCTGTATTGGTAGTAAAAGAACATTCCATAGCCTTAGTCTTGATGTGTGGGAGATGTTTGAGTAAAGTGAGTTAACATCCATTGTCACAAGGAGATATCCCTTCCTCCATTCTACAGTATTGAGTTTTTCGATCAACTATGCCGAGTCCTTCAGATATGCAGGAATAAATCTAGAAAATTTAGTTAAACAGCCTATACCGGTTATGATAGGTCTGCCTGGAGGGTTGAACTCGTCCTTATGGACCTTTGGAAGGTGATAAAAGAATGCTTTTTTGGGGTAATGCATTGTCAAAAAGGTTTTTTCTTTTTATGTGCCATATTGATCAATTTATGATATTATATTGAATATTCTTTCATGGGGTCCTTTTTTTATGTTTTGTAAATCTTTAAATCTTTTTCCTTGCTTTAAACACAATTATTACGAACAGAACATTCATATAGGTTTTATGCTGAAATGAAATGGTTCCTCACGCAATAAAGTTGTACCATCATTAACAAAATAAAAGAAAAAAGAGAAAAAAATTCTCAAAGACAAGTTTGTATAAAACATGTGTTTTTTTAAATGTAAGATTATGCATGTGTTTTTTAATGAAGAAGATCCTAGTACAGGATTGAAACGCTTTGCAATTAATAAAGATATTGCCTTTTAAAACTTACGAGAAGTGCATGCAGCGCTATTCCTTGCAATTCCGAAAAGAACCTTCCTTGTGCTTTGATCATTAATTTTATGAGAATATCTTAGTAAAAGTTAAGTTATTCTCACTGTTTTGCTGTAGCTTTATTGTATGTACTACCCTTGTAAAACAGATGTCCAGTCTTTCCTAAACCTTGTATACATATAGCTAAAGTAAAATAATCAATACAGCTAAAAAATATTCCACCATGCTTTGAGGAACCAGTAAGTGCTAGTCGAAAAAACTGTCCTATTTTTACTCAGAGATGTTTATTGTTTCAAATGAGGCTATCCACTCCGTTTCGATTAAAAATACAGTAGGTGTCTTTATAAGAACATTACACAGACACCTGCTTGAACCTGTAATAGTTTCCCTGCTAGGCTCAGACCCTACTGTTTATTTATATTTATATTAGTTCTAGGGAAAAAGGGGTGATTTGAATTTTTAGGTTTTTTTATTATAAATTTTTTTAAACTTTTTTTATTTTTATATTTACTATTTTTCAGACTCCCTAGGGCAGTGGGGGTGAACCTATGGCACGCGTGCCAGAGAGGGCACGCAGAGCCCTCTCTGCAGGCACATGTACCATCTCCCCAGTCTCATGAAAGTGGGCCCCGACACCTGCTGGGTTTCTGCGCTCCGATACCTGCGCAGCTCTGGTGCACTCCGCTGCCTGCTCGTCTCCGGTGCTCTGATGCCTGCGCGGCCCGGCACTCCGCTGTCTGCGCGGCCCTGGTGCTCCGATGCCTGCGCGGCCCCGGCGCTCCACTTCCTGCTTGTTCGCGCCGCTCCGACGTCTGCGCGGCCCCGACGTTGTGCTTCCTGGGGTTGGGGGAGGCCCTATTTCTATCCTGGGGTGGGGGGTGAGGCCCTATTTCTATCCTGAGGTGGGGGGTGAATCCCTATTTCTATCCTGAGTTGGGGGGGGAGGTCCTATTTCTATCCTGGGGTGGGGGATGAGGCCCTATTTTTATCCTGGGGTGGGGGGTGAGGCCCTATTTCTATCCTGGGGTGGGGGGGTGAGGCCCTATTTCTATCCTGGGTTGGGGGGTGAGGCCCTATTTCTATCCTGGGGTGGGGGATGATGCCCTATTTCTATCCTGGGGTGGGGGGTGAGGCTGATTCATCCTATCAATTTTACTCCCCATTTATTACAATGTGCAATTAGCACATTGTAATGAATGGATTAAAACGAAGTAGCCTTGGGATTTTGAAGGCTACCATGGCGACGGATCGTCGCTCCCCGTGACATCGGGGAGCGACGATCCGTGGCAAGATGGCATCTTTTTGAAGCCGCCGGCAGCATTGCCGCCGGCGATCGAGGTGAAAACACCCGCGATTGGTGCTAGCCGGCGATTGGGTCTTACCGGTAAGCCTTTGCTGCAATATGCAGCAAAGACTTACCGGCTATGGAGAGGGCTTGGCCTGCGAGCCCTCTCCATGCACCGGTACCCGGCATGCGCCGCACTAGAACGGCGCGCATCGGGAAGGGGTTAACGCTAAATACATTTTAGACTATTGTAATGCACTTATTGGTGCTTGCACAGCTAGGTAATCCGAGAAATTGAAAATCTATAACTACCTTTTATGTTTAATTATAATTGATTGACTTTTTGAGTTGAAGTTTTTGTAAGAAATAACAGTGGGTGGTTTTGCAATAATTCACAAAGTTTAGACAAGGGCAATGTTTAACTATGAATTCACTAAGTTTAGTTAACTGCAGTTTTAAGGGAATTGTATTATCACTGGCAGGTGAAAAACATCTCTGTTCATAAACTTGCCTAGGAAATGTCTTCTTGTCTACACATCATTCAGCTTTGCTGTAGTTTCTGGCAGGCATGTGGGAATAATAGTACTACTAATTAAAAGTGTATGACATGTAGAACCCAGGAGAAAAATGCACATGTCACATTGTATTTACTGACAAGGTCTTCTCAAGATGATTGAATAACTTTTACATCCAGTCACTGATGTAATACTACGCAGTGTAATATAGAAAACATTAAATTTGCATACTGTACCAATAAACAAAATATAAAGTGCACAATGTAACTGAATGGAGAAAACATGCAACTGCATGTTCAGAACTTTAGCCCCCCTAGCGACCTGGCCCTTTTCTGTTTTTTCATTTCCATTTTTCACTCTTCACCTTCAAAAATCTATAACTTTTTATTCTTACACCTAAGGAGCTCAGCAATGTCTTGTTTTCTGTGTAATAATAATAATAATAATAATAATAATAATAATAACAATAATAATAATCTTTATTTGTATAGCGGCATCAAATTCCATAGCGCTTACAAATTGCACTTCATAGTGATGGTAGTGAATATTCCATGCCGTGTACTGGGAAGTGGGAAAAAAATACCGAAGGAAGTGAAAATGGTGAAAATGTGCATTTGCACCATTTTCTTGTGGGCTTGGATTTTACGTCTTTCACTGTGCGCCCCATATGACATGTGTACTTTATTCTTTGGGGCGGTACAATCACGGGGATACAAAATTTGTATAGGTTTTATAATGTTTTCATACATTTACAAAAAATTAAGCCTATTGTACAAAAATATATTTTGGTATTTTGCCATGTTCTGGCGCTAATAACTTTTTCATACTCCGGTGTACAGAACAGTGGGTGGTGTCATTTTGTGCGACTTTTGATGCTACCATTTTTAGGACAGTATGACCTTTTGATCACGTTTAAAATTTTTCTAAATGGCCAAAGGGCCATTTTGAACTTTGGTCACTATTTTCCGTTACATTATTATTTTTTATAGATTGGACATTGTTGAATGTAGCAATACCTAATTTGTTTATGATTTTTACTTTTTTACTGTTTATATCTATATCAGTTCTAGGGAAAGGCGGGTGAATTTTTGTTTTTTTTATTATGTATATTTTTTCAAATTTTTCTTATTTTTACTTTCACTGTTTTTCAGACCCCCTAGGGCAGGGGTGGTGAACGCAGAGCCCTCTCTGTGGGCACGCTTGCCACCTCCACTACTGTCTCTATATTAATCATTGCAATACTGGCCAGGCAGGAAAAGCTGCCGAGAGCTCCAGTGATCTCTCTCACTGAAGGCTACATCTGACCTGCTCTGTGCTCACTAGTTCTGCCTTAGAGAAACAGCAGCAGGTAAGTGACCGCCCCTCCACTCCCTCCCCCTTCTCCTGCAGCCCAGGAACACGAGGAGTCAGACAGAACTGCCGGAGGATAAGGCATCAGCGCCCAGTACAGATGAGTGCAGGAGGAGGGAGTGGGCAGAAGCTGCTCTGTGTGTATTACAAAGGCAGCAGTCAGGTGGCTTTGGGACACTAAGCAACTATAGGTCCTTATTGTTTAGTGTCCAAATTTCCCAGTATGACAGATATGCATGGCCCCATATTTACTGCCCTTGGCCCGAATCACTCGTCGCTGTGCTATGCTGCCAGTGACCCAGGGGGGCATTACACTGCCCTCACTGAAATCAGGGCACAGGTGCTCAGAGCTCCAGACCAAGGGAGGTATATATATATATATATATATATATATATATATATATATATATATATATGCCACATATATGTGTCATATGTGGTGATTTGATGGTAAATTCACTTTCTTGGTTCCATGTAACTTTGTTATTCAATGCAACCACCCTCCACCCCAAATTCCGCACTTTGCCCTACACACCCCCTGCCGAATTGGATTCAACAATCCTTCATATTGCCCCTATATGGTGGTATTATCCCTCACTGTATAAGGGTAGTGACCCACACTGTATGGCGGTAGTGTACCTCACTGTATGGCCGTAGTGCCCCTCACTGTACATCAGTAGTGTCCCTCACTGTACGGCCATAGTGTCCCTCACTGCATGGCGTTAGTGTTCCTCACTGTATGGTGGTAGTATTCCTCACTGTATGGCGGTAGTGTGACTCACTGTGTGGCGGTAGTGTTCCTCACTGTGTGGCCGTAGTGTTCCTCACTGTGTGGCCGTAGGGTTCCTCACTGTGTGGCCGTAGGGTTCCTCACTGTGTGGCCGTAGGGTTCCTCAATGTGTGGCAGTAGGGTTCCGTACTGTGTGGCAGTAGTGTTCCATACTGTGTCGTGGTAGTTTTCCTCACTGTGTGGCGGTAGTGTTCCACACTGTATGGCTATAGTGGCCTTCACTGTATGAGGGTAGTATTTCTCACTGTATGGAAGTGGTCTCCCTCACTGTATGGCGGTGGTGTCCCTCACTTTATGGCGGTGGTGTCCCTCACTGTATGGAGCTGGTTAACCTCATTGTATGGCGGTGGTGTCCCTCAGTGTATGGCGGTGGTGGTCCTCACTGTATGGTGGTAGTGTTTATGGCAATATGGTGGTAGTGTTCCTAACTGTATGAGGGTAATATTATTCACTGCAAGGCGGTAATGTCCCTTAATGTATGTGGGGTAATGTTCCTCACTATATGGGGGTAGTGTTCCTCACTGTATGCCGGTAGTGTTCCTCACTGTATGGGGGTAGAGTTCCTCACTGTATGGGGGTAGAGTTCCTCACTGTATGGCTGTAGTGTCCCTCACTGTATGGGGTTAGTGTCATTCACTGTATGGGGGTAGTGTTCCTCAATGTATGGGGGTAATATTCTTCAATGCATGGTGATAGTGTTCCTCACTGTATAGTGGTAGTGCTCCTCACTCTATGTCGGTAGTGTTCCTCACTGTATGGCAGCAGTGTTCCTCACTGTTTGGGGGTAACATTCTTCACTGCATGGCGGTAGTGTTCCTCACTGTAAGCGGGTAATGTTCCTCATTGTATGGGGGTAATGTTCCTCATTGTATGGGGTTAGTGTTTCTCACTGTATACGGGTGGTGTTCCACACTGTATGAGTGTAGTGTCCCTCACTGTATGGGAGTAGTGTACCTTTCTGTATGGTGATAGTGTACCTTACTGTATGGCGGTTGTGTCCCTCACTCCATGGAGGTGTCCCTCACTGTATGGCAGTGGTGTCCCTCACTGTATGGGGGTAGTATTTCTTACTGTATGGGGAGTATTGTTCCTCACCGTATGGTGGTGGTGTCCCTCACTGTATGGCGATGGTGTCCCTCACTTTATGGAGGCGGTGTCCTTCACTGTATGGGGGAAGTGTCCCTCACTATATGGGGGTAGTGTTCCTCACTGTATGCCGATAGTGTTCCTCACTGTATGGGGGTAATGTTCCACACTGTATGAGTGTAGTGTCCCTCACTGTATGAGGGTAATGTTCCTTACTGTATGATGATAGTGTTCCTTACTGTATGGCTGTTGTGTCCCTCACTGTATGGCGGTGGTCTCCCTCACTGTATGGAGGTGTCCCTCACTGTATGGCAGTGGTGTCCCTAACTGTATGGTGGTTGTGTCCCTCACTTTGTGGGGCAAGTGTCCCTCACTGTATGGGGGAAGTGTCCCTCACTATATGGGGTTAGTGTTCCTCACTGTATGCCGGTAGCGTTCCTCACTGTATGGCAGTAGTGTTCCTCACTGTATGGCGGTAGTCTTCCTCACTGTATGGGAGTAATATTCTTCACTGTATGGTGGCATTGTTCCTCACTGTATGGCCGTAGTGTTTCTCACTGTATGGCAGTGGTGTTCCTCACTGTATGGCAGTAGCGTTCCTCCCTGTATGTTGGTAGTGTTCCTCACTGTATGGCAGTAGTGTTGCACACTGTATGGCAGTAGTGTTCCTCACAGTTTTGTGGTAGTGTTCCTCACTGCATGGCGGTAGTTTTCCTCACTGTATGGCAGTAGTATTCCTCACTGTATGCGGGTAGTGTTCTTCACTGTATGGGGGTAGTGATGCTCACTGTATGGGGGAAGTATTCCTCACTGTATGGCAGTAGTGTTCCTCACTTTATGGTGGTAGTGTTCCTCACTGTATGGGGGTAGTGTTCCTCATTGTATGTCATTAAAGTTCCTCACTGTATGGCGGTTGTGTTCCTCCCTGTATGGCGATAGTGTTCCTCACTGTATGGCTGTAGTGTTCCTCACTGTATGGGGGTAATATTCCTCACTGTATGGGGGCAGTGTTCCACACTATATGGCAGTAGTGTTTCTCACTGTATGGTGGTAGTGGCCCTTACTGTATCACCAATGTATTTGCTCCTGCTTTGTGATATAATTGCCGATGTTGGCCTTTCTTTAGTGCTCTGTTTATTATCACTATGGTGTTATTAATCTTGTTGTAATGGTAAAGGTCATCATGTGGCAGTATTGCTGTTTATGTACCTTCGCCACCACTGTCCTAGGGTCATTTAAGCCTAGGTTGTCTGACAGATGCGTCCCTATACTGCCATTCTACAGTATAGCAGTATATGGGGATTTTCCACTCCATTCATCAAAATGTGCAATTTTCACATTGTAATGAATGGGTTAAAATGAGACAGTCTTGGGTCTTCAGAAAGCTCGAGGCTGTCATGGCGACTGATCCCCGTTCCCCAATGATGTCACAAAAAATTACACACCAAAAAAATATATAAACACCTGAGGCTCCCTCTGTTGCATTGGTTGTGTAAGCCTCTACCACCACCTTCAAAGGTGACATGGCCACCTGTCTCCCTGCAATGGAACGATGTGACACCATCACTACCACAACCATCACCATAACTTTCTACACCATCGGAAGGAAACATTCAACTTTCTATGCCCCAAACAAGGAAGAAAAAGTGTAAGTTTGGTCGATCTCACCCATGAGCCCTGGTTCTGACTGGAGCAGCAAACTATTGAAAAACTACTATTCCTCACAGCTTTAAAAATGTTACGGTAAAAGTTTTACCATAATGCATAATTCCCATCTACTACTACAGGACATCTCCATCCTACACCAACAGGTTGTGGGGAAAATAATTAGTTGAGAAGTGCACATCACAACGGATACATGGCCTAATAACCATATATTATCCAATGGACACTGAAACCACTGAAAGTAGAAATCACTGTGGCGCATATTGAGGATAACCAGTTACCGAGTATTTCCTCCGTTTGCCTCTTTCTGATCCACTTCCTCTTCTACTGCCTCCTCATCCAGTCAGCGTTTGGTCAGCACCATCAGTTTCAGCAGAGTCATGGGGAAACGGCAGCAGGCTGTGTTGGAGCTCATTTGTTTGGACAAAAGACCACATACTTCCCGTATTTCATAAATTGTACATATTGCAAATCATAGAATAAACATGTAAATCAGATAATTAAAAAAGAACAGTGATCAAAATTCATCCAGATACCTGCAAGTTATTGGTATTAATCTGACAACTGGTGCTAATCTACTTAATTATCTGATTTAACCCTTTACTGGCACGTGACATAGTAGAATGTCACGTGTCGGCTGCGGGTGAATGGAGAGGGCTCACGGGCTGAGCCCTCTCCATAGCTGGTAAGTCTTTGCTACATAATGCTGTTATAGTGTTAACCCATCCATTGGCATTGACAAAGCAGATCCACATCAAGAGACTACTTGCTGACAGACTCGGGCCAGGAAGGCCAACCACAGCAGATATATCCCCCTCCTTTTTTAGGCCAGTCCGCCAGATGTTATGGAGGAGGACGAGGAGAGGAGCCAGATACTTGGAAAGAACTTTCAAACCACCAACAATGGCGAGCAGATTGCAGGCAGGGAACAATCTCTAGTAGTAAATATTTCTTCATTTACACTAAGCCCAGTCCAACTCTCAATTGGACACTTTTGAACTAGGGATGGACTTCAAGCGTTTCTTTAGAACCATTCAGCTTAAAGCCTATTTTCATGACAAACCCCAGGTTCCACCAAGAAGTGGAGCCTTAACCTAGGATAATCCTAAAGTCAATCTGATGGAACTTGGTCTACAGACTAAGAGCACCTTCATGCCACCTAGAATATCACCAGGCGTTGAAACGTTCACCCACCTAGGGAACAGGGATATAGATATATTATATAAAATATATTATATAAAATATATATTTCCGAGTTGAGTATACAAGGGGCCATATAAAAATATCCAGTCATCTCAATGCAACAGATAGACAAGCATATAGATCCCTTATGTCTGACAAGAATTTAGTGATCAAACCAGCTGATAAGGGTGGGCCCTAGTACTCATGGACCGTATGGACTACGTCACAGAAATCAATCGCCAGCTCAATGATGCAGAGGTATATCGTGAAGTACCCAGTGATCCAATATACAGAATAAGAGATAAGATTCATAGAACACTATCCTTTCATTAAACAAGGGGCACGATAAACAACCCACCGGGAAGACCAATTGTAGCATCGACCGATTCAATCCTGTCTCCCATGTCAAAATTACTGGAGAAGGTCCTTACAAAGTTAGTCAGACACACCACCTCATTTTTATTGGACACTTCAGACTTTTTACAATTCATTAATTCATTACCAGCGTTAAGGGGCAACAATAAACTAGTCTATATAGCCTATAGACCTCAATTCAACATCAAAAGGGGATCCAATCAGTCTTTAAGATGCTGAGTAGAACAGGACTTGAACCAATGGTAGTTAAGTTTTACATTGATTTACTCCACCTTGTCTTGGAAGAGAATTATTTTCTCTTTCAAGACCAATTCTTCATATAGTTACAAGGATCAGCCATGGGGTCCAATATGGCCCCACCATATGCAAATAGTTTCATGGCAGAATTGGAGGAAAGCTATATCTACCCAAGTACACTTTTCCAGCAGAGCTCCATTATATGGAAATGTTTCATAGACGATGTAGCCTATTACATTACTCCAGTAACCACCCCCAGGACACCAAGAGGGCAATCCCAATTCACTAGACTTAATACACTAGTGAGCAATCCAGTTACCATACAGAGGGTCAAGGAGATGGCAGAATGCTTAAGGGAAAGTTAATACCCAGACAAGATAATAAATGAGAGTCAACTTCCTAGATACAGACAAAACTATAAAGGAAATATCAAAAGAATTTCCTTTGTGCACAAATTCCATCCGACTATGCACAGTTTTAAACTTCATTCGAGCACACTGGCACATCCTAGATAAAACTTATCCAAATATTGAGGAGTTTCATAACACAGTATTAACTTGCACCAAACGACACACGAATCTGAGAGACATGTTGGTCAGAGCGGATCTAGGCTCAAACACAAGGGTCACAAGACAGACCTTCCTTCATACTATATCGGACGCAGAGCCGATGTCGGTTCAGCTCAAGATCTGAGCCAAACCGGCATCGGGACACATGGGGTGCCGGCCGTGACTGATAGCCGACACCCCAGTGTAACATCCACGGTCATAGAGGGCTTCGATTGCGGGTGTTTAACCCATTAAATGCCGCGGTCAGCGCGACTGCAGCATTTAACTTGCATTTGGGGTGTCTTTTCCCCACGATCGAACCCCCCCCCCCGAGCCATTTTTGGGGGGCACTGATCATTGCAATGGTAACTCTGGGGTCTGTTCTGAAATGTCAGTGACGTCATCTTACAGGCACAGTGTCAGCCTATGCATATGAATAGGCTGACACTGCTAATACCCTGCAATACATCAGTATTGCAGAGTATTATCATGAACAAGCAAACAGATGATTGCTTGTTCATGCCCATGGTGGAAATAGTAAAAAAGTAAAAAAAAAATGTTTTCAATAACAAATAAAATGTCCATAAGCCCCATAGCAGATATAGAGACATAGAACGGAAAAAAAAGTCTAGATCATAACACAAACCCCACATAAATAGTATCAACGCGTCCGTAACAACCCGTAGAATAACAGTAAATAATTATTGAACCCACATGATGAACACCGGTAAAAAAAACTGTTAGAAACCCTTTAAACATTATGATTCTTACCTATTCAATCCCGCAAAAAATGCTATAAAAAGAGATAAAAAAAACATATGTACTCCAAAACGATACTGGTGCAAAGTACAATATGTCCCACAAAAAAACAAGCCATAAAGAGTAACAATGTTATGCCACTTGGAAGACGGCAATGCAAAAATGATAGATTTTTCCCACATTAAGGTTTTTTTTGACAAATTTAGTGAAACGTAAGAAAAAATATTCATGTATGGTATCCCCGTAATCGTCCCATAGAATAAAGATAGCATAATTATTAGGCTTTATGGTGAACACCAAAAAAAAAAAAGTAAAAAATCCAATACAGAATGGATGCTTTTCTATTCCTGCCCTCAAAAAAAAGTTCCTAAATTTTCAACAATAGGGGATACCAACCCCAAAATGGTAACACTGGAAAAAGCATCTCATCCCACAAAAAAAAATGCCATCACATGGCCTATTAACGCAAAAGGTAAAATTTTATAGCCTACAAAACGGGCAATGAGGAAACTAAAATCCTGACAGCTGCAGGGTACTCCTTCCCTTCGGCGCCTCGCTGTGCGCCCATAAATCAAGTAGCAACCACATGAGGGGGGTCTCTTTACTTGGGAGAAATTGCAGAACAAATAGTATGGTGGATTTTCTCTTTTTATCTTTTGGAAATGTGTGAATTTTAGGGCTAAATGAACGTATTACCGTCAAAATTTGACCATTCTAAATTTCACCTCCAATTTCATTAAATTACTATGAAGATCTCAAGGGGTTAACAATCTTCCTAAAAGCTGTTTCTGATAGATTGAGGCGTGCAGATTTGAAAATGTGTTGATTATATAGGGGGTTTTGATGCTAAATATGTAAAATGTAATTCAAAACTGTATTTATCAACAAAATAGTCAATTCTGAAAATCTGGAAAAGCAAGTCAGAATCCAAAAAATGGAGCTGAGCCTTAAGCTACAAAATGGCTGCGTCCTTAAGGGGTTAAGAAAGGTTCCAAAACATACAGCAATAGCAGGTGAATATGCCTATAAACTTAATATTGTACACAGTACATGTTTTGTCACAAAACAGTTGCGCCAACCAAGCTAACCACTGTGCACATTATCGGTCTATTTACAAGAACGCATGTTATACACAATGCCATATAGCACATATCCTGCCCCAGAGTTCAAAACAAAACCAAAAATATAGATATATATGCATATAAAATGATATTGGCATTCTCGAAAGATAAGAGGGGGTCTACATATAGGCAGACAGAGACACTGGGGCACATTTACTTACTTAGTCCTGTCGCGAACCCGCGGTGCGTTGTCTGGCGAGGATTCGGGTCCAACGCGATTCACTAACCTCACGTGCTCGAGTTCCTTCATCTGTTGCTTCTGCCCCGAGGTCCGCCAGAGTTCACCTGCTTCTTCCGGGTGCATGTGAATGCTTGGGAAACCCGACGAAAGTGCGGCGTTCGGAGCCTTAGTAAATGTGCCCACTGTATTCATATAATAATTTCATGGAGATATCATCACATGAATAAATAATATTAACCTATTGTACTCACCATCAATTTATACTTAAAACATAACCCCATATGGAATATATATAAGGCGTTTAATTAGGATAAACCTGGTTAAGTTTGCAAGGGTACCTCAGGTGTCGCTATATACAGCCGCTGCTCTTAGAATTGCTTCACTCTTCAATTCCATGTGCACTCACAGAGGCCAACTTCACCAAATAAGTGAACGCAGCCTGACAAGGTAACCTCTGTGCCAGCTCGACCTGTTCTGTTAAACGCGGATACATATAGAAATCCCCCAAAAGAGTGGAGAGGGTGTCGGCAGTAATTCTGCATTGATATCACTGATCATTTTACCCTTCATTTCATCCATCGGTGCCCGCTTTCAATTGGTCAATAATCCATCATTAGAATTGCTAAAGCCAAAAACAAACAGGAGTGGATCCAAAACAGAGATGACCAGTAAATGGGATATGTGCATGTTCTCTGTGTTCTGTATCCACTCCTGCTTTTGGCTATCAATCCTGAGGCTTTTCAATCCTTCTGACAGATAGAAAACTAAACATAGTGGCAATGTCATAGAGCGGTGAAGGGTGAAAACAACATTATGGAAATCATAGGGTGTTCCAGGGAGACAGCGGCAGTTGGCAGCAGCATGAGTAGGCCACAGTGTGGCACAATGATACAGTGTGGAGGTGGTTGCAAACTGGTAAGCCACAAAATGGCACAATGATGCAATGTGGAGGTGGCGTCTGCAGTAGCAGGATCCCACAGAGTGGCACAATGGTACAGTGGGGAGGTGGTAGCAACCTGGAAAGCCACAGAGTGGCACAATGATACAGTGTGGAGGTGGCGTCAGCAGCAGCAGGAGCCCACAGAGTGGCACAATGATACAGTGGGGAGGTGGCATCAGCAGCAGTAGCAGGAGCCCACAGAGTGGCACAATGATACAGTGTGGATGTGGCAGCAACCTGGTAAGCCACAGAGTGGCACAATGATACAGTGTGGATGTGGCGTCAGCAGCAGCAGGAGCCAACAGAGTGGCACAATGATACAGTGTGGAGGTGGCGGCAACCTGGTAAGCCGCAGAGTGGCACAATGATAAAGTATGGAGGTGGAGGCACACTGGTAAGCCACAGAGTGACACAATGATACAGTGTGCAGGTGGCGGACAATTCCAGTTCCTGCAGCCATACCAGTAGTACGTGAGCGATCACTGCCAGGAATCCCTCGGTCAGACCTGACAGAGGATGGACAATGGTGCCCAAAGGCAGTGACCAACTGTCTTTTCAGTATTTCTCTATAGTACTCAGGTAGCAAGGGTCCAAGAGGGTAAAGAGAGCCAAAACTCATCCCTATTTTGGATGTTGACTACTCGGATGTCACTAGTTAGGCAAATCAGCATGCTGCGTGCCATCTGCACAAGTTACTCTGAGGGACTCCCGGCCTCCATCTCCACTGTATACTGCCACGGTGCTTCTGAGTCATCTACCTCATCTTCTACCTCCTCTGGATGCTCCAGCTCCTCCTCTCGTCACCTGAGTGGAAAAACCACTAATTTCACCAGACTCTGCTTGTGCTCCAATGTCCTCCTCCTCCTCCAGCTCAGCCCCAACCGGAGTAATGTGGCCACGACATGAAGTCTCCACTTCTCCAGTGCCCTGACCAGACAGATTTTGCAGCATGAGTTCCAGGACATGAAGCAGTGGAATTACGTTATTTATCCCGCATTCCTCGCGACTGACAAATAATGTGGCCTCTTCAAAGGGCCTAAGCAAACAGCAGGTGTCACACATGAGCTGCCAATGGAAGACATCAAAGTTACACAGGGGAGTACTCCGGTCCACTTCCATCATCAAAAAAATTAATTAATGGCTTTTCTCTGTTCATACAGGCTATCTAATATATGGAGGCTGGAATTCCAACAGGTGGAAACATCGCATATCAGACTATGTTTTGGGAGGCCGTTCTGACACTGCAACTCGAGGAGTGTGTGCTTGGCTTTGTAAGAATGGCTGGAGTGTGTGTAAAGTTTCCTGGCCATTGTTAGATTGTCTTGCAGATGGGTAGAAGACTTGAGGAACCTGTTGACAATCAGATTGAACAAGTGGGCCATGCAGGGCGCATGGGCCATCCCTCCTCAGACACCATGTTCCTCCCATTGTCTGTCAGCATGGTTCCGGTTTTCAGTTGTCGCGGAGAAAGTCACAGATTGATTTCTTGTTGCATGACGCCAAGCAGTTCCTCCCCTGTGTGACTTCGTTCGCCCAGGCAAACCAGGTGTAGAAATGCGTGACACCACTGTGCCCTGCATATGTGGTATGATGGAGCAGCACTTAGACATGTGGAGGCTGAGTTGGTGGTAGGGTAGGAGAAGGAGGCGGTAGACACTGGCGCAGGAGCAGCAGTTTGACAATGTGGAGGAGAAAGCGGCGTCTCTTGTTCAAGTTGTTGGTGTGGCTGGGCAGGAAGCACATTCACCCATTGGTCCGTAAAGGACATGTTCTGGCCCGGACCCTAGTTACAGCTCCACACATCTGCGCTGTCGTGGATCTTGGAAGAAACCGATAAGGACTGGCCCCTCCTTCTGTTCTACATATTTGTGGATGGCTGGCACTGCCTTTTTGGAAAAAAAAATTGCGGTTTGGAGCTCTCCATCTCAGTTCGGCACAAGCCATAAGTTCTCTAAAGAGAGCAGAGTCCACAACTTGGAAAGGGAGGGACTGCAATACCAACAACTTGGACAAATGTATGGTCAGCTTCTGCACCTTAGGATGGCTGGACGCATACAGTTGTATCTTTGTAATCGCCTCGCTCATAAACTGCTGGCGCCATGCTTAGCGAGGAGCCGGAGCATCTGGACTGGGAGATGATGTCAAAGACAAACAGCTCCCTTCGGCAAAGGAGCTTGGGCCTTGACTGGCTGAAACAGCATGTGTGCCACTAGGTTCTGCTGCTGTGGCAGCAGGCTGGACCACCACATCTGTTCCACGTTTCTCCCAGGCCATCGGATGGTGACGCTGCATGTGTTGACGCAGGATCGGGGTGCCAACATTCGCTCCCTGGCCCAGCTTCACTTTCTGCCCGCAGATTCTATATATACACATGCTCGGCTCCTCTGGCCACACACCGCCGAGGTAGTGAATTTATTGCCAACACTCCTAATGCCACTGCCTCGCTGATCCCCTGTCCCACTGCTTACTTGGACCTCTGAAGCAGGGTTTGTACCCCACATCCGTTTGGCTCCTGTCCTCACACTGCTGCCACCCTGCTGCCTGCTCCGCTGCCTGACGCGCGAGCTAACACTCTCTTTGCCCGAGTATGATGAATCTCTTGCTACACCCAGCTCCCAAGTGCGATCAGCTACATCTTCGTCAATTTGCGGTGTCAGTATGCACAGCCTGCCTACTACACGAAGCAGCGAATGTCTGCCCCACCTCTTCACTGCCAAGCAGCTGCTGACTGTCCTCAAACACTTTGTCCTTGCTGTATCGTGCCACTGAGCCCAGACCACCTAGTAGCTCTCTGGCTGAAGGAAAAGAAAAGGACAGAGGCTGGTTGAGTGCAGGTGAGGGCAGTTGGCCTGCTCCTGGGCCATGCCAACTAATTGTTGTATCTGACGAACCCACAGACTCTTGGTGGGGGTTGTTAGATGTTATCTTTGAGGAATTGTGTGACCTATTCAACCAATCAACAACCTTTGGGTTGTTGATCAACACACTGCCTCTAGATGACAATGGCAATTCTGGCCTCACAGAGTCACCCCTACTGCCATGTTCTCTTACTGTGCTACAATCTCTGCCAGCTCCACCTGCCACCTTTCTGTCTGCCATAGTGGTTAATCAACTTCTTGGATTTGACATGTATTTCTTGCTATCAACTTTAGCAACACAAAAGTATGGGAATTTGCGTTATACAGGTACCCCATAAGAGACACCTTGTAATTGGAGCAAAAATCACTGTATAAACTATGTGGATTGGACAATAATTTTTTGCTCTCAACTTTAGTAACTCAAAAGTATGGGAATTGCGTTTTCCAGTTACCCCACATCAGACACCCTGTAATTGGAGCGAAAATCACTGTAAAAACTACATGGATTTGACACATATTTTTTGCTCTCAACTTTAGCAACACAAAAGTATAGGAATTTTCATTATAAAGATACCCCACAACAGACACCCCGTAATTGGAGCAAAAATCACGGTAAAAATTATGTGGATTTGACACGTATTTCTTGCTCTCAACTTTAGCAACACAAAAGTATGGGAATTTGCGTTGTCCAGATACCCCACAATAGACACCCTGGGAGAGGAGCAGAAATCACTACAGTAGCTATGTGGATATTAAACAGATTTCTTCCTAGTGGCTTCAGTAACAAAAAGAATTGCTATTTAGGGTATACAGATCCCCCAAAATGCACAACCTGGGATTGGAGCAGAAACCGCTACACCACAGTAGAGTAGAAGCAGCTGGACGCTACAGACAGCACATGCAGTGTGGCTGACAGTTTTTATAGGACTGTGTGACATCACTGATTGGCTTACAGGTTTGCAGAAGGTCATCGAGGTTGTTCCTTTCTGCTTCCCAGAGTTCTCTGCCCCATGTAACACGTTGTGCTCACGGCCATTTAGCTAAAAAAGCGGGGAAAAAAATACTTTGCTCCTAAGAATCAGCGTAAACTTCGGATTTGTGACTAATCGAATTTTCAGTGTAAATTCGGACCGAATTCCACTTTTTTCGAATCAAATCGCTCAGCTCTAATGTATATGTGTAGCTATAGGCTTGTCTCTATTATTGCGGATGTCCCCAATATGGTCTCCTAACCTCCGTTGTAGTTCTCTTGTTGTCATATCAACATACTCGAGACCACAGATGCATGTGGCCTTGTAGATCACTCCTACCGAGAGACAGTTTATTAAGTCCCTGATTGTAAAGACCTCCACAGTGACATTGCTCTTAAATGTCTTAGATGCATCAATATATGGGCAAGCCATGCAACCCCCTCCACATCTAAAACATTATTTAGGCTTACGATCTAGCCATGTATTCTTATTACCTGGGGGCACGAAGTGACTCCGTACCAGCCTATCTCTCAGAGAGCGTCCACGTCTGTACGTGACAAGTGGTCTAGGACCAACCATTGTCTTTATGTCCTTGTCCATCTGCAAAATGTGCCAGTGTTTCTGTAAAATTTTCTTAACATCTTCTACTCCATTGTCATATGTCTCAACAATCCGACATGGCCCCTCTGTTCACTATCCCTTGTGCTTGTATAGAGATGTGTTTGTTCAAAGCCTGCCACATGTTTAAAGGCTGATCTCAGAATACTGTCAGGATACCCCCTCTGTCTGAACCTTTTTCTTAAGAAAAAAAAACTAAAAATTCAAATCACCCCCCTTTCCCTAGAACTGATATAAATATAATTAAACAGTAAAAATCATAAACACATTAGGTATTGCCGTGTCTGAAAATGCCTGATCTATCAAAATATAATAGCGGTTTTTCACTGCGTTTAACCCCGTAACGGAAAATAGCGTCCAAAGTCTTTTTATAAAAAAATTTATAAAAAGTGATCAAAAGGTCTCACAGTCCCAAAAATTATAGCAGTGAAATCACCATCAAAAGTTCGCAAAAAATGACACAACCCTCAGCACCGTACACCAAAGTATGAAAATAATTTTCAGTTATTGGTGCCAGAAGATGGCAAAATAAAAAAAATTATATTTTGTACAGGAGGTTTAAATTTTTTTAAATGTATGAAAACATTATAAAACCTATACAAATTTGGCATCCACGTGATCGTACCGACCCAAAGAATAAAGTAGACATGTCATTTTCACTGCATTTGGAATTTTTTTCCCGCTTCCCAGTACACGCCATGGAATATTAAATACTGTCACTATGAAGTGGAATTTGTTACGCAGAAAATAAGCCATCACACAGCTCTTTATGTGGAAAAATAAAAACGTTATAGATTTTTGAAGCTGGTAAGTGAAAAATGAAAGTGAAAAAACTAAAAAAAGGCCAAGTCGTTAAGGGGTTAAAGAGAAAAAAGTTGCCCGTTAGTGAGTATTTTAACAACTTACAAACTAATCTGTTGTGTGCCTGAAATTGTCTCCCTTTGCTCGATAGAAAGAAGGCTGCTGCCTCCAGGCCAAGGTTGTGTGAGACTGAGGAATAAAGTGCTTCCACATCAATATTCCCTAATAAAACATCCTCATCAACAACAATCCCCTCCAACCTTCTGAGAAGGTCCGTTGTGTCCCTCAAGTATGATGGCAGGGACACTACAAAGGGGCGCAAGATTCTATCAACGTATATTCCTATGTTCTGAATCCCCAAGACTATTGGTCTCCCTTTTAAGGGACTGAAGCCCTTGTAGACCTGGGGGAGTGCATAAAAAGTAATTGTCATAGGGAATTTTGGTAACATAAATTCATATTCATCTTTTTAATGAGACCATCCGCAAGGATGGGATTTTTCTGCAGTATTTCATAGAACATCACATCACGAAGTATTGCATAGCACATCTGATTAAATTTGTGTGCATCCATCACCATAACATCCCCCCCCCTTATCGGAGGATTATATAACGATCCCAGAATCCCCTTTAAGGCTTTTTAAGGCCATTATCTGGTTTCTGGTCATATTGTATGCTGTACATATGGGTGTAATCCTTTTCAATTCTTGTGAGACAGTCTCCACAAATACATCTATGCAGGAAACTCCACCCTTAGAAGGCATCTTAGTACTCCTCTTGAGGTCAGTGAGCGGACCTTTACCCTCCAGCCTAGCTCAAAGAGTAGTCTAACGTCCTCTAGCATATTTGTGGGGATCCCAAGTTCACAGGTCTCTTTGTGTGCCTGTCTAATAAAATGCTTACGCCAATGCAGGCGTCTAGCAAATAAATGGAGTTCTTTTACCCACAAATATTTTTAAGTCAGCAGTAGGGACGAATGATAGTCCCCTCTCCAGTACCTCAATTTGTTCAGCTGATAGGGGTTTACTGGATAGGTTCCGGATTTGAGAGGAGTATTCTTTTGAGAATTGTACCGACTCCTTAGTTGGTAGCTGTTCTCTAAAAAAGCTCCAGTGGCCTGGTCAGCACCTTCCGTTCCACCTGTGCCTCTACCTCTTTTTCCTCCCTTGCCTCTATTCTGTCCCCTAGGAGACTGGTTCCTGCTTTCTGACTCTGATTGTTTCGCTTCTGTGGATCAGTATATCTGTTTCAGTTTCCCTAGCTATCCTTTGGGTACTGAGAATGGTGTGTGCTTGGTTGTCTCTAGAATCCCGCAGATCCCTAGAAAATTGCCTGTGTTTCCTCTCCTTGAGATGGAACTGAAATTTCTCTAATGTATTCTGCAGCTGGGTTTCTCTAGCTGAAAAATCAGTTTCTGTGTTGAACTTGCGGATGATCTCAATGTGTTCCTATAATTTCTTCTCCAGGGTCTCAAGGTTTATCCTCTCCTCATCCAGGAGCAGCAGCATAAACCGAAGAGAGCTCTCCGTTCCACTTGCATCCTTTTGTTTGGCAACCCTCTGAAGCAGGGGTCCCCAAACTTTTTTCTTTTTTTTTTTTACATTTCAAGGTTTTTATTGAAATTTTGTCAAATATAAAACACATACATATAACAGAAATGGTGTTACAGGTTAAGACAAGGTAGGAGTTCGCCTACCAGTCAAATTGGCTTCTCGGGCGCAGCCGAGAGTTGACTGAGAGTTATACAATTCACATGAAGGGAGAGAAAAAATTGTACAATAAAACAATTGGTTCTAAAGGGGGTCAGGAAGATATAAGTTTCGAAAAACCAGGTATGTATTAATCAGATATTTTGTTTAATATGTTTAGGTAAGGAGAGACATTATTGTGTCTTTTTATATCATTTGCGGGTTCTGTCCCGTATCTGGTATTTAATTATGGGCGGTAAAATTTGCTGTTAATCCATACGTACCACTGTTTTTTAAAGGCTGTATATTTGTGGGAGTGATATGCATACATTCTTTCAAAAGCACAGGTAGAGTTGAAAATTTCCAGAACTTCCTCAATTTTGGGGCACTGTTGGGATTTCCATAGGCGTTGGAGGGCCGGACTAAAGTTTAAAAATAATTAGCGGTACATGTGACCGCATCCGTAATACACTGGCTCCCCCCTCAATTAATTACTTAATATACTGCACGCCCTCGTGAACTATTTTATATGTTGGCCCAACGAATTAATTAATTGGGTTTATTATTTAATATAATGGGACTCCTCTCCATTAAATATTGAATATGTTTCCCTCCCCCCACCCTATTAATTACAGAACTGCCACTCATAATTAACTATTTTATATGCTTCCCTCCACCATCATTAATTATTCCATATGCTTCCCCCACCATCATTAATTATTCCATATGCTTCCCTCCACCATCATTAATTATTCCATATGCTTCCCCCACCATCATTAATTATTCCATATGCTTTCCCCCACCATCTTCAATTATTCCCTATGCTTCCCCCAACATCATTAATTATTCCATATGCTTCCCCTACCATCATTTATTATTCCATATGCTTCCCCCACCCTCATTAATTATTCAATATGCTTCCCCCTACCATCATTAATTATTCCATATGCTTCCCCCACCATCATTAATTATTCATATGCTTCCCCCACCATCATTTATTATTCCATATGCTTCCCCCCACCATCATTAATTATTCAATATGCTTCCCCCACCATCAATAATTATTCATATGCTTCCCCCACCATCATTAATTATTCCATATGCTTCCCCCCACCTCATTAATTATTACATATGCTTCCCCCCACCATCATTAATTATTCCATATGCTTCCCCCACCATCATTAATGATTCCCTATGCTTCCTCCCAGCATCATTAATTATTTCATATGCTTCCTCCCAGCATCATTAATTATTTCATATGCTTCCCCCACCATCATTAATATTACAGATGCTTTCCCCCACCATCATTAATTATTCCATATGCTTCCCCCACCATCATTAATTATTATATATGCTTCCCCCCACCATCATTAATTATTCAATATGCCCCCCCCCATCATTAATTATTCCATATGCTTCCCCCTACCATCATTAATTATTACATATGCTTCCCCCCACCATCATTAATTATTCCATATGCTTCCCCCACCATCATTAATTATTACTTATGCTTTCCCACCATCATTTATTATTACATATGCTTACCCCCAGCATCATTAATTAATACTTATGCTTCCCCCACCATCATTAATTATTCCATATGCTTCCCCCTACCATCATTATTCCATATGCTTCCCCCCACAATCATTAATTATTCCATATGCTTCCCCCTAGCATCATTAATTATTCCATATGCTTCCCCCTAGCATCATTAATTATTACATATGCTTCCCCCTAGCATCATTAATTAATACATATGCTTCCCCCCACCATCATTTATTATTCCATATGCTTCCCCCCACCATCATTAATTATTCCATATGTTTCCCCCACCATGATTAATTATTCCATATGCTTCCCCCACCATGATTAATTATTCCATATGCTCCCCCCCACCATCATTAATTATTCCATATGCTTCCCCCTACCATCATTAATTATTATATATGCTTCCCCCCACCATCATTAATTATTACATATGCTTCCCCCCACCATCATTAATTATTCCATATGCTTCCCCCACCATCATTAATTATTCCATATGCTCCCCCCCACCATCATTAATTATTCCATATGCTTCCCCCTACCATCATTAATTATTACATATGCTTCCCCCACCATCATTAATTATTACATATGCTTCCCCCCACCATCATTAATTATTACATATGCTTTCCCCACCATCATTAATTAATACATATGCTTCCCCCACCATCACTAATTATTACATATGCTTCCCCCCACAATCATTAATTATTCCATATGCTTCCCCCTACCATCATTAATTATTATATATGCTTCCCCCTAACATCATTATTACATATGCTTCCCCCACCATCATTAATTATTCCATATGCTTACCCCCACCATCATTAATTATTCCATATGCTTCCTCCTAGCATCATTAATTAATACATATGCTTCCCCCTACCATCATTAATTATTCCATATTTTTCCCACCACCATCATTAATTATTCTATATGCTTCCCCCACCATCATTAATTATTCCATATGCTTCCCCCACCATCATTAATTATTCATATGCTTCCCCCACCATCATTTATTATTCCATATGCTTCCCCCCACCATCATTAATTATTCAATATGCTTCCCCCACCATCAATAATTATTCATATGCTTCCCCCACCATCATTAATTATTCCATATGCTTCCCCCCACCTCATTAATTATTACATATGCTTCCCCCCACCATCATTAATTATTCCATATGCTTCCCCCACCATCATTAATGATTCCCTATGCTTCCTCCCAGCATCATTAATTATTTCATATGCTTCCTCCCAGCATCATTAATTATTTCATATGCTTCCCCCACCATCATTAATATTACAGATGCTTTCCCCCACCATCATTAATTATTCCATATGCTTCCCCCACCATCATTAATTATTATATATGCTTCCCCCCACCATCATTAATTATTCAATATGCCCCCCCCATCATTAATTATTCCATATGCTTCCCCCTACCATCATTAATTATTACATATGCTTCCCCCCACCATCATTAATTATTCCATATGCTTCCCCCACCATCATTAATTATTACTTATGCTTTCCCACCATCATTTATTATTACATATGCTTACCCCCAGCATCATTAATTAATACTTATGCTTCCCCCACCATCATTAATTATTCCATATGCTTCCCCCTACCATCATTATTCCATATGCTTCCCCCCACAATCATTAATTATTCCATATGCTTCCCCCTAGCATCATTAATTATTCCATATGCTTCCCCCTAGCATCATTAATTATTACATATGCTTCCCCCTAGCATCATCAATTAATACATATGCTTCCCCCCACCATCATTTATTATTCCATATGCTTCCCCCCACCATCATTAATTATTCCATATGTTTCCCCCACCATGATTAATTATTCCATATGCTTCCCCCACCATGATTAATTATTCCATATGCTCCCCCCCACCATCATTAATTATTCCATATGCTTCCCCCTACCATCATTAATTATTATATATGCTTCCCCCCACCATCATTAATTATTACATATGCTTCCCCCCACCATCATTAATTATTCCATATGCTTCCCCCACCATCATTAATTATTCCATATGCTCCCCCCCACCATCATTAATTATTCCATATGCTTCCCCCTACCATCATTAATTATTACATATGCTTCCCCCACCATCATTAATTATTACATATGCTTCCCCCCACCATCATTAATTATTACATATGCTTTCCCCACCATCATTAATTAATACATATGCTTCCCCCACCATCACTAATTATTACATATGCTTCCCCCCACAATCATTAATTATTCCATATGCTTCCCCCTACCATCATTAATTATTATATATGCTTCCCCCTAACATCATTATTACATATGCTTCCCCCACCATCATTAATTATTCCATATGCTTACCCCCACCATCATTAATTATTCCATATGCTTCCTCCTAGCATCATTAATTAATACATATGCTTCCCCCTACCATCATTAATTATTCCATATTTTTCCCACCACCATCATTAATTATTCTATATGCTTCCCCCACCATCATTAATTATTCCATATGCTCCCCCCACCATCATTAATTATTCCATATGCTTCCCCCTACCATCATTAATTATTACATATGCTTCCCCCCACCATCATTAATTATTCCACATGCTTCCCCCACCATCATTATTTATTACATATGCTTCCCCCACCATCATTAATTATTACATATGCTTCCCCCACCATCATTAATTAATACATATGCTTCCCCCACCATCATTAATTATTCCATATGCTTCCCCCCACCATCATTAATTATTCCATATGCTTCCACCTACCATCATTATTCCATATGCTTCCCCCTACCATCATTAATTTTTCCATATGCTCCCCCCACCATCATTAATTATTCCATATGCTTCCCCCACCATCATTAATTATTCCATATGCTTCCCCCTACCATCATTAATTATTCCATATGCTTCCCCCCACCATCATTAATTATTCCATATGCTTCCCCCCACCATCATTAATTATTCCATATGCTCCCCCCCACCATCATTAATTATTCCATATGCTTCCCCCTACCATCATTAATTATTACATATGCTTCCCCCACCATCATTAATTATTACATATGCTTCCCCCCAGCATCATTAATTATTACATATGCTTCCCCCACCATCATTAATTAATACATATGCTTCCCCCACCATCATTAATTATTCCATATGCTTCCCCCCACCATCATTAATTATTCCATATGCTTCCTCCTAGCATCATTAATTATTACATATGCTTCCCCCTACCATCATTAATTATTCCATATGTTTCCCCCCACCATCATTAATTATTCCATATGCTTCCCCCACCATCATTAATTATTCCATATGCTCCCCCCACCATCATAAATTATTCCATATGCTTCCCCCTACCATCATTAATTATTACATATGCTTCCCCCCACCATCATTAATTATTCCATATGCTTCCCCCACCATCATTATTTATTACATATGCTTCCCCCACCATCATTAATTATTCCATATGCTTCCCCCACCATCATTAATTATTCCATATGCTTCCCCCTACCATAATTAATTATTACATATGCTTCCCCCCACCATCATTAATTATTCCATATGCTTCCCCCTAGCATCATTAATTATTCCATATGCTTCCCACTACCATCAATTATTACATATGCTTCCCCCCACCATCATTAATTATTCCATATGCTCCCCCCACCATCATTAATTATTCCATATGCTTCCCCCTACCATCATTAATTATTACATATGCTTCCCCCCACCATCATTAATTATTCCACATGCTTCCCCCACCATCATTATTTATTACATATGCTTCCCCCACCATCATTAATTATTACATATGCTTCCCCCACCATCATTAATTAATACATATGCTTCCCCCACCATCATTAATTATTACATATGCTTCCCCCACCATCATTAATTATTACATATGCTTCCCCCCACCATCATTAATTATTCCATATGCTTCCACCTACCATCATTATTCCATATGCTTCCCCCTACCATCATTAATTTTTCCATATGCTCCCCCCACCATCATTAATTATTACATATGCTTCCCCCACCATCATTAATTAATACATATGCTTCCCCCACCATCATTAATGATTCCATATGCTTCCCCCCCACCATCATTAATTATTCCATATGCTTCCCCCTACCATCATTAATTATTCCATATGCTTCCCCCACCATCATTAATTATTCCATATGCTTCCCCCTACCATCATTAATTATTACATATGCTTCCCCCCACCATCATTAATTATTCCATATGCTTCCCCCCACCATCATTAATTATTCCATATGCTCCCCCCCACCATCATTAATTATTCCATATGCTTCCCCCTACCATCATTAATTATTACATATGCTTCCCCCACCATCATTAATTATTACATATGCTTCCCCCCAGCATCATTAATTATTACATATGCTTCCCCCACCATCATTAATTAATACATATGCTTCCCCCACCATCATTAATTATTCCATATGCTTCCCCCCACCATCATTAATTATTCCATATGCTTCCTCCTAGCATCATTAATTATTACATATGCTTCCCCCTACCATCATTAATTATTCCATATGTTTCCCCCCACCATCATTAATTATTCCATATGCTTCCCCCACCATCATTAATTATTCCATATGCTCCCCCCACCATCATAAATTATTCCATATGCTTCCCCCTACCATCATTAATTATTACATATGCTTCCCCCCACCATCATTAATTATTCCATATGCTTCCCCCACCATCATTATTTATTACATATGCTTCCCCCACCATCATTAATTATTACATATGCTTCCCCCACCATCATTAATTATTCCATATGCTTCCCCCTACCATAATTAATTATTACATATGCTTCCCCCCACCATCATTAATTATTCCATATGCTTCCCCCTACCATCGTTAATTTTTCCATATGCTCCCCCCACCATCATTAATTATTCCATATGCTTCCCCCTAGCATCATTAATTATTCCATATGCTTCCCACTACCATCAATTATTACATATGCTTCCCCCCACCATCATTAATTATTCCATATGCTTCCCCCTACCATCATTAATTATTCCATATGAATCCCTCTACCATCATTAATTATTCCATATGCTTCCCCCACCATCATTAATTATTCCATATGCTTCCCCCTACCATCATTAATTATTCCATATGCTTCCCCCACCATCATTAATTATTCCATATGCTTCCCCCCACCATCATTAATTATTCCATATGCTTCCCCCCACCATCATTAATTATTACATATGCTTCCCCCCACCATCATTAATTATTGCATATGCTTCCCCCCACCATCATTAATTATTCCATATGCTTCCTCCACCATCATGAATTATTCCATATGCTTCCCCCTACCATCATTAATTATTACATATGCTTCCCCCTACCATCAATATTACATATGCTTCCTCCACCATCATTAATTATTACATATGCTTCCCCCCACCATCATTAATTATTCCATATGCTTCCCCCCACCATCATTAATTATTCCATATGCTTCCCCTTACCATCATTAATTATTAAATATGCTTCCCCCTACTATCATTATTACATATGCTTCCCCCCAGCAGGAGCCTAATCATTGGCGCTTTTGGTCCGCCAGCCCAGGTGCCCCCAACCAATAAATCCGTAACCGGGGGGGGCCCGCACTGCCCTCCAAGAGTGCTAATAATGACGGGGGATGGATAGAAATGGCCCACATGTGGCTCGTGGGCCATAGTTTGGGTACCCCTGCTCTGAAGAATCCGACTAGAAGAGGAAACGCGTCAGGGTAGGGGGGATGCAGGGTATATCTAGGTGCTAGTACTTGGTACTGCCCTTGTAAGGGCGGAAGTCTATTGGGGATGTCAGGGACAGGAGTTCTTCAGGAGTTGTTAGATAAAACTTTCATCATATCCTTTTTTCACACCTGGACTGTTTAGCTTGTTTTATTGTTTACATTTTGTTTGCACCCTGTTTACATCTGTGGTGTAAACAAATGTGTTGTTTACATGTGAAGTATACATGCCCGAACTTTGACTGTCTGACTTCCAGTGAGTTTACATGTTTACATTTGTAGTGTAAATAAATGTGTTTACATTTGGTGTTACATGCTCAGCACTTTGGTACTCAATTTTAATGCATATCTAATAAATGTTGTGGATTTTAGATATTATTTGATTCATGAGCTCTCATTGATTGTTATACTGGTCCAGTGTGTATGATAGATAGACCAATGTTTTAAATAGTCACAGTAAAAGTTACATTTTATTGATCTCTTTGCTTCATGAAATGGTTTGATATGAGAGATCCAATTGGTTGCCAGCTCAAATCACCTGGTACTTTTCTCTTTCTCTATCTCACTTCCGGCAGGCGTGTTGTGACGTTGGCAGCCGGATACTGAGGTCTGACCGGCTTCCGATCATGCACCGAAGAAATGCACAATTTGTGGTAATTATTCCCACCTGTTTTTCCTATTTATTTAGCCCTGTGGCACACTAGTCCAGCACCCCCTGATGAAGCTGGGTGTGAAATGTACATCAGTGTGTTTGGATAGTGTGTCACTGATAAGGTTGTAGCATAGCTTCTGGTGGGTATTTAATATTGCAATCTTACTAGCCTTTATCGTGGCATTTAAAATAGGGGATTTGTGTTTGTTGTTCTCTTCGGGTGCCGTAGATTAAGAGTAATATGTGAATCATCCCCTATAACATCGATGGCGAACCTATGGCACAGGTTCCAGAGGTGGCACTCAGAGCCATTTCTGTGGGCACTCAGAACATCTCCCCAGGACAGATTTCACCAAATAGGACCAAATCCACAAAATATTCCTGCACCCCCATGCAACTTAAGAGATGCTGCGCTCAGCACTATATTAAAGCTGTTTGAAACTGCAGAAAATTGAGAATGTGTTGACAGAACTGCAATATCTTTGGGGGACATCCGGCTGGACCCACCATTCTTCCTTTACATAGAGACCCTGGAGAGAAGCTACAATGTCTGAGTCTGAATTTGCCCTTTTTCGTTCAACTATATTGGTTGCCTCAGGGGGCTGATACGATTGAAAGACGTGGAAGAACAGGGAGCAATAAGTTACTGCTTGAAATGCCATGTTAGCACTTCATGGTAAATAAGTGGATTTTGGTTGTAGCTTGGGCACTTTGTCTCCAAAAGGTTCGCCATCAGTGCCCTATAACATTGTGGTATATTGTGATATTGTTTTTTTTATACTAGAGTCTAGTATACTTTTAATTGCTCCCTCTCAGATATTGTTCGGTTATATTATTTTATGTGTATCTCTTTTAAATAGGGTGTTTTTAACATATTTTTTGTGATTTGATGTAATTAATATGGCATTTTATTGGTTTCTATAACTTTGGCTCTCATGCTGTTGTTGGAGTATAAATGAAAGGACATCTACTACCAGGATGAAGTATTGTAAACCTAGCACACTGGCATACTGGTGTGTTCCACCTCCGATTTTCTTTTAGCTTCTTATGCCCTTGTTTTCAAGCCAAAAAAGCTATAAAAAAAACTATGCAAATGAGCCCAAGGAACTCCAGGGTCTATTAACACCTATGGAGCCCAAAGCCCCTTCAGACACATTTGCATAATTTAAATAGCCTCTTTTTTTGTGAAAAAAACAAGGGCATAAGAAGCTAAAAGAAGAGCAGACCCTGCCAGAGGGGGCACATCCCTGTATGTCAGTGTGCTTGGTTTATAATACTTCATCCTGGTGGTAGATGTCCTTTAATGTTTTGGCTCTCTATATGAGCATAATATATATGGTTACTATTTTGACATACTGCTGTGATTGAAGATTTTTTGGTGATTTGATGTTAAGAGGGCTGCCTTACAAGGCAGCAAAATAGGCATTGTTTTCCTTGTCCCATCCTGGAAAACTTAACCGCAAGAAGAACCTAGTCAAACGCCTCTCACTCACATAAACCAATTCGCTATTCTGTACTGAAGAGATGCAACCATGTTGAATCAGTGCTGTCTACAGCGGGGAATCTGCTCCTACTGAAATAGATATACTGGTCTTGCGTTAGTCCCACATTATGTCGATAGGCATCTTGAAAGTCATGATTGATGTTGAGGGCTGCCTTACAAGGAAGCCAAAGGGGCAATGTTTTCCTTCTCCCATCTAGGAAAACGTATTTGCATATTTTCCAGAATCCCTTAGTTACTATAAGTCTTCACACGCCTGCAAGGCATCCATAATTGGCAAAGTTTGCATAGGGAGAACTGTTCACTGTGTGCAATAATTATTTTAATAGATCTGGCATTGGGACACAGAGGTACCTAACATTCTTAGTATTTCAGGGGTATACCCTTGGTTCTGTCATTATGTGTATAGTAACACCAGAGAATAAGTGTATGCTCTCTTCTATGTATGCCACCTGTGTTCTCCCCCCTCCTCACTCAGTTACTTCACCCTTTATGTTCTCTCCTTATTCACTTACCCCATGTCCTCCTTCCTCACTCAGTTATCCCCCCCATGTTCTTCCCCCTCCTCACCCAGTTCTCCCCCTATGTTCTCCGTCTCCTCACTCGGTTACTCCCCATGTTCAACCTCTCCTCACTCAGTTACAACCCATGTTCACCCCCTCCTCACTCACTTAACCCCGGAGGCCAATAACTGGGCGACGTTCCCTCCCTGGGTAAGGTGTGAACACGTAACAATACAGACAAACAAACACAATAAGGCATGGTAAACAATCTGAGTTGCCAACAGCGGGGAATATAAACAACCAAATCACAATCCAAATAGACAAGTTAATAAACAGGCAAGAATTCAGAAACCAGAAATCAGAAATACAAGGGAGCTAGAGAACACAGCAAGATAGCAGTTTGACCAGCAAGGAGTCAAAGTTAACCTGGACATTTATAGGGAACTCAGCCCTGCCACAGGTGGTAGGAGTAAGCAATTACAGATCCACAGAGTTAACTCTTGCAAGGACAGAATCAATGAGGGAGTGGCCAACATCAGGTCAGACAGCCATAGAACCTAGTTCAGACTGCAGGATGATGAAAAACTCAGTGTCTCCTAATTCTACCAGCACGGTTAGAGGAGACAGCAGGCGCAGACGTGACAGTATCTCATGGATCTCATCTCTCTTCCTATGTGTCAGATACTAGTACAATGTTCAGAAGGTAAATGAAAGTAAACATTGTACCCTGATAATCTAAACACATTGTCAGCTCATAGAACTAGATGGATCATAATGATCTGCTTAGAGAGTCCCCACCCACACCCTGGAGTTTTGCACTGACCAGCCTAGGGAGTGATAGTTTTATTTCTGTTTTGGCTCCTGAGTAAAATTGCAAAGCAAAGGGTTAAAAATTATTTTTATTGTGTAATCATCACTAGGGGATTGAGATTTGAGAATTTTCTTTCATGGGAAAACCCCTTTAATAAATGCATGTGCAAGCAGTCTGCATGTTCTTTTTAGTGCAAAGTCAGACAGAAAACGTTAATAAATGTGCCCCAACTTTTTCACAAATCTTTCATCTACTTATGTGCAATACTGAAAAACAGCAGGTATGAATGTAGCTTTTTTCAAAAATGGTTATTTAAATAAAGTCAACATTTATAACTACCATATAAAAACAACCACATTTTTTAAATATAAATTAATTTTAAACTTAAAAGTTTCAACTTTTCTGATGCTAAATGCTTACAAATCCGCTAAAGACCCTAGAACTTATCAATTTAGGTCAATTTTATTTATACTAGGCAGAAAAAGCATTACTGGAGGGCAGAGACAGCAATTAATTAAGAATTCTTTTATAAATGGAGAAACTGCCTTTTTTAATAGTTTAGCTACTGGAACCACATCTGAGAATAGTATAGCAATTAATGTTTATCCAATGGCAAAAGTCTCAGAGAGACTTTTTAAGGAAGATTTCATTAAAAATCTCAGGTTGAAAAATAATTATTTGGGATGTAAGATCCGTTTCAATATATTATTCCAAATTCCATTAGCTGAGAAAAGTGTAATTTAAACTATTAGTTGGATTTATAGATTCAGTGATTATTCCATATAAAACTCCAGTTTTTCAACTACAAATGAGAGATGAAAGTCAATTGTATAACCCTAAAATAAGGTTAGAGATAGAATGAACTTAATGGTAATATTATTTTATGCTGTTATGTAGTCTAATAATTGAATGTAACCCTGTTTGCATTTCCTGTATAATATTAGAGGTATAAATGAATACTTCAAAGATTGAAAACTGCTCTTGAGAATTACTAACTTATGACACTGGGAATGAATTTTTCGATCTAAAGAAATAGATAACCACATGGAGTTCTATACTAAATGAAACCTATTAAACAAAGTAGAATACGCAAAAAATCTTTGAATTACAAATTAGCTATTTTGCTCAGGTATGCCGGGTGCTGACGCCGGGGTCGTAAGGTCAGCCATGTCGGCTGAGATCATCACTTCCCATGACCCAAGGCTGTCTCTTATTACACTATGGGGCAGATTTACTTACCCGGTCCATTCGCGATCCAGCGGCGCGTTCTCTGCGGTGGATTCGGGTCCGGCCGGGATTCACTAAGGTAGTTCCTCCGACGTCCACCAGGTGGCGCTGCTGCACTGAACTCCGCTGAAATGCACTCAAGTACACCGGCCTATTCCTGGTGAAGGTAAGTGCAAGCTCCGCGACACTTTTTGGTTTTTTAAATGCAGCGTTTTTTCCCAATCCGTCTGGTTTTCGTTCTGCCACGCCCCACGATTTCCGTCGCGTGCATGCCAGCGCCGGTGTGCCAAAATCCGATCGCGTGCGCCAAAATCCCGGGGAAATTCAGGGGAAATTGGCGCAAATTGGAAATATTCGGGTAACACGTCAGGAAAGCGCGAATCGGGCCCTTAGTAAATGACCCCCTATGTATTACAATGTGCGATTTGTTGTGCGATGTGTGATTTTAATGTGTAAAATCCCCATATACTGCCATGCATATGGAAGTTTATGGTAGAATCAATCAGAAAACCTAGTGCCAAAGTACCTTAGGGGTTCTGTAAAATAGTTCCCTCAAACTGTAAATAGTAAAAATCATAAATATGTTAGATATGGATGCGTCCCAAAATGTCCGATCTATCAAAATGTAATAACGGTTTTTCCTGGGGTTTAACCAGGTAATGGAAAATAGCGCCCAAAATCAAAAATGTGACTTTTTTTTTGCCACTTTCCAAAAAAATTTCAATAAAAAGTGATCAAAAGTCTGTAAATAAAAAATGTGTAGCATTTGCACCAGAACATGGCAAAATTAAGATTTTTTTGTCCAGGAGGTTTAAATTTTTGTAAATGTATAAAAAACAATATAAATTTCATACCCCTGTGATTGTACCGATCCAAATAATAGCAGATATGTCATTTGGGGTGCTAAGTGAAAGTCATAAATTCCAAGCCCACAAGGAAACGGTACAAATGCATTTTTTCACCAATTTACTACATTTTGAATTTTTTTTGCCCGCTTCCCAGTCAATGGCATATTAAATGCTGTCACGATGATATGCAATTTGTGAGGCAGAAAACAAGCCCTCGCACAGCGTCTGACGTGGATTTTTGGGGTGGGGGAGTGGAAAAATGAGAATGCAAAAACCAAAAAGGGCCTGGTTGTTAAGGGGTTAATAGTATTAAAAGGGTTAAGAAAGTTCTTGCTCGTCTACAGTAGTTCTATAGCACAATAAAGTTAAATGCAAAAAGCCTAGCATTTGAGCATATGATAATGTTTATTATTTTATTCATATATTATTCAGAAAGTAATTGGCCCGTTTTTTACATGTTCTCTCATGTTTGACAGTGGAAGCTTCAATATGATTAAACACGGTTGACATTTCAAGTTTTGAAAAGCTTAAGTATAATCAGACAATGGGAATATTTGCAAAAAGTCTTGTCCCCAGTCTAGGCATGCAAGCTCCAAAAACTGGTATTTACACTAATTTATACATGTAAAATAAAAAAAATTCATTGTTGTCTTAGTGAACAAATGCAATGTCATCCTTGATGCAAATGGGTCAGTCAGTGCAGGTACGGTTATTTTCTCTAAAGTAGGGTCAACATCTTGTATGAATGAAATTTTGTGAAAATAACAAAGCTTGTCAAAGGAAACCTACCACTTGAAATGGCAGGTTTAAGAAGAAAACACCGAGCACCAGCTCAGGGTGAGCGGGTGCCGGAGCTGATTTTTGTTAGTGTTTTAAACTGCGGTATCGCGGTTTAAAACACTTTTTAAACTTTATAGCCGGCGCAGGGAGGAACGTGCTCGGCGCTTACCATGCGCGGCTCTCCTTCACTTCCTATGTAGCCGTGCGCATGGTAAGCGCCGAGCGCGTACCTCCCTGCGCCGGCTATAAAGTTTAAAAAGTGTTTTAAACTGCGATACAGCGGTTTAAAACACTAACAAAAATAAGCTCCGGCACCCGCTCACCCTGAGATGGTGCTCGGTGTTTTCTTCTTAAACCTGCCACTTCAAGTGGTAGGTTTCCTTTAAATTTCAGTAACCTTACAGAACTATTTTGCCTGGAAGCCTCTTTTACATAATAATTATAGATGGGCAAATTCAATATGAATTAAATTTGATTTGTCACGAATACGAAGTTTACACTGATTCGTGGGAACAAAGTCCACCCCCCCCTTTTTTTAGCTAAATGTGTGCCAGCACAACGTGTTACATGGGGCAGAGAACTCTGGGAAGGAGAAAGGGACACCCCCGATGACAACTGTAAGCCAATCAGGGACCGACAGGCTTATGTGATGTCACAGTCCTATACAACCTGTCATACCCCAAATAGCAGTTCTTTTTTTGTTACTGAAGCCACTAGGAAGAAATCTGTTTCATATCCGCACAGCTGCTGTAGTGATTTCTGGCCCTCTCCTAGGCTGTACGTTTTGTGGCATCTGTATAATGCAAATTCCCATACTTTTGTGTTGTTAAAGTTGAGTAGAGGAGGGTTTTTTTGCAGCCAGATCTTGTTGCAGTGAACACAGAAGATTTTTGTGGCAAATAACCTTTTTAAGAGCATTCAGAAAAGCAAGGTGGCGAGTGTGCATTGAACCTGAGGGAGCCTTCACATGTTGCGCTTTGGTTTAGTTTTCATTGCATTTTAAAATGCATTACAACAGCTGAGATGAGGTGATTTGCCTAATTACATTACTGTTAACGTTTCAGTTTACAAAACGCACATGCTTTGACACATGCGTTTTGTTAACGGACGTGTTAACATGGCGTTAACAAATGTAAACAGTAATGTAATTATCACCTCTCCTCAATTGCGTTTTAAACGCAATGAAAACACAGGAGAAAACGCAATGTGTGAACGCACCCTGAGGGCGCGTTCACACGTTGCGTTTTGGTTGCGTTTTCATTGCGTTTGGAACGCATATACAACAGCTGATGTGAGGTAATTTGCCTAATTACATTACCGTTTACGTTTGTAAACGCATTGTTAACGCATGCGTTAACAAAACGCATGCGTTAACGCTTTGTTAACGCATGCGTTAACATCGCGTTTACGATGCGTTTTGTTAACGCATGCGTTAACAGTGATGAAATTAGGCAAATCACCTCTCCTCAGCTGTTGTATATGCGTTTCAAACGCACTGAAAACGCAACCAAAACGCAACGTGTGAACGCGCCCTGAGTGTGTACAGTGTCCAAAGTGGGATTTACACGTTTACACGTTGCGTTTTGGTTGCGTTTTCATTGCGTTTGAAACGCATTACAACAGCTGATGAGAGGTAATTTGCCTAATTACATTACCGTTTGTTTGTTTACACACTGTTAACACATGCATTTTGTAAACGGAAATGTTAACAGTGATGTAATTATGCAAATCACCTCTCCTCAGTTGTTGTATATGCGTTTTAAATGCAATGAAAACGCATGTTTCATTGCATTTTAAAACGCATTACAACAGCTGAGGAGAGTTGATTTGCCTAATTACATGACTATTTACATGTGTTAATGCTATGTTAACGCATGTGTTAACAAAACACATGCATTAACGTGTTGTTAACACATACATTAACAATGTGTTAACGCATCCGTTTTGTAAATGCAAAAGTTAACAGTAATGTAATTAGGCAAGTCACCTCATTTCCCTGGAAACGCATGTGCGTTCGGGCCAAGGACCTCCCCCTGAGCGATAGCGTCGCGTTATGACGGACGCCTAGTGGTACGTGTGACCGCGGCCTCAGCATTGTAAGCGCTGGGAGATGGTGTCGGAGGGGAGCTTCCGGCCATCCGGAAGCTCCCTGTGCGCCCTTGTAATGAAACCGGCGCACAGAGGAGACCGGCCGCGGAGCGGGACATCGGCGGCGCCAGACGAGGTAAGTACATGTTTATTATTTTTAAATAGCCCGCCCCAGCCCGGGCCTCAGTTATTTTTAAAACCCGGATAACCCCTTTAAGTCTGAGGGAGCGTTCACATGTTGTGTTTTCATTGCATTTGAAATGCATTACAACAGCTGAGTAGAGGTAATTTGCCTAATTACATTAGTGTTTACATTTGTTAACACAATAATAACAGATGTTAACAAAAATCTGTGTTTATGTGTTGTTAACACACATTAACATTGTGTTTACGATGTGTTTTGTAAATGGAAATGTTAACAGTTATGTTATTAGGAAATTCACCTCTCCTAATGTTGTAATGCGTTTCAAACGCAATGAAAATGCAGGTCAAAATGCAACATGTGAACGCGCCCTCAGGGCGCGTTCACACGTTGCGTTTTGGTTGCATTTTCATTGCATTTGAAGCGCATATACAACAGCTGATGAGAAGTAATTTGCCTAATTACATTACCATTTACGTTTGTAAACGTAATGTTAACGCATGCGTTAACAAAACATCGCGTTTACGATGCTCCTATACAACAGCTGAGGAGAGGTGATTTGCCTAATTACATGACTGTTAACATTTCCGTTTACAAAACGCATTGTAAATGCGATGTTAACGCATGCGGTAATGTAAACGGTAATGTAACTAGGCAAATCACCTCTCATCAGCTGTTGTATATGCGTTTCAAACGCAATGAAACCGCGACCAAAACGCAACGTGTGAACAGGCCCTCAGGGTGAAGACACACATGGCGTTTTTAGGCCGTTTTTGGGCCGTTTTTAGTTTCAGATCGTTAAAAACGCATGCGTTAAAAAACGCATGCGTTTTTGAAAACCGCATGCGTTTTTGGAAAACGCATGCGTTTTTGACAGGTTTGAGCAATTATCTTAATTCAAACTGGTCAAAAACGCATGCGTTTTCAAAAAACGCACGCGGTTTTCAAAAACGCATGCGTTTTTAACGATCTGAAAACGCACTAACCAAAAAACGGCCCAAAAACGCCATGGGGGACATTTACTTAAAGTGTCGGTGTCTGCATTGGCTTTGTTACCGACCTGCTCTCGGAAAGAAGATACACATTTAATATTGTAGAGCTGTGCAGAGACATTTCTGGCGCCGAGACCATTTTCTGTCCCCGAGACCATTTTCTGTCCCCGAGACCATTTTCTGTCCCGAGCACCAGAAATATGTCCAACAGTCCCTGCTAGACCAGTTTTCTTTTGGTCTACTTTCCGCCAGTTTACAGCGCCCAAAAATGGCTGTGACACATATTAATTCTGTCTGAGTTTCCACTCCGCCAAAGCCACGCCCCTTTTCGGAGAAGAGTCGGAGCAGACGGAAAAAGGCATTTTTTCTGTCCCCGACAGCTAATAAATAGGTCTGAGAGCAGAACATGTGGTGAGAGCGCCACAAAACTGGCGGAAACACCATAGTAAATGTCCCCCCATGTGTGTCTTCACCCTGAGGGCCTTCACCTTGCTTATCTAGACAGTACAGACACAGGTGCTGCTTAATTAATAGTGGGGTGTGGCTATCTAATTAGCAGCCTTTATATACTTCTGTGGTCAGTTTGTTTAATGGTTTGCAGCCAGATCTTGTTGCAGTGAGCTCTGCAGAGTTTTGTGGCAAATAACCTTTCTAAAAGCAATCAGAAAAGCGAGTGTGCATTGATCCTAAATCCCAGTTTTTACACTGCACAGATTAAGGGACTTAAGTTTGGGGGACTGCAGCAGGTAACTGCTGCATTTTTGTGTTACTTTACTGTGAATCTTCTTTTCTTCCTTATTTCTAATGTATTCCCCATTAGCATGATGGACACCATAAGTGGCAATGCTACACAATTGTACATCCCGTTCCAGGGGGAATACTGCTGTGTGGGATGTGTGAAAATTGCTCATCTGGAAGCCCAGATTCTGGATCTAAATGAGCAAGTTTCAAGGCTGCGGGCAATTGACAATATGGAGCGAAGTTTGCTGCTCCTGGAGCAGAAACTCTCTAGGGAAGATGGGTGTGGGGAGGGAAGTATGGAGGTGCAGAGTGAGGGGGCAGCTAATTGGGTAACATGTAAAAGATGGGGTAGAGGGAAGAGTTGTAGGGAGTCTAGTCCTGATCTGGTGCACCCCAATATGTTTGCCAGTCTGGCAGATGAAGGGGATATCAGCTCTGGGGTAGCAATGCTGCAGAAAGACGTGGCCTCTAGCAACCAGGGGACTGTCTGCTCCAGTAAGAAGGGTAATGGGAGCACAGGCAAGGTCAGACAGGTGCTGGTAGTGGGAGATTCCATTATTATGTGAACACACAGGGCAATCTGTCACAAAGACATGCCGAACAATGTGTTGTTTACCGGGTGTTCAGGTTTGGCATGTTGTGGATCGGGTTAACAGATTACTGGCAGGGGCTGGAGAGGAACCAGCGGTCATGGTCCACATAGGCACTAATGACAAAGTAAGAGGTAGGTTGAAGGTCCTTAAAAATATATTCAGGGATTTAGGCCATAAGTTCAGGGCAAGGACCTCAAAGGTAGCTTTCTCCGAAATACTGCCTGTACCACGTGCCACACCAGAAAGGTAGCGGGAGGTAAATAAGTGGCACAAAAGTTGGTGTAGGAAGGAGGGCTTTGGGTTCATGGAGAACTGGGCTGACTTTTCTGTCGGCTACAGGCTCTACAGTAGGGTTGGGATGCACCTCAATTGGGAGCGGGCAGCTGTTTTGGGGGAAATGGCTAGAAGGTTGGAGGAGTGTTTCAACAAGTGACTTGGGGGGAGGGCAATTACACTTGTGCAGGGCAAATAGACAGTGTAGATAGAGAGACAGTGGGAAGAGTCATAGTCCATGGGGGAGGAAGGCTGGAATAAGATTGAGGAATAAAAACAAAAGCTATAGGGAAAACCATATAAAGTGTATGTACACAAATGCCAAAAGCCTCACAAACAAAATGGAACTTTTAATGTTGGAGCGAAAAAATTATATAGTGGGTATCAGCGAGACATGGCTGGACAGTAGCTATGACTGGGCTGTTACAATAAATGGTTATAGTCATTTAACCCCTAGGGGACGCAGCCTCTTTTGGCCTTAAGGACGCGGTCCCATTTTTCAAATCTGACCTGTGTCACTATAAGTGGTTATAGCTTTGGAACGCTATGAGATATCCAGGGGATTTTGAGACTGTTTTCTCGTGACACATTGTACTTCAAATTAGTTTAAAAATTTGGATGAAATCTTTTGCGTTTCGTTATGAAAAAAACCAAAATTTGGAAAAAATTTGGAAAAATTCTTCATTTTCAACATTCTAAATTCTCTACTTTTGATGCAGATAGTCATAGCACCCAAATAAATTCATAACTTACATTTCCCAAATGTCTGCTTTATGTTGGCATGGTTTTTTAAGATTCCACATATTTTACTAGAATGTTATGAGGCTCAGAATTTAGGTATCATTTTTCACATTCTTTGTAAAATCACCAAAACCTGTATTTAGATGGACCTGCTCAACTTCTAATTGACACCGAGAGGCCTAAATAATAGCTAGACTCATAAATTACCCCATTGTGGAAACTACACCACTCAATGTATGAAAAACCACTTTTAAGAAGTTTGTTAACCCTTTAGGTGTTTTATAGGGGTTAAAACAAAATGGAGGTGCAGTCTGCAAATTGTAATATTTTTTCACAATACACTCATTTTGGGTGGAAAATTAAACATTTACAATGGATTAAATTAAAAAAGGCTCCACAAAGTTTGTTACCCAATCTCTCCCGAGTACACGGATACTCTACATGTGCTGGTAACCTGCTATATGGGCGCACGGCCGGGCATAGAAGGGAAGGAGGCGCCATCCAGATCAGATTTGCTATGTCACATTGTACAGGCTATAATTTTTTTCTTTTTTTAATGTGGACCTATAGGGGCTTATTTCTTTTGCCACATGAGATGCACTTTTCTGGTACGTAATTTCGGGGAATCTCTAGGCTAATTGGTGAGATTTTATTAACTCTTTGTTGGTGGAGGAAATGAAAATCATCACTTTTTAGGAAGATTTTTGTTTGTTTTTTTTTTGGCCGTTTACCATACCATAAAAATAGTATATTATTTTTATTCTATGGGTCGCCACGATTACGAAAAGACCTCATTTATATAGATTTTTTATTTTTCCCATTTTTACTGAATAAAAAGTAATTTGGCAAAAATGTTGTTAATTTTAGCATCACCGACTTTCATATGCATAACTTTTTTATTTTTCGCCTCACAAATCTGTTTAAGGGCTTATTTTTTGCGAGAAGGATAGTTCTTTTTAGTGGTCTTATTTTAGATTGCATAACATTTTTTAAATTAATTTTTAGAGCATTTTTTATAGGGTATTAATTGAAAATTGTCTTTTTTTTTAGCTTTTTTTTGGGTTTTTTTAACGGGGTTCACTTTGCGAATCTAATAACGATTCTGTTTTATTATTCAGATTGTTACGGACGCAGGGATACCAAATATGTGGGGGTTTTGTGTATTTTATTCAATTGTACTGAATAAAAACCAATTTGGAGAAAATCTTGTTCATTTTAGCATCACCATCTTTTCATATGCATAACTTTTTTATTTTTCGGCTGACAAATCTAGTTAGGGGCTTATTTTTTGCGAGAAGAGTTGTTCTTTTTAGTGGGCTTATTTTGGAGTGCATAACATTTTTTAAATCACTTTTTAGAGCATTTTTTATAGGGTATTAATTAAAAATTATCTTTTTTCGGAACGTTTTTGCGTTTTTTTTTCTACGGCGTTTACCGTGTGGGTCCAGTAACGATTCGGTTTTATTATACAGATTGTTACGGACGCGGCAATACCAAATATGTGGGGTTTTTTTCTGTTTTTGTGTTTTTTATACTTTATTAAGTGTTTTTATAGGAAAGTGACATTTTAGGGGCTTATATTTTAATGTATTTATTTTTTATTTATTGTAATGTGATAACTTTAGTGTTTTTTACTTTTTTTTACTTATATATACTTGAACCAGTGATGCTCTGATCACTGGTTTAAGTCCAATACACTGCTCTACAATACTATTTTATTGTAGAGCAGTGTAAACTGTCTGAGCAAGCTTGCGCATGCTCAGACAGTTTACAGTCAGACCCGGAAGGGGTCTGGCTGCCATGGCAACCGGGCAGCTCCGAGGCACATGCCAGTCCTCGGAGCTGCCCAGAAGTGGATCGGATCCCCCGGTAAGCGGCACGGGGGATCCGATTCACGGCGCAGACACCCTTACACGCCGCGGTCATGCTTGACCGCGGCGTGTAAGGGGTTAACACCCGCGATCGGAGCCGGCTCCGATCGCGGGTGTTAGCGCAGGCTGTCAGCTGTACTAGACAGCTGACAGCCGCTGCTTCTGGTGCCGGCTCCGTTCGCGAGCCGGTGCCAGAAGCAGGACGTTATAGAACGTCCCCGTGCGCTCAGTATGTAGCCTCGGGGACGTACTATAACGTCCTGGTGCGCCTAAGGGTTAAGAAATGATTGTGTAAATAAAAAAGGGGGAGGGTGTTGTTTATATGTGAATTCTTGCCTCAAGCCTGTCTTGCGAGATGACATCGGTGACGCAAATGAAAATGTGGAGAAAAGGGGAGGGAAAAAGAATAATAAAATATTACTAGGGGTTTGTTATAAGGCTCCAAATATATTGGAGGCAGCAGAAGAAATGCTGATAAGTGAAATGGATGCAACTTCAAAGCATGGTGAAGTACATATCATGGGGGACTTCAATTACCCAGATATTGACTGGGGGGGGGGGGGGGCAGAAACCTGCAGGTCATTCAAAAGGTAGCAGGTATTTGTCAACAACAAAAGACAATTACCTGTCACAACTAGTCCTGGAGCCAACAGTAGGGGGGGGGGGCACTGCTGGGTAGGGGCAACCAACACTCTGAACTTCAGGAGGGAAAATTTTCAGCAAATAAGACAAGACCTTATAGGCATAACCTGGGACAAAGTTCTCAAAGACAAAAGCTCCCCCCCCCCAAAAAAAAAAAAAATCGGACCTTTTCACAAATATTCTAAAAAAGACCTGTGAGATACACATACCATTTGAGAAAAAGCATAAGAGGAACAAGAAAAAGCCAATGTGGCTAACTAGTCTTGTAAGGAAAGCGAGAAAGATAAGGCGTTTAAGGTGCTAAAGGCGAGGGAAGCGATGAGGCCTTACAGGGTTATAGAGAGAAAAATAAATCTTGTAAGAAGCAGATAAAGGCCTCACAAATAGAGACTGAGAAAAATATTGCCAGGGAGAGCAAAAAAAATAATTTCAAGTATATTCCTCTTAGGAATAACATGGAGGTCAGGGTGATAGCAGATGAGGAAAGGGCCAATCTACCCCATGTCACCTTCTCGACCGTCTTTACCCAAGAAAATCCCCTGGTGGAAGACACAATGAGGAATGATGTAAATTCTCTTTGGAATGTCAACAGTTTAACCCAGGAAGAGGTACAGCCTCACAACCACTAAGATAGATAAATCACCGCGGCCAGATGGCATACACCCCCGGGTTCTACATGAACTATGTTCCGTGATAGACCGTTATTTTTAATATTTGAGGATTCCCTGAGGACTGGTTATGTTCCACAGGACTAGCGCATAGCAAATGTGGTACCAATATACAAAAAAGGATCAAAAAGCTATCCTGGAAACTACAGACCTATGAGTCTAACTTCTGTGGTGGGGAAAATATTTGAGGGGTTTGTTAGAGATGCTATCCTAGAGTATCTCCCTGTACATAACCTTATAACCCACTATCAGCATAGGTTTATGAGAGATCAGTCCTGTCAGACTAAACTTCTACAAGAAAGTTAGTTCCAGACTGGATCTGGGGTACGCTGTGGATGTTGTATTTCTGGACTTTTCAAAGGCATTTGTTACAGTGCCGCATAAAAGGTTGGTGCATAAAATGAGACTGCTGGGACTAGGGGAAAATCTGTGTATTTGGGTAAGTAATTGTCTTATTGATAGAAAACAGAGGGTAGTCATTAATGGCACATTCTCAGACTGGGTTGACGTTGCCAGTGGAGTTCCACAGGGATCAGTATTGGGGCCACTTCTCTTTAATATTTTTATTAATGACCTTGTTGTGAGTTTACACAGTCAAGTTTCAATATAGGGCGGCACGGTGGCGGAGTGAGTAGCACTTCTGCCTTGCAGCACTGGAGTCCTGGGTTCGAATCCCACCCAGGTCAACATCTGCAAAGAGTTTGTATGTTCTCTCCGTGTTTGCGTGGGTTTCCTCCGGGTACTCCGGTTTCCTCCCACACTCCAAAACATACTGGTAGGTTGTTTAGATTGTGAGCCCCATGGGGACAGGGACCAATTTGAAATGCTTTGTGCAGCGCTGCGTAATCTGTGTGCGCTATATAAATAAAGAATTATTATTATTATTATTATTATATTTGCAGATGATACTAAGCTGTGTAAAGTAATAAATACTGAGGTCGATAGTTAAGCATTACAGGGTGATTTGTGGAAGCTTGAGGAGTAGGCAGAGAAATGGTTGATGAGGTTTAATGTAGATAAATGTAAAGTTATGCACTTGAGCTGAAAAGGACTTGGGGGTATTGATAGATGGTAAACTTAATTTTAGTGACCAGAGCTAGGCTGCTGCTGCTCAAGCAAATAAAATCATGGGATGTATCAAGAGAGGAATTGATTCTCATGATAAAGACATAGATTTGGCCTTCTACAAATCCCTGGTCAGACCACACATGGAATATTGTGTACAGTTTTGGGCACCACTGTATAAAAAGGACATAGTAGAACTGGAACGGGTGCAGAGGAGAGCAACCAAGATTATTAGAGGAATGGGGGGACTAGAATACAATGATAGATTTCAAAATTTGAGATTATTCAGTTTAGAAAAAAGATGACTAAGAGGAGACCTGATTACAATGTACAAATACCTGAATAGACAGTACAGGGATCTCTCCAAAGATCTTTTTATACCTATGCCTGTGACAAGGACAAGGGAGCATCCTCTACACCTAGAGGAGAGGCGATTCTACCATCAACATAGACAGGGATTTTTTAATGTAAGAGCAGTGAGACTATAGAACTCTGTGCCACAGGAGGTTGTTATGGCGGACTTCATGTACATGTTCAAGAGGGACCTGGATGCCTTTCTGGAGAGAAAAAATATCACGGGTTATGGGGATAAAACATTTACTTAATTCTTCGAGGTTGGACTTGATGGACTTGCGTCTTTATCCGGCCTTTTAAACTATGATGCTATGAAATATGTGTCAAATCTTCTTAGTTTATAGAGTGATTTTTACTCCAATTACAGGATGTCCGTTGTGGGCTATCTGTATAACACAAATTCCCATACTTTTGTGTTGCTAAAGTTGAGAGCAAGAAATGTGTTTCAAATCCACATAGTTTATGGATTACTTTTCGCTCCAATTACAGGGTGCCCGTTGTGGGGTATTTGTATAATGCAAATTCCCATACTTTTTGTGTTGCTAAAGTGGAGAGCAAGAAATAGGTGTCAAATCGACATAGTTGATTAACCACCATGTCAGACAGAAAGATGGCAGGTGGAGCAGGCAGAGGTCGCAGCATAGAACTGCCGTTGTCATCCAGCACCCCAGACAAGAGTCAGTGTTTTCGTCAGATACAACAATTATTCGCTAATGTGGCCATAAGTCAGCAGGGTGGCAGAAGTGCGAGGTCAGGAGCCAAACAGGGTAAGCAGTGGTACAGGGGGTCAGTGAGGTAGCGGCGTTAGTAGTCACTCAGTGCAAAGTGTTGGCAGTAAAATCACCAGTAACAGTTTTTTGTTAAGACACCAGAGGAGCCGTGCGTGTATATATCTAGAATCTGCGGACAGAAAGTGAAGCGTGGCCAGGGAGCTAACGTTGGCCCCCCCAGCCCTGCGTCAACACATGCAGCATCACTATTAAATGGCCTGGGAGAAATGTGGAAGGGTGCTGTTTTTCTTTGACATAATCTCCCGGTCCAGATGCTCCTGCTCCTCGCTACGCATGGCGCCAGCAGTCATTGAGCAAGGTGATTACAAAGAGACAACTGTATGCGTCCATCCATCCTAAGGTGCAGAAGCTGACCGTGCTCCTGTCCAAGTTGTTCGTACTGCAGTCCCTCCCTTTCCAAGTCGTGAACTCTGAACCCTTCAGAGAACTAATGGCTTGTGCCGAACCAAGGTGGAGAGTTCCAAGCCGCATTTTTTTTCCAAAAAGGCAGTGCCAGCCCTTCACAAATATGTAGAACAGAAGGTAAGCCAATCCTTGAGTTTATCTGTTTCTTCCAAGGTGCATGGCAGCATGGACATGTGGAGCTGTAACTATGGTCAGAGCCAGTACATGCCCTTTATGGCCCACTGGGTGAATGTGCTACCCGCCCGGCCACACCAACAACTTGAACAAGAGACGGCGCTTTCTCCTCCACGTTGTCAAACTGCTGCTCCTGCACCAGTGTCCGCCTCCTCCTCCTCCTTCTCTACCACCACCTCGGCCTCCACAAGTTTAAGTGCTGCTCCATCATACCACTTATGCAGGGCACAGTGGTGTCATGCATTTCTACACCTGGTTTGCCTGGGTGAACAAAGTCACACGGGGAGGAACTGCTCCACATCATGCAACAAGAAATCAATCTGTGTTTTTTTCCGCAACAAATGATTATGGGAACCATGGTGACAGACAATGCGAGGAACATGTCTGTGCTGCACCGAGGATGGATGGCCCATGCGCCATGCTTGGCGCATATGTTCAATCTGTCAACAGGTTCCTCAAGTCTTCCACCCATCTGCAAGACATTCTAAAAATGTCCAGGAAACTGTGCACGTCCTTCAACCATTCTTACAAAGCCAAGCACACCCTTCTCAAGTTGGAGCGGCCTCCCCCAACATAGTCTGATACGCAATGTTTCCATCCATTGGAATTCCAGCCTCCATATGTTAGACCGCCTGTATGAATAGAGAAAATCCATTAATGATTTTTTGATGATGTAAGCATTTGATGATGTAAGTTACTCCCCTGTGCAACTTTGATGTCAACCACCGGCAGCTCATGCGTGACACCTGCCGTTTGCTCAGGCCCTTTGAAGAGGCCACGTTATTTGTCAGTCACCAGGACTGCAGGATGAATAATGTCATTCCCTTGCTTCATGTCCTGGAACTCTTGCTGCAAAATATGTCTGGTCAGGGCACTGGAGAAGTGGAGACTACATCGCATGGCCACATGAGTTCAGTCGGGTCTGAACTGGAGGAGAAGGATATTGAAGCACAAGCAGAGTCTGGTGAAATCAGTGTTTTTTCCACTCAGGTGACAAGAGTGGAGGAGCAGGAGAATCTGGAGGAGGTAGAAGACAAGGCAGATGACCCAGAAGCACCATGGAAGTATACAGTGGAGATGGAGGCCGGGAGTCCCTCAGAGTCCCTTGTGCAGTTGGCCCGCAGCATGCTGCTCTGCCTAACTAGTAACAGATGAATAGTCAACCTCTGGCATAGGTATGAGTTTTGACTCTCCACCCTCTTGGAGAGAAACAACTGGCGTACTATAGAGAAATACTGAAAACACAGTTGGCTGCTGCCGTTGTGCACCTTTGTCCATCCTCTGTCAGGTCTGACCGAGGGATTCCTGGCAGTGATCACTCACGTACTACTGCTACGGCTGCTGTGGGGAGATGGGGGTGGGGGGGGGCGTAGGAGCAGTAGCAGCTCCATCAGCAGCAGCTTTAGTCTGGAGTCTTTAATGAGCAACTTTTTCACCCGCCTAGTGAGATGGGTAGCCACCACCAGCAGCAGCAGGACATGGAGCAGACCCTGCACCAGCAGGTAGTGGCCTTATTGGACAGCACTTTACAGGTAAAGATCCCCTGGACTACTGGGCAGCCAAACTTTATGCGTGGCCGCAACTTGTGGAGTTTGCAGAAGAGAAGCTGTCCTGCCCGGCCAGTAGTATGGCATCAGAGCAGGTGCTCCGTGCGGCTCGGGCTATCGTTACCACAAGGAGGACCCGCTTGTCCACCCATAGTGTGGAGAGACTGACCTTTGTCAAGATGAATCAGGATTGGATCAGCCTGGATTTCTACTCACCAATGCCTTATGCATTAGATTAGATGAGCCATGCATGACTCCTCCCCCAAACTTTGAGAAATGAGTCTGGATTCTAACTACCTGCTTCAGCCACTATTCTGAGGCTGCCACCCGCCTGATGCCACACATCTGCTTCCAGTTGCTCCATCTGCCTCCTACCATCTTTACCAGGGACTGGAATTTTCCGCAACTTACACAATCTGTCAATGTGCTACACTGTGGCCTACCAGGTTGCTGCCAGCTCCACACTTTCATTGTGCCACTCTATGGCATCCTGCTGCTGCCGCCCCCACCTCCACGCTCTATCGTTGTGCTACTCTGTGGAATACCAGGTTGCTGCCAACTCCACACTCTATCATTGGCCTACCATGTTTCCGCCACCTACATAATTTGTCATTGTGCCACTCTGCGGCCTACTCATGCTGTTGCCAACTGACCGTTTGCGCCTTGGAACACCCAGTGATTTCCATATTGCTGTTTTCACCCCTTCATTGCTCTATGATGTCAGAAGGAATGAAAAGCCTCAGGACTGATAGCCAAAAGCAGGAGTGGATACAGAACAGAGGGCATGCAAATATCCCATTTACTGGTCTTCTCTGTTTTGGATTCATTCCTGTTTGTTTTTGGCTTTAGCAATACTGTTGATGGATTATTGACTGTTTAAAAGCAACAGATAAAATGAAGGGCAAAATGATCAGTGACATCAATGCAGAATTACTGCCGACACCCTCTCCACTCTTTATGTATAAGCTTTAACAGAACAGGTTCTGTTGTAATCTATGGAATCATCTCATATCAGTGTAAAAAAAAGTGCACTCTTTGATGTTATAGTGGAATGCCTACCTTCAGCTCAGTCCTTTTGAGCTGGCACAGACGTTACGTTGTCAGGTTGCGTTCCCGCTTACTTATTTGGTGAAGTTGGCCTCTGTAAGTGCCCATGGAATTGAAGAGTGAACCGATTCTAAGAGTGGCGGCTTTCATATGTGCATCATACTAAAACGCAGCATTGTTAGAAGACCAAACCAAGGTCCCTATGCATATTTAAGCATGGCACAACGTTCTACAAAACCTTACAGTCTCTCTGCAGCTAGGAAATACCTGGTTTTTAACGTGATTCGTCATGATTCGATTTGGGTCGAATCAAATTTTTTCAAAAAATTTGCCATATCGTGTCGAACCGAATTTCAACAGATTCGTCCATCTCTAATATCTAATATAAAAATGCTAAGTACAATCTATGGAACATAGCCAAAAAAAACCTGCATATCTTTGAAATATGTTAAATTCTTTATTTCATTATTTTTTATGTACTTTTAGGAAAAGCTCTCTCACATCATAGTTGTTCCTCAGAAAAATATGTGACCTAAATTCTTTTATTAGGTACAGCTGAATATTATTACATATAAATGTATTACATGACTAGTTTAAAAATAAACTTATTTTCAAGTCAATGCATGGATTTGGGTCAACAAGATTACACTGGACAATTTTATCATCTCTATAATGCATAAACGACTCAACACATCCAGCTGAAGTATAAAGTAATGGTATGGATCAAAAAGATGGGTTATAGATATATAGTACCTGTATACTATTAAACTGTTTACTAGGATCCACAGGGATTTGATAGTTTCACTAAAACTTGGCATGTGGTGAGAACTTCATCATTGGCAGATGATACCAGTTGAGAATTGTATAGCTGGGGCCTAATCCCTGGGGCTGTATTATTCAAAAGCCCCTGATGCTATAGTTTGCAATATAGAATGTGTTGTACCAACTCAGCTGTACAGTCACTTGATAATCAATGCCAATTTTTTTTTCTAGCTGTCTCATTTATTCTCAAAATTGTCTCAATATTTGATTATAAGACATTTATTTTAGAATTAAATAGGTTGGCCATCCAACCCTTTTTATACCTCCAAAAAATATAATATTGCTGTTATCAAGTAAGTTAAATGCCTTCCACGAATGTCATTGTAATTACATGTCAACTTGCATGGGCACTTATGTGGGAGCCCAATTGGAAGCCAAACTCCTATTGCAGTCGCTGCAGTCAGTGGAGATAAAGATTATTCTTGTTAACACCTTATATACCATGTCTATAAGCTATGATGACATTTTATGGATTTACATGATTTATTGTGGAAATACAAAGAATCGTTATAGAAATCAATTTGTCTGAATTTAATTTTGGCCTATTGTCACCTTACCATCTACTATTTAAGTAATTTTATAGGGAGATTTTGGTGGGGATTTGTTCAGGGGTCCCTGTCTAGAGAGGGGTCAGAGGCTGCTTCAGATGATAACTTGATATTATCAAGTAATGAGGGCACGGCAGCTTTGAATGACAAAAATTTTACAAAACTTACATGCTTTTTCTGCCGAAAAGGTGCTCTGGGAATCACATGACAACTTCCCCTCTGCTCCCCCTCCTCCTCCTCACACTAATGTGAATGCAGCCTGAGGAGAGGAGGAAGAGCTGAACATAGAAGCAGGGATGTAGTGGTGAGAATTAGGGCTCTTCTTAGTAAACTGGCTCATTAGGCTTTCCTCACCAAGAAGAGATGGCTCTTCTGGATTCTGAAGGGCTCCCTTTTAAATAGATAGCCCAATCAATCACACCCCTGTATCAGGTTAAAGGGGGGCATGGTGAGCTGGTTAGGGGTTCAGTGAGCCATCGGCTCATGTTGTCCAAGAACAAGAGCCGGCTCCTAAAGCCGGCTTTTTTGCGAATAACACATAACTATAGGGCAGCAGCAGCAGGCTGAGGAGTGTGAGGAGATACAGACATGAAGTAAGTCATTGTCCTGTCTGCTTCCTTTGAGGTCAGGAGCTTGTGTGGCTGCAGCCTGTGTGTGTGAATAACACAGACAGCAGGTGTGAATGATACCTGAGAGGGGGATCGGGGGTTAGGTGATCAGTAGATATACCGACCCCAGATCTCCAGTTGGGGGAAGGGAGACAAAAAAAGACAGGAGCGCTCTCCTCGTGTGATATTGTAAAAGCTGCTTGCAAAAGGTCTAAAAGAACAGTTTAAAAGTGCTCACCTTGTAGCACAAACACATGTGTATGTAGAATAAAATAAAGGATTCCTGGCGCTGTTCTCCTTTCTGCCTGGATCCGCCCAGGGGTAGACTGATTGGTAGTGGTATGAATTCAGCAATAGATTCTGAGCCCCAAGCACTGGAGCAGGATGAAGTGGCGTTCAACGCGGAATCAATATCCAAGGACAGTGTTGCTGGTCCAATGCTGGTTTATTTAAATGCTACGCGTTTTGGTCCGGTACCCGGAGCTTCATCAGGCATAAGATTCATTACAAACAGAGTTGTTTATGTAGATAAAAGGTATGAAAACGAGGCGCCGGTGATAGGTTCTGATCACATGGTGACTGGTATATCACAGTTCACCGGGCGGCTTGTGGAGATCCATAATACACATTAAAAATCTTACAGAAATACATTTGGGTTATTCTAAAATATACAGGACAATATTTACACTTCATTATACAAATATATTTTGCGGAGGTGACAGACTATCTATTCTATTTTCTTGCGGGATCTGTTCAATTGGAGTGACTTTGATGGCTCCAAAGTCCCTCTCATGTTCCAGATGTAGATGTTTAGAGAAGCTCTGTTTCAGGAACCCTATTTTTGTCTTATGCCTGTGGCATAAAGGGCAGATAGGAACTGAAAGTAGGAGTTATACAGTACAACATAGAACTATTAGGAACCCACAACAGCCAAAAAACAGAGAGAAAGAACAACATTCCACTGAAAGCACCTATAATCTCAGTCCCATCTGTCCCCCACTGCCACTTCTAACGGAGTCCAGTATTCTAGAATTCACTACACATGACACGTTTCTATCACAAAGTCAAGATACAGTGATTCATTGTAACACACTACTGAACCTAGTGACGACCACTATACAGAATAATATTCTACAGGATATATGAGAAGAAGAAATCCCACCTACTTCTCCCATTAGCACCAACTCCCAGGTATCTTTTTTAGAGATACGACCCACCAGACCATCTACACCTTTACGAATACCGCTAGACCCAAGTACCCCAATAGCAAGGGACAGACAGAGCACAAAGTTTCTGAATTACTTTATTCCTCTGAATACTCCCAAACCAGAGAAAAGAAAAAAAAAAACACACAGAGGACACCGTGGAGGAAAAAACTATAAAAAAAAGGGCAAGACAGGAGAACACATTGCACCCAACACAACAAGATTAGAAACTGTAAAAATTTTTAATCTATCTTCTTATATTTTAAGCCAAGATGAACAGTCACTTCTATCAAAGGGCTTTAATTTTTGTCCCTCAAAAACCACAGACCAGTTTGAATTATTTGTGGACCTGAATTTATTCATAAAGAAACTAACACAACAAAGATTTTTTTGCAAACAAAAAAGATGACAAAAAAAAATCCTCCAGGTCGAAAAAAACGATAACGAGGACAACTATATCCACCAAAAGGTAAAAAAGACCTCCACGTTTAACCCTACTCAACATCGTGGCCATTATATAGAAACCTTTTACTCTTTGGTATCCGAGGATTTTAAAAAAACATCAGGAGAAAAACACAAACCTGAATATTAAGGAGAGAGAAGCGCTTGAAAATCTAATGAATAATAAAAAAATTGTAATCCGTGGAGCCGACAAGGGAGACGGAGTGTATGAACCAAGAGCAAAAACCGGTGTGTCACACGGCAAAGTACAAGAAATAAACAATCTTTATTGGATTACCACATATGAAAAACAAGACATACCCACAATTAAAATCAATTAAAACGTACAAAGTACATACAAAACTGCCACATTGGTTACACAGGTAAGTATACACCAACCACCCCCCTCACATGTAAAATGTAGTATTCCTGAGGATAACTAGTAAACACCCGACTGTGTGCTAGCTAGTCCCATCAGAGGACCAAAGAGTAAGACAAGTTAAAGTGCATGGTATGCAAAGGTAACTGCATTCTACATAAGGCCTAAATACATTACGCTGCACATGGAACTGGTAATGTTCCAATAGGTGGAGTTGCTGAGTGAGGTCTCGGAATGAGGTGGGGGGGGGGAAAGGAGGGCTCCCCACGCGTTTCGTCTCCTGCTAGGAGACTTCCTCAGGGGTAGAAGTGCCCCCTAGAATGCCAAACTCCCTTATATACCTCCATCCTATCTGCCTCCGGGTGCACCTGGGTCAAACCATAATCAGCGCGGTACGTGCGCCGGAAATGTACGTGCGCCAGAAGTGTCGCACGTGCGCCGGAAGTGTCGCACGCGAAGATGTCCAAGCAAGTATCGCGATATCTGGTTGCCAAGCAATCAGTGTATACATCTAAGTTAACCAGTGTAAAAGGAGGCGCCTGCAATCATATCCTAGAGTGCTGTAAGACAGCGAAATAAAAGATGTAAATACAGGTAAGTGTCGTTCTGAATGATAAATGGACAGCACAGCGCATAGTTACTCCTGTCCTAGGTATTTAACATCGTGGATTTATAATACAGCAGATGAAAAAAATATATAGAAAGGTATAAATAAATAAATACAGGTCCAAATTATCAGTGCATCGAATAATATATAATTACTCCTATAGTAGGCAGCATTATTTTCCACATAGATTGCCATTCAGTAGAACAAATGTGTATATATATACGAACGCGAAGCACTTGTGTGCATACATGGCGAACAAGGTGAAACCCTAGTGGAGGAAACAAAGACGAAATCTCCACCGGGAAACCAAAAAAATAAAAAATAAAAAATATGACATAAATAGATCAAGTGGTTGTGAACAGAAAAAATGCAAGTGTTTGATGTCAAATAAAGATCGACAATACATGCATAAAAGGTGCATGACGCCAACAATATGGCTCGTTTTGATAATACAATTGTGAAAAAAATATACATCATTGTAAACGGCGAATTATCAAGTGACGAGTTATTTAGTGGTCAACATAAAGTGAGGTAGTTATTGAGCATTAGCAAGTCATAAAAGGAGAGTTTAGTCTCCAACGAGATAAAAAGAATTACTACGGAAATATCATCACGCTCGAAAAAATATATATAAGGTTGTTAAAAAAACGAATTCAATGGTAGGTGCTGCAATACAAAGTACTGAATATAAAGTGCTGGTGCAATAAAGTAAATGCTGTAACCAAGAAATTCCTATTCTATGGATAAAAAAGCAAGTTGTGTACCTTATATGCTGGGTAGTATTACGCCGATAGGGACACCCGAAGGGAGGCAGATGGTAGGCACACAAAAGTAAAGGGAGCTGGCTTCTATACACAAAGTTTTGAGGCTATGAAGGTGCAAACAATAGATAAAAACTAGTTGTACCTAGTGAGTTAGTCCCGTCAATTTAGTGTAGTTACATAACATATCACAATGATAATTAATGTGGTAATCTCACAATGTATTGATAAGAAATAGGTTTGGTATGCAAATTGAGTACTCCAGATCCATCAGTCAGGATTGGACCGGTTGTGAATATAGAGAGAGTCCAGAGAGAGAGTCCAAGGAGTCCAAGAAAGAAGGGCAGTGTAATCCTTTGAAGCGAAGTGCAGAGGAGGGTTCAGTTGGAGCAAATATAGATGATGATACATATCTCGCAAGACGTCAGGACAGTTGTACGTTGGTAGGCAACAAGAATTCGTCATGGTCCCATGTGGCGGCTACAACACATGATGCGATGGGGTGTAATCCACTGGGTAAGTAAGTGAATATAGAAAGGAAGTAAGCAACAAAAATTATTAGAAGACAAGTAACAAATTTTATGTTGTGGGAATGACAAAAAAAAAAGGGGAGTGCGTGAGGTAGGGGGACAATAAACAGATCCCAAATTAGGTGTGAAGGGGCTATAAGAGTCCGAAAAATATAGGGGGCTAAGCCCAGAAAAAGTGAGGTAGGATCCCACCTATGTGTTACATAAAGTGTGGTACCAAGTAAGGATGAAGGATGAATAAAAGAACGAAGTAAATCACCTCGATAAGTGTCATAAAATTATATGTAGTGGTCTAAAAACATGAATACAAAGTAGGAAGACTTACCCATTATAGCGATGTAGGAGGAGAAATGAGGTCTTCAAAGGAATCCCCCGAGCTTCAGGAGCACTCCGGCAATCCATATTCGGTTCATCTGTTCCTGTAAAAACCTGTAAACAAGAGGTCCTCATTGATGCCGTCAGGGGCGCGTGTGTTAAGTTTATATATCCACCGTGCTTCCCGTCTGAGTAGCTCAGGGGTTATATCTCCTCCCCGAATGGTTGTGGGCACCCAATCCAAGCCCACCACTTGGAGACCCCTCGTTTTACCCGCATGAAAATTGCGGAAGTGTGCCGCCACGGTTGAGAGTATCTTACCTTGACAGAAATGTGATCCCGCGTTGGTAATACTGGAAAGGTGCTGCTGTATTCGTTTCCTAAGTTCTTGCGTAGTCTGCCCTATATAGATTTTGCGACATGGGCATATAAGCGCATAGATAACATTCCTGGTCCTGCAGTTCACATAATTCTGTAAGGTAAAGGTCTGTGAAGAGATAGGGTGTGTAAATTTTTGAGTAGCCAACATCAAAGGGCAAACCGAGCAGTTTCCACAAGGGTAAGAACCAATGAGTTTAATACCTCGTCCCAAAGACCGAGTTGGTCGAACAAAGTGGCTGTTGGACAGATTGTCCTTGAGGTTTTTTGCTCGTCTAGCTATAAGTGTCGGTCTCTCTGAAATTAGAGGTCGTACACGAGGTTCAGCTCGAAGGATGTTCCAATTTTTGGACAATATCGTCCGAATGTTAGACCACTGATTGTTGTAGGTTGTAACCACCCCTAAGCGAAACTCCGCTGTTTTCCTTTTTTGAGTCAACAGATCATCCCTTTCAGTGTCTCGGGCACGAATGTAAGCTTTGGAGATAGTTTTCCTCGGATAACCCCTATTGAGGAATCTTTCTGTCAATTCTCGTGCATTTCTTCGGAAATCACTTTGTAGAGAGCAGTTTCTTTTGACACGTATAAATTGTCCCACAGGTATACCGGTCCTCAAGTGCTGTGGATGAAAACTGTTGTGATGGAGCAGACTGTTTGTCGAGGTCTTCTTCCGAAACAAATCTGTTGTCAATCCTCCATTGTTCTTAGTAATCTTGAGATCCAAAAAATCGACCGATACCTGCGAAAAATTGGCTGTCAGTATTATATTCCAGGGGTTGGTGTTTAATTCCGAAATAAACTCCTGACAAAGATCCAAAGGTCCATCCCATAACAACAAAATGTCGTCAATGAATCTTTGCCAGCTCCTTACATGTCTCTGGAATATGTTAGATGGGTACACGTGCTCGCCCTCCCACCACCCCAAAAAGAGGTTAGCATAGGAGGGCGCACACCGTGCACCCATCGCTGTCCCAGACACCTGTTTGTAAAATTTCTGGTCAAAAATGAAAAAGTTATGTCTCAAGACAAACTCCAATAGATCGAGAATAAAGGAGTCATGTCTTCGATCCCCTGTACTGGTCTTATCCAAAAAATATGCCACTGCTGCAATTCCATCCTTATGTGCTATATTAGTATACAGAGACTCAACATCAAGTGTTACTAACCACGTGCTCATCGACGTCTGTGTGTGTTGGATTTTCTGGATGAGATCCGTGGAGTCCCGTATATACGATGGTAATGCCAGCACCAGGGTCTGTAAAAAGAAATCGACATAACTACATGCTCCCTCACATAGGCCCCCTATTCCAGAAACAATAGGTCGTCCGGGTGGACATGTTAGGGACTTATGGACCTTGGGGAGCATGTAGAAAGTAGGTATTTTTGGATGCAGCGGTAACAGAAAATCGTATTCTTTCTTGGAAATAATGCCATATTGGAAAGCAGAGTCCAGAAGTCGTCTGAGTTTGTTCTGAAAGACCGTCATGGGATTGGAGGGTAATATCTGGTAGTATTGAGTATTCATCAATTGTCGATTCGCCTCAGTTAGATATTGGTCCATAGGCCAAAGTACGATATTCCCCCCCTTATCCGCCTCCTTAATGAGAAATTCAGAGTTGGATTTCAGAGATCTTAAAGCAAGTCTCTCTTCCCTGGTCAGGTTCTCCCCACTGTGATGGTTGGTTGAGAGTGCATTGATGTCTTGAAACATGCTATTATAAAAGAGCTGTATAGCAGGTACAAGTGCGAGGTTGGGGGTGGCCTGAGATGGAAGGCGTAAGGGGCAAGGTCGCCTACCTGTATTTGTAGGTGACTCGTTTTCTCGTAGGAGGTCCAATAAATCCCGAAAGGTCTGGCGGTCACTTTCTGGTACTTCATCCAAAAGGGAAGGTTGCTGGTAGAGTACCTTAAATGCTAGCTGTCGACAAAACAAAAAGATATCCTTGATTAAATCAAATTTGTCCAATTGGTGCATAGGTGAGAATGTTAGCCCCTTACTTAAGACACTCTGTTCAGCAGGAGAAAGGATATAATTTGAAAGATTGATGATCTGTAGGTCGTTCTTATTAGAGAGACTGTTACTTGTGGGGTTAGTTAGTAGTTCTTGTTCCTCCGTCTGTCCCGTTTGTATGAGGGGGATGGCCCCCCATACCGACGGGTTCTTTTCTTTTGATTTATTGGATCTCTGCTTGCCCCTTCTGATCTTGTGTCTCCTTCGCTTGAGTCTGTGGCTAAAAAATCTTCACCAGAGGACTGTTCGATTGGTCTATCAGTGGTGGTCACTTTACCACTGATAAATCTCCGGTTTCCCTTATGTGTCCATTTATATGCCCTATCTCTCTCAAAGTCCAATTTGTCCCTACGCATCCTGTCTTTTTTCCCTTGGAGAGTGTCCTTTTCCATCCTCTCTATCATTTCCTGTAGTTGTGCCTGAAAGGGTAATACTTGCGTTGTTTTGTCAAACGTTGTGAGTGATTGATTGTGAGTGATTCTAACATTGAGGCACCTGTGGATGGTGACTTCAAATCAATTTCTAAAGCACTCATAGAGGAACATAAGACTCTAACCAGAGTCTATTGGAATATTAGGAGTTTGGAGGAATACTTACGGCTCAACATGGCCCCTCGTGGCCTCAGGATACAAATTTTTCCATCCTGGGAACCGGATGAGGAATTTAAGACTATATGGGAAAAGGGTTTGATGCAGTGCTCCAGCATATTAATACACTTGCTAATCACTCATGATAAAGCAATACTGGCACGCACGAGGGATAAAATTAAGGAACTAGAAAACAAACTCACAACGTTTGACAAAACAACGCAAGTATTACCCTTTCAGGCACAACTACAGGAAATGATAGAGAGGATGGAAAAGGACACTCTCCAAGGGAAAAAAGACAGGATGCGTAGGGACAAATTGGACTTTGAGAGAGATAGGGCATATAAATGGACACATAAGGGAAACCGGAGATTTATCAGTGGTAAAGTGACCACCACTGATAGACCAATCGAACAGTCCTCTGGTGAAGATTTTTTAGCCACAGACTCAAGCGAAGGAGACACAAGATCAGAAGGGGCAAGCAGAGATCCAATAAATCAAAAGAAAAGAACCCGTCGGTATGGGGGGCCATCCCCCTCATACAAACGGGACAGACGGAGGAACAAGAACTACTAACTAACCCCACAAGTAACAGTCTCTCTAATAAGAACGACCTACAGATCATCAATCTTTCAAATTATATCCTTTCTCCTGCTGAACAGAGTGTCTTAAGTAAGGGGCTAACATTCTCACCTATGCACCAATTGGACAAATTTGATTTAATCAAGGATATCTTTTTGTTTTGTCGACAGCTAGCATTTAAGGTACTCTACCAGCAACCTTCCCTTTTGGATGAAGTACCAGAAAGTGACCGCCAGACCTTTCGGGATTTATTGGACCTCCTACGAGAAAACGAGTCACCTACAAATACAGGTAGGCGACCTTGCCCCTTACGCCTTCCATCTCAGGCCACCCCCAACCTCGCACTTGTACCTGCTATACAGCTCTTTTATAATAGCATGTTTCAAGACATCAATGCACTCTCAACCAACCATCACAGTGGGGAGAACCTGACCAGGGAAGAGAGACTTGCTTTAAGATCTCTGAAATCCAACTCTGAATTTCTCATTAAGGAGGCGGATAAGGGGGGGAATATCGTACTTTGGCCTATGGACCAATATCTAACTGAGGCGAATCGACAATTGATGAATACTCAATACTACCAGATATTACCCTCCAATCCCATGACGGTCTTTCAGAACAAACTCAGACGACTTCTGGACTCTGCTTTCCAATATGGCATTATTTCCAAGAAAGAATACGATTTTCTGTTACCGCTGCATCCAAAAATACCTACTTTCTACATGCTCCCCAAGGTCCATAAGTCCCTAACATGTCCACCCGGACGACCTATTGTTTCTGGAATAGGGGGCCTATGTGAGGGAGCATGTAGTTATGTCGATTTCTTTTTACAGACCCTGGTGCTGGCATTACCATCGTATATACGGGACTCCACGGATCTCATCCAGAAAATCCAACACACACAGACGTCGATGAGCACGTGGTTAGTAACACTTGATGTTGAGTCTCTGTATACTAATATAGCACATAAGGATGGAATTGCAGCAGTGGCATATTTTTTGGATAAGACCAGTACAGGGGATCGAAGACATGACTCCTTTATTCTCGATCTATTGGAGTTTGTCTTGAGACATAACTTTTTCATTTTTGACCAGAAATTTTACAAACAGGTGTCTGGGACAGCGATGGGTGCACGGTGTGCGCCCTCCTATGCTAACCTCTTTTTGGGGTGGTGGGAGGGCGAGCACGTGTACCCATCTAACATATTCCAGAGACATGTAAGGAGCTGGCAAAGATTCATTGACGACATTTTGTTGTTATGGGATGGACCTTTGGATCTTTGTCAGGAGTTTATTTCGGAATTAAACACCAACCCCTGGAATATAATACTGACAGCCAATTTTTCGCAGGTATCGGTCGATTTTTTGGATCTCAAGATTACTAAGAACAATGGAGGATTGACAACAGATTTGTTTCGGAAGAAGACCTCGACAAACAGTCTGCTCCATCACAACAGTTTTCATCTACAGCACTTGAGGACCGGTATACCTGTGGGACAATTTATACGTGTCAAAAGAAACTGCTCTCTACAAAGTGATTTCCGAAGAAATGCACGAGAATTGACAGAAAGATTCCTCAATAGGGGTTATCCGAGGAAAACTATCTCCAAAGCTTACATTCGTGCCCGAGACACTGAAAGGGATGATCTGTTGACTCAAAAAAGGAAAACAGCGGAGTTTCGCTTAGGGGTGGTTACAACCTACAACAATCAGTGGTCTAACATTCGGACGATATTGTCCAAAAATTGGAACATCCTTCGAGCTGAACCTCGTGTACGACCTCTAATTTCAGAGAGACCGACACTTATAGCTAGACGAGCAAAAAACCTCAAGGACAATCTGTCCAACAGCCACTTTGTTCGACCAACTCGGTCTTTGGGACGAGGTATTAAACTCATTGGTTCTTACCCTTGTGGAAACTGCTCGGTTTGCCCTTTGATGTTGGCTACTCAAAAATTTACACACCCTATCTCTTCACAGACCTTTACCTTACAGAATTATGTGAACTGCAGGACCAGGAATGTTATCTATGCGCTTATATGCCCATGTCGCAAAATCTATATAGGGCAGACTACGCAAGAACTTAGGAAACGAATACAGCAGCACCTTTCCAGTATTACCAACGCGGGATCACATTTCTGTCAAGGTAAGATACTCTCAACCGTGGCGGCACACTTCCGCAATTTTCATGCGGGTAAAACGAGGGGTCTCCAAGTGGTGGGCTTGGATTGGGTGCCCACAACCATTCGGGGAGGAGATATAACCCCTGAGCTACTCAGACGGGAAGCACGGTGGATATATAAACTTAACACACGCGCCCCTGACGGCATCAATGAGGACCTCTTGTTTACAGGTTTTTACAGGAACAGATGAACCGAATATGGATTGCCGGAGTGCTCCTGAAGCTCGGGGGATTCCTTTGAAGACCTCATTTCTCCTCCTACATCGCTATAATGGGTAAGTCTTCCTACTTTGTATTCATGTTTTTAGACCACTACATATAATTTTATGACACTTATCGAGGTGATTTACTTCGTTCTTTTATTCATCCTTCATCCTTACTTGGTACCACACTTTATGTAACACATAGGTGGGATCCTACCTCACTTTTTCTGGGCTTAGCCCCCTATATTTTTCGGACTCTTATAGCCCCTTCACACCTAATTTGGGATCTGTTTATTGTCCCCCTACCTCACGCACTCCCCTTTTTTTTTTTGTCATTCCCACAACATAAAATTTGTTACTTGTCTTCTAATAATTTTTGTTGCTTACTTCCTTTCTATATTCACTTACTTACCCAGTGGATTACACCCCATCGCATCATGTGTTGTAGCCGCCACATGGGACCATGACGAATTCTTGTTGCCTACCAACGTACAACTGTCCTGACGTCTTGCGAGATATGTATCATCATCTATATTTGCTCCAACTGAACCCTCCTCTGCACTTCGCTTCAAAGGATTATACTGCCCTTCTTTCTTGGACTCCTTGGACTCTCTCTCTGGACTCTCTCTATATTCACAACCGGTCCAATCCTGACTGATGGATCTGGAGTACTCAATTTGCATACCAAACCTATTTCTTATCAATACATTGTGAGATTACCACATTAATTATCATTGTGATATGTTATGTAACTACACTAAATTGACGGGACTAACTCACTAGGTACAACTAGTTTTTATCTATTGTTTGCACCTTCATAGCCTCAAAACTTTGTGTATAGAAGCCAGCTCCCTTTACTTTTGTGTGCCTACCATCTGCCTCCCTTCGGGTGTCCCTATCGGCGTAATACTACCCAGCATATAAGGTACACAACTTGCTTTTTTATCCATAGAATAGGAATTTCTTGGTTACAGCATTTACTTTATTGCACCAGCACTTTATATTCAGTACTTTGTATTGCAGCACCTACCATTGAATTCGTTTTTTTAACAACCTTATATATATTTTTTCGAGCGTGATGATATTTCCGTAGTAATTCTTTTTATCTCGTTGGAGACTAAACTCTCCTTTTATGACTTGCTAATGCTCAATAACTACCTCACTTTATGTTGACCACTAAATAACTCGTCACTTGATAATTCGCCGTTTACAATGATGTATATTTTTTTCACAATTGTATTATCAAAACGAGCCATATTGTTGGCGTCATGCACCTTTTATGCATGTATTGTCGATCTTTATTTGACATCAAACACTTGCATTTTTTCTGTTCACAACCACTTGATCTATTTATGTCATATTTTTTATTTTTTATTTTTTTGGTTTCCCGGTGGAGATTTCGTCTTTGTTTCCTCCACTAGGGTTTCACCTTGTTCGCCATGTATGCACACAAGTGCTTCGCGTTCGTATATATATACACATTTGTTCTACTGAATGGCAATCTATGTGGAAAATAATGCTGCCTACTATAGGAGTAATTATATATTATTCGATGCACTGATAATTTGGACCTGTATTTATTTATTTATACCTTTCTATATATTTTTTTCATCTGCTGTATTATAAATCCACGATGTTAAATACCTAGGACAGGAGTAACTATGCGCTGTGCTGTCCATTTATCATTCAGAACGACACTTACCTGTATTTACATCTTTTATTTCGCTGTCTTACAGCACTCTAGGATATGATTGCAGGCGCCTCCTTTTACACTGGTTAACTTAGATGTATACACTGATTGCTTGGCAACCAGATATCGCGATACTTGCTTGGACATCTTCGCGTGCGACACTTCCGGCGCACGTGCGACACTTCTGGCGCACGTACATTTCCGGCGCACGTACCGCGCTGATTATGGTTTGACCCAGGTGCACCCGGAGGCAGATAGGATGGAGGTATATAAGGGAGTTTGGCATTCTAGGGGGCACTTCTACCCCTGAGGAAGTCTCCTAGCAGGAGACGAAACGCGTGGGGAGCCCTCCTTTCCCCCCCCCCACCTCATTCCGAGACCTCACTCAGCAACTCCACCTATTGGAACATTACCAGTTCCATGTGCAGCGTAATGTATTTAGGCCTTATGTAGAATGCAGTTACCTTTGCATACCATGCACTTTAACTTGTCTTACTCTTTGGTCCTCTGATGGGACTAGCTAGCACACAGTCGGGTGTTTACTAGTTATCCTCAGGAATACTACATTTTACATGTGAGGGGGGTGGTTGGTGTATACTTACCTGTGTAACCAATGTGGCAGTTTTGTATGTACTTTGTACGTTTTAATTGATTTTAATTGTGGGTATGTCTTGTTTTTCATATGTGGTAATCCAATAAAGATTGTTTATTTCTTGTACTTTGCCGTGTGACACACCGGTTTTTGCTCTTGGTTCATATATTCATACTTATGGTGTGTCGGCAGTGGTGATTTGACTAGGCTGTGCTAGGTCATTCTTGCTTGTTAAGGGAGACGGAGTGGTCATCCAGGATAGGGACATCTACCTAAAAGAAGCACAAAGGATCCTGGATGACCACAATTACTATGGCCCCCTAAAAATCGACCCTTCCGACACGTTTCTGAGAGAATACCAAGCTCTAATCAATACTGCATACCAGAATAGGATATTAACCCCTTAACGAGTCCTCTTCATACAGAGGTGGGGGTTGTTGCATATTGCAGCAAACCCCCACCGCTAATAACGGCGGTCGGTGCTTGCACCGATCGCAGCTATTAACCCGTCCATTCCCGCCAGCAAAGTCACCGGCGGCAAAGTCACCGGCGGCATTTAAAAGACGGCGGCATTAACGATCTGACTATCTAGGGTTAATGTACCCTAGATGGTCTAAGTTTAAAAAATAAAAAAAATTAATAAAATATTAAAAATTCAAATCACCCTCCTTTCGCTAGAACTGATATAAAACATAATAAACAGTAAAAATCACAGACACATTAGGTAACGCCGCGTCCCAAAATGCCCGATCTATCAAAATATAAAAACGGTTACGGCCGGCGGTGACCTCTGAGACGGAAAATGGCGCCCAAATGTCCGAAATGCGACTTTTACACCTTTTTACCAAGGAATAAAGCTGAAGTGTTATTTGGAGCGCAAAGTCAAAGTCGTAAAAACTGAGCCCACAAGAACGTGATGCAAGTGCTGTTTTTTTGTAAAAAAAATTTTCAGCTTCGCAGTACACGGCATGTTAAAATAAATAACGTTACAGGAAAGTAAAATTTGTTACGCACAAAATAAGCCCTCACACAGGTCTGTACACTTAAAAATGAAAAAGTTATGGATTTTTGAAGGTGGAGAGCGAGAAATGAGCGAAAAAACCCTGCCTCCTTAAGGGGTTAAACAAAAAAGAAAAACAATTTCTAACGGTTGATCATCCCACAATGTCCATGTTCTTTCACCTCCCTAAGGTGCACAAAGATGAGAAAAATCCATATATGAGGGATCGACTCACTGACTTGCCATCTCTCCCACTACGTGGATCTGTATCTGCATCCCCTAGTCAGGGAATTGCCCTCGTATCTTCGAGACTCTGGGAGTCTAATACTAGATCTTAAAAAAATTTTATGGAAAGATTATTTCTTCCTTACCCTGGATATTAGCTCCCTCTATTCCAAAATAAAACATGATTTAGGTTTGGAAGCAGTAAAATGGTATCTTGCTAACAAAACCTTCATACCTATAGACCAAAGAAAGTTTCTTGCTGAAAGCCTTCTTTTTGTTCTGGAGCATAATTTCTTTAGTTTTGAGGACAAACTATATTTACAGAAATGCGGTACAGCAATGGGGACTCGAGCCGCCCCAAGCTATGCCAACCTATTTATGGGGCGGTTCGAGGACTCCCATATATACAGCACTCCCCAATGGCTGCAAAATATTAAGTATTACAAACGTTACATCGACGATCTATTCTTTATCTGGCAGGGCTCGGAGGAAGAAGCCCTGAGGTTTGTCAATACCCTCAACTAAAATACATGGGGCCTATCCTTTACTATGAACATCGAGAAAGAAAAAATTGTATTTCCGGACCTGGAGCTATCAAAAGGAAATGATTATATTAACACCAAAACACACTTCAAAAAGGTAGATAGCAACAGCTTTCTAGGCTATACCAGTGGCCACTACCCAAAATGGCTTAAGAATGTCCCTTTCAGCCAATTTCACAGGCTGAGAAAGAATTGTAACAATCCAGCTGATTATGACATTCCAGCCAAAGATATGAAAGAAAAATTCAGACAGAAAAACTACCCTTTACCTCTGATAGATCAAGCCCTTAATCTAAATAAAAACAGGACACAAAGCGAGTGTCTAATACCTAAAAGAAAAGAGATCCAACAGCCTATGAGCAACGGCTCACACTACTCATTAAATTACCTTACTACTTACAACAGAGGGAACAAGGAAATAAGAAAAACACTTAATAAACATTGGAGCATTCTGCGAATGGACCCTTTTCTAAAAGATATAATTTCTGAACAAGCTGGAATCACTTTCAGAAAAGCAACATCGACCGAGCAAATTAAGGAGTGAGAACAAGAAGAATAAGAATACTAAAACCCTATCAAAGGGGGTGACAAAGTGTGGGCACAAGAAATGCCTTTGCTGTAAGATCATCCACCACAAAACTACATCATTTCGCTCCAACAAAACAGGAGAAGTCTTCAGGATAAAACAAACCCTGTCCTGCGCATCAGATTATGTTATTTACCACTGTGCCTGTGGCCTTCAATACGTTGGAAGGACTATCCAAACCCTAAGGGTACGTATGAATGGCCACAGGCATAAGACAAAAATAGGGTTCCTGAAACAGAGCCTCTCTAACCATCTACATCTGGAACATGAGAGGGACTTTGGAGCCATCAAAGTCACTCCAATTGAACAGATCCTGCAAGAAAATAGAAATAGAGTCAAAACACTAAATTGTAGGGAATCCTACTGGATATTTAAGTTGGATACCCTTCATCCACACGGTCTAAATGAAGTAATTGAATCTGTGTAACACCACTCACCATTTAGATAGGGTCAAAATTTTCCGTATGTACACTTTGTACCCCCAGCACAGCTCATGTGCATTGTATTCTCGCTACCACATCGCCAAAAATCCATCCCTTTACGTACACCTGTTATCTCCACACGAACGTTAGGCCCCTTGCTCCACTGCGGCTCCCGTAGAGCATCCTAGTCGCTTGGCAACGGCATCAACCTTATACCCTCTTGATTACAACAGGGCTTAGTAGTAAATAGTTTTTGTCCCTCTGCGGCTTCAGTAGAACATCCAGCCACCTAGCAACGGTACACGCTCCATACGCCTCATACGGTAACTCACAGACATAACAAACTAGTCTGTCACCTCCACAAAATATATTTGTATAATGAAGTGTAAATATTGTCCTGTATATTTTAGAATAACCCAAATGTATTTCTGTAAGATTTTTAATGTGTATTATGGATCTTCACAAGCCGCCCGATGAACTGTGATATACCAGTCACCATGTGACGGGAACCTATCACCAGCGCCTCGTTTTCATACCTTTTATCTATATAAACAACTCTGTTTGTAATGAATTTTTTGCCTGATGAAGGTCCAGGTACCGGACCAAAACGCATAGCATTTAAATAAACCAGCATTGGACCAGCAACACTGTCCTTGGATATTGATTCCGCGTTGAACGCCACTTCATCCTGCTCCAGTGCTTGGGGCTCAGAATCTATTGCTGAATGCAGACAGCAGGTGACATGTAGGAACTGTTACCTACTGCACAGCCCCCAAAATCTACTACATTTCCCCCCCCCCCACACACACAGACGTGACACCCCACAAGATCACCTCCCCACTTGCATTTATTACTTGGGTCTCTCCCCGTCACCTACTTTCTCTACTGCCATTAAGTTGCTGCCCCCTCCTCCTGTATTCAGAACCCCAGCCATCTATCCCCTTTGATTTTGTGACCTGCTGCTCTTATATCTTTGGCACACATGGTTTTACATAGTTTTACATGTTACTATGTGTTTAGCTGATTGAAAAACATTTTTCTTCATTGCTGGAAGTGTAAGCAGCTTTGTTAACATTTTTACAGCAGCTAAAAATTCAAGCAATGAAGAAAAACGCTTTAAAACCGACCAAACACATGGCACGGACCCTGGATCTTTTGGCCAGAGCCCCGTATCTCCCCGGGGCAGCACAACATTTGTCCCGCTTCCCGGGCATCCTCCCCTCTCTCATCCTGATCTGTGTCCTCAGGACATAGATGATGATGAGATACTGCCCAATGCACACTGCTTTCCCCTGAGGAACCTGTGATGATGTCACGATCACATGACCTGCAGGGGGAAGCAGTGCACAAAGCTGCATGAGTGAGGTGAGAGGGAGAACATAGTGGGATCTGTATGAGGCACATTACTGGTGGACATTATAGGAGGGCTCTGTGTGGGGGACATTATTGGGGAGATTACAGGGGAGCTGTGTGTGGGGATACTACAGAGGAAATTACAGGGGGGCTGTGTATGGGGACTTTACAGGGGGCTGTGTGTGGGGACATTACTGTGGACATTATAGTGGGGCTTTGTGTTGGGACAATACTGGGGACATTACATGGGAACTGTGTGTTGGGAGACTTCTGGGGACATTACAGAGGGGCTGTGTGTGGGGACAGTATTGGGGCATTACGGGGGCTGTGTTTGGGGACACTAGGGGGACTGTGTTTGGGGACACTACAGGGGGGCTGTGTTTGGGGACACTACAGGGGGGCTGTGTTTCGGGACATTACAGGGGGGCTGTGTTTCGGGACATTACAGGGGGCTGTGTGTCGGGGACTTTACTGAGGAGATTTGTGTGGGACATTAGGGGGCCGCTGTGGGGACATTTCTTGGGGCGTGTGCACACATGCAGTAGGATGGGCCTCGGCTTTATCTCACATGAGTTTCAAGTGAAGCGCAAGTGATCGATAACAAGCGTGTGGTGTCTTGTATTTGTTTAAATGCAAATGTGTGAGTGCAGCCTTACAGTATTTTGGGAGAGTGTTAGTGGCAGCAGCAGGATAACACTGTCAGGGTGCAGTCACACATTGTAGTTACAACTGCATCACAATCAGTTTTGAGGTGGTTTTTAGGTGCAGTTTTGTTAATTTAACAAGTGAAAGACAAGAACTGAAAGGGTGATTTTGGGACAATGAATGACATAAGATCATAATCTACACAGTTGAAAAAAGACACCTGTCTATCAAGTTCAACCAAGGAAGGGATCGGATGAGGAAGAGACCTATGGGAAAAATTCTATACAACATAACCATCAATGTTATTTAGGTGTAAAAGGCATCTAGACCCTTCTTGAAGCTCTCTGTTGTCCTTGCTGTGACCAGCGCCTGAGGCAGGTAATTCCACAGATTGAAAGTTCTCACAGTTAAAAATCCCTGTCGCCTTATTTTCTCCAGATGGAGACGGTGCCCCCTCATCTTTTGATTTGATTTAATCGGGAATAATTTACCACCATATTTTTTGTATGGACCATTCATATATTTATATAAATTAATCATGTCCCCTCGTAGTCGTCTCTTTTCTTGACTAAATTAATATAGTTGTTTTAATCTTTCCTCACAACTGAGGCCCCTCTATATCCCTTATCATTTTTGTTGCTCTTCGTTGAACCCAATCCAGCTCCAGGGCATCCTTTTTATGGACCAGAGCCCAGAACTGGACAGCATATTCCAGGTGAGGCCAATCCAATGCCTTGTACAGTGGTAATTTTGCATCCCTTTTCCGAGAGTCCATTCCAATTTTGATACATGACAAGATCTTGCTGGCTTTAGAGGCAGCTGAGGCATGCTGTGATCTACTAGTACCCCTAGGTGCTTCTCAACAAGGAACTCTCCCAGATTTATTCCCAGGACATATGTTGCTTGTGGATTAGTAGCCCCTAGGTGCATAACCTTACACTTATCCACATTGAACCTCATTTGCCAAGTGGATGACCAAACACTCAGTTTGTTCAAATCACTCTGCAGCCTATGAACATCCTCCATAGACTGTATTACACTACACAGCTTGGAGTCATCTGCAAAAATAGACACAGTGCTATTAATCCCTACCTCTATACTATTCATAAATATATTGGGGCACATTTATAAAGGGTTTACACACCGCATTTCCGTTATGTTTCGGGTGTGGCCGTCGGACAACCCGACTGATTCGGACTAAGTGCGGAATTTAAAATTCAAATTGTGTTGCAAGACATGCACTCACATACACCGGGAAGAAAAAGGTGAACTCCGGCGGACCTCGGCGGGGAAGCACCACATGCAAGATATCGGGCACACAATCGTAGTGAATCACGCCAGACTTAATCATCGTCGGACAACGCACCTTGGGGATCGCGACAAGACCGGGTAAGTAAATGTGCCCCATTAAGTAGTAGTGGCCCAAGCACAGAACCCTGGATTATACCACTTATAACTGGTGACCATTCTGAGTAGGAATCATTGACCACAACTCTCTGGATACTATCTTTTAGACAGTTTTCAATCCAATTGCAAATGATTCCTGCCAAACCAATAGACCTTATTTTACCCATCAGGAGTCTATGAGGGACAGTGTCAAATGCCTTTGCAAAGTCCAAGAAAATATATCCACAGCAGCTCCTCCATCCAGGCATCTGCTCACCTCTTCATAGAAGCAGATCAGGTTAGTTTGACAACTTCTATCCTATACATTATGGAATCCCTGAAGATTTTAGACAGTGGTACAGCCAGGGGTGTTGCTAGGGTGGAAAAAGATCCGGGGCACAGGCCCCAATGCATGTGTATCGCACTTTCAGTAATGCCCCCTCCTGTACATAACCCCCTCACATGTGGTTGTGCCAATAACAACTTTACTGAGGGTATATACAGAAACACCAGAGAAATCCCTACTTGTTACATCCAGTGACTGCTGGTGACATGTCCACTTCACTATTAGGGTGGTGGCACACGTGACGTTTTGAACCCGCTGTTAGTCCGGTTTTAGTCATGCATTTTCAGTCCATTAAAAAACGCATGCGGACAAAAATGGATGCTTTTTCTAAAAATGGGTTCAAAACGCCACATGTGCAACCACCCTTAGGCTGGTGCCACATATAGCGCTTTGTATGCGCTTGCAAACGCAGACAAAGTCGCGCCCACCGGGACAGGCCTCGGCCCGATCGCATCAGCGTTTCTATGGAAACGCCTGCGATCGGGAACGAGCCGCCGGTGTTTTGCGTTAAATTAAGCGCTACGTGCGGCACCAGCCTTTGGCCGGGCATCACCATGTCTCCTTTCTGTGGAGTTTACCACACAGATATCTTATGTCCTTCATTGTCCCGAAATCTTGGTTCTCCGAAGTTGCGTTCACATGTTGCAGTTACAACTGCATCACAATCAATTTTGAGGTGGTTTTAGGTGCAGTTTTGTTATTTTAACAGGTGAAAGACATTTGTGGAACAGGTTTCCCCTTTAAACTCAAATTCACCCGTTAATGTCTTTCACTTATTAAATTAACAAAACTGCACCTAAAACCACCTCAAAGCTCATTGTGATGCAGTTGTAACTTCAACGTGTGACCGCACCCTCATTGTTGTCCTGCTGCTGCCCCTAACACTCTCCCAAGAGAGTGTAAAGGGTGATGTCACATGTGGCGTTTTGAACGCCTGTTTTTAAGCAGTCCGTCAAAAAATGCATTTTGACCAGTTTGAATTTAGATAATTGGTCAAACCTGTCAAAAACGGATGCGTTTTCAAGAACGGACTACTTAAAAACGGGCCAAAAACGTGTTTAAAACGCCACGTGTAACATCACCCTAAGGCCGGCGCCACACAGGGCGCTTTGTCTGCGCTTGCAAACGCAGACAAAGTCGCGCCCACCGGGGCGGGCCTCGGCCCGATCGCATCGGCGTTTCTATGGAAACGCCTGCGATCGGGAACGAGCCGCCGGTGTTTTGCGTTAATTTAACGCGAAACACCGGCGGCTCGTTCCCGATCGCAGGCGTTTCCATAGAAACGCCGATGCGATCGGGCCGAGGCCCGCCCCGGTGGGCGCGACTTTGTCTGCGTTTGCGTTTGCAAGCGCAGACAAAGCGCCCTGTGTGGCGCCGGCCTAAGGTTGCGCTCACACGATTGCATTTAAACAAATACAAGACACCAGGCGCTCGTTATCCATCACACGCATTTCACTGAAGACTCATGTGAGATCAAACCTAGGCTCTTCCTACTGCCACGTGTGAACACACCCCAAGGAATGTCCCCCAGTGCCCCACACAGATCCCCCTGTAATGTGCCCCACACAGATCCTCCTGTAATGTGCCCCACACAGATCCTCCTGTAATGTGCCCCACACAGATCCCCCTGTAATGTGCCCCATATAGATCCCCCTGTTATGTGCCCCACAAAGATACCCCCTGTAATGTGCCCCACACAGATCCCCCTGTAATGTGCCCCACACAGATCCCCCTGTAATGTGCCCCACACAGATCCCCCTGTAATGTGCCCCACACAGATCCCCCTGTAATGTGCCCCACACAGATCCCCCTGTAATGTGCCCCACACAGATCCCCCTGTAATGTGCCCCACACAGATCCCCCTGTAATGTGCCCCACACAGATCCCCCTGTAATGTGCCCCACACAGATCCCCCTGTAATGTGCCCCACACAGATCCCCCTGTAATGTGCCCCACACAGATCCCCCTGTAATGTGCCCCACACAGATCCCCCTGTAATGTGCCCCACACAGATCCCCCTGTAATGTGCCCCACAAAGACCCCCCTGTAATGTGCCCCATACAGATCTCCCTGTAATGTGCCCCATACAGATCTCCCTGTAATGTGCCCCATACAGATCCCCTGTAATGTGCCCCACACAGATCCCCGTTATGTGCCCCATACAGATCCCCATGTAATGTGCCCCACACAGACCCCCCTGTAATCTGCCCCACACAGACCCCCCTGTAATGTGCCCCATACAGATCTCCCTGTAATGTGTCCCATACAGATCCCCCTGTAATGTGCCTCACACAGATTCCCCTGTAATGTGCCCCACACAGATCCCCGTTATGTGCCCCATACAGATCCCCATGTAATGTGCCCCACACAGATCCCCCTGTAATGTGCCCCACACAGATCTACCTGTAATGTGCCCATATAGATCCCCCAGTTATGAGCCCATATAGATCCCCCAGTTATGTGCCCATATAGATCCCCCAGTTAAGTGCCCATATAGATCCCCCAGTTATGTGCCCATATAGATCCCCCTGTAATGTGCCCCATACAGATCCCCTGTAATGTGCCCCACACAGATCCCCGTTATGTGCCCCATACAGATCCCCATGTAATGTGCCCCACACAGACCCCCCTGTAATCTGCCCCACACAGACCCCCCTGTAATGTGCCCCATACAGATCTCCCTGTAATGTGTCCCATACAGATCCCCCTGTAATGTGCCTCACACAGATTCCCCTGTAATGTGCCCCACACAGATCCCCGTTATGTGCCCCATACAGATCCCCATGTAATGTGCCCCACACAGATCCCCCTGTAATGTGCCCCACACAGATCTACCTGTAATGTGCCCATATAGATCCCCCAGTTATGAGCCCATATAGATCCCCCAGTTATGTGCCCATATAGATCCCCCAGTTATGTGCCCATATAGATCCCCCAGTTATGTGCCCATATAGATCCCCCTGTTATGTGCCCCATACAGATCCCCCTGTTATGTGCCCCATACAGATCCCCCTGTTATGTGCCCCATACAGATCCCCCTGTAATGTGCTCATATAGATCTTCCTATGTTCTCCCTCTCACCTCTCTCCTGCAGCTCCGTGCCCTGCTTCCCCCTGCAGGTCATGTGATCGTGACATCATCACAGGTCCTGCAGGGAAAGCAGTGAACACTGTGCCTCATCACGATCTGTGTCCAGAGGACTTGGATCGTGAAGAGAGAGAGAGGAGATCCGGGGCACCGGCCATAAGATCCGGGGCACGGGCCCCGGATCTTTTGACCTAGCAACGCCCCTGGGTACAGCAATAACAGAACTGATTTCTTTAAGCACTCAGATTGATTTTATTGAGCTTAGCTTGGATCATGTTTACATTCAGCCAGTCTAGTATATTACAGGCACTGGCACCACCCAAGTCAGAAATTTTTTCTTCTATTGTATAAACGGAGCTAAAAAAGCCATTTAGTATCTCTGCCTTCTCTTGGTCTCCAGTCACCGATGCCCCATTTTCAGAATTGATATACTTAACCCCTTCACGCTCCGTGACGGATATATCCGCCACGGAGCTATGAAGGGTGTATGAAGAAGGCTCACGGGCTGAGCCTTCTTCCTACAGAGATGGGCTTTGCTGCATATCGCAGCAAAGACCCATCGCTATCACCCGCGGTCGGTGCTTGCACCGATCGCGGGTGTTAACCTTTTCTTTGCCGCCGGCAAAGTCGCCGGCGGCACTTTAAATTTGGCGGCGCATGGGCGCCGCCATCTTACCTCCGATCGCCGCTCCCCCGAACGTCATCGGGGGGCGGCGATCAGTTGCCATGGTAACCTCGGGTCTTCGTTTGACCCGAGGATACATGGCTTCTGCATATTCATTACAATGAGCCTGTGGCTCATTGTAATGTATAGTGAGCAGAAATGCCATATACTGCAATACAGTAGTATTGCAGTATATGGCAGGAGCAATCAGACCATCTAGGGTTAATTTACACTAGATGGTCTAAGAAATAGTGGAAAAAAAAAGAAAAAAAAAAGTTTAAAAAATGTAAAAAAATAATAAAATATTAAAAGTTCAAATCACCCCCCTTTCCCTAGAACTGATATAAAATATAATAAATAGTAAAAATCACAGACACATTAGGTATCGCCGCGTCCCAAAATGCCCGATCTATCAAAATATAAAAACGGTTATTGACGGCGGTGACCTCCGGAACGGCAAATGGCGTCCAAATGTCCAAAACGCGACTTTTACACCTTTTTAGATGACATAAAAAATGTAATAAAAAATGATCCAAATGTCGCACAGTCCTCAAAATGGTAGCAATGAGAACATCGGCTCATTTCGCAAAAAATGACACCTCACACAGCTCCATGCGCCAAAGTATGAAAAAGTTATTAGCGTCAGAAGATGGCAAAAATTTTTTTTCCTTTTTTGTACACATTCGTTTAATTTTTGAAAATGTATTAAAACGCAATAAAACCTATATAAATTTGGTATCACCGCGATTGTACCGAACCAAAGAATAAAGTAGAGTTGTTATTTGGAGCGCAGAGTGAAAGTCGTAAAAACTGAGCCCACAAGAACATGACGCACATGCAGTTTTTTTCAATTTTTCCACATTTGGAATTTTTTTGCGGCTTCCCACTACATGGCATGGAATAATAAATAACATCATGGGAAAGTAAAATTTGTTACGCACAAAATAAGCCCTCACACAGCTCTGTACACGGAAAAATGAAAAAGTTATGGATTTTTGAAGATGGAGAGCGAGAAATTAGCAAAAATACCCTGCGTCCTTAAGGGGTTAATAACATTTCTTAGGATTTGTTTTGCTGTCTTAGGCCGCCTGTCTTTCATTTTGTATTTTGGCTGATTTTATTTCCTTCTTTCAGATTTTGGTAAGTGTTTTGTAAGTATTGAAAGCCTCCGGTGACCCATCAGATTTATATTTTTTGAATGCCCTCTTTTTATCATTAATTTTCTTTTGAACTGTAGCTGTAAGTCACGCGGGGTGTAATCTAGCCCTTCTATACTTGTTACATATTGGAATAAATTTAGAAGTATAATGACCCAGGATAGATTTGAATTTCTCCCATTTAACATTAGTATCATCATGTGACAGTATTCGATCCCAGTCTATATCCTGTAGTGCCACCCTGAATTTTGGGAAATTAGCACTCTTAAAATTCAAAGTTTTCGATTTTCCCACCTGTTTCTGCTTTTTACAGTTTAAGAGGAAAATAATTATATTATTATCGCTGTTCCCAAGGTGTTCCCGGACACTGACATTTTGGACTCCTCTGTTAGAAATCACAAGGTTCAACAATGCATCACCTCTTGTGGGATCTTCTGCAAGCTGCACCATAAAATTATCCTGCAGAAAGTTGATAAAATGTCTCCCCCTCACATATGAAGAAGAGCCCTGACCCCAATTTATATTTGGAAAGTTAAAGTCTCCCATTATCACTACTGTCCCCTACTGTGCAGCCGGCTCCATCTGGTGACCCTCTATTTCCTCAGAGATTATTGTCTATAAATTACACCAAAAATAATTTTCTCAAATCTCTCCTGGCTTTAAATTTCCACTCACAAAGTTTCAGCCTCCTCATGCTCTTCAGACAACTGTCTTATTAACAATCGCTTTTGAGTCTCTTCTGATATACAGATACACCACCTCCCCTCCTATTTGACCTGTCTTTCCTAAAGAGTGTAAAACCTTGAATATTAACACCCCAATCATGTGCTGCATAGAGCTATGTCTCCGCTATACCAACTACATCTAACCGTTGCTCTAGTACCAGACCCTCAAGCTCACCCATTTTGCCTGTGCTACTTCTGGCATTTGTGAATATACATTTTCCAGTTATTTATTTGATTTATAGTAATTTGACTGGGACATATATCCTCACTACTGTTTTGCAACTTGTTAATATTCTTATCCACTGCCTTACTCCCCCATACATTACCCACGTCACTACCCATCAACATAACCTGTCCCCTCTCTGACCTGTCTATGGCTTTGTGTCTTCCTTTGCCTCCTCCCACGATCCTAGTTTAAATACTTCACCACCCCTGCTAGGATCTTCTCCCCCAGCACAGCAGCCCCCCTTCCATTTAGGTGCAGGTTATCTGCGGAAAACAGCTTGTACCCCAATGAAAAGTCAGCCCAGTGCTCTAGGAACCCAAATCCCTCTGCTCTACAAAAGGATCTAAGCCATGCATTTAACTCCCTGAGCTCCCACTGTCTTCTTTGTGTAGTGCATGGCACAGGTAGAATTCCAGAGAATATAACCTTGGAGCTCCTTCCCTTAAAGCTTTGAACCTAATTCTTTAAAACTATTCTTCATGCTCCTCCACCTACCATCTATTCTGTCATTGGTACAAACATGGACCACAACAGCTGGGTCATCCCCAGCCCCTCCCAGTAATTTATCCAACCTTTCCACAACATGCCTAACCATGGCACTAGGGATACAGCAAACCTTTCAGTTGAGGCGGTCTTGGCGACAAATTATTCTATCTGTCTTCCTGATTATAGAGTCCCTTACAACCACTAGCTGCCTTGGCTTACCTGCACTCCTATCCACTCTACTACTAGCTGTTCTGCTCCACCGGCTGTTAGGGAGACCAGATCCGCTAGGGCTGCCATTTCTGACAGTGTGACACTGACGTCTGTGTGGTGAACTCCACAGGAAGGACACATGGCTAAAGAGGAGACATGGTGGTTCCAGACCTAATAGTGAAGTAGGCACGTCGCCTGCACTCACTGCATGTAATAAGTAGGGATTTCTCCTGTGATTTCTGTAACTGTATATACCCTGAGTAACGTTGTTATTGGCACAACCAAATTTGAGGGGGTTATGTACATGAGCAGGTATTACTGAAAGTGCGATACAAATGTATTGGGACCCGTTCCCAAGATCTTTTACCACTGTAGCAACAACCCTGATTAAAAGGCATGTGTTTCTGCAATGTTTCCCAAGGTGAATTTTTCTGCCAAAAGATGGTGTTCTCTCCTTAAAAGATAAAAAATATATAATTCACTCCTTTTGCCTATAACTGATATAAAAATAAAGAAATAAAATCATAAACATTTTAGGTGTCCTGTTCCAAAGGGCCCGATATCAAAATAAAACCTCATAAGGGAAAATAGTGGCCAAATGTCCAAAACATCATTTTTTTCTCATTTTGTAAAACATAAAAATGTTTATAAAAAGTGACCAAAAGGTTGTACAGTCCCAAAACGGGTATCAATGAAAAGGTCATTATGTCCTGCAAAAAATCCCCAACACATTCTCATATTGGGTTGAAGTTACCAGTGGAGTGCCACAGATGTCAGTATTGGGCCCCCTTCTTTTTAATATTTTTAGTAATGACCTTAGAGAGGGTTTACACAATCAAGTTTCAATATTTGCATATAATACTAAAGTAATATATACTAATGATGATAGTATAATATTTCAGAGGGATTTGTGGATGCTGAAGGAATGGGTGGAGAAATGGCTGATGATGATTAATGTAGATAAATGTAAGGTTATGCACTTGGGTCATGAAAACAAAGACTTGGGGTTATTGGTGGATGGTAAACCTCATTTTAGTGGCAACTGCTAATAAAGCTAATAAAATTATGGGATGTATCAAGAGAGAAATAGATTCTCAAATTAAGGCCATAGTTTTGCATTAATTCAAATCCCTAGTCACACCACGCATGGAATATTATGTTTAGTTTAGATTATTAGGTGAATGAGATAACTAGAATACAATGACAGATTACAAAATTTTGGATTATTCAGTTTAGATAAAATGACTGAGGGGATACCTTATTACAATGTAGAAATACCTGAAAGGGCAGTACAAGAATCTTTCTAAATATCTTTTTTACACATACAGTCATGGCCAAAAGTTTTGAGAATGACACAAATGTTAATTTTTACAAAGTCTACTGCTTCAGGTTTTATAATGGCAATATGCATATTCATGGTATTTGCATACTCCAGAATGTTATAAAGAGTGATTAGCTTAACAGCAATTAATTGCAAAGTCAATATTTGCCTAGAAAATAAACTTTTTCCCCCAAAACAAAATTCAACTTCATTGCAGTCCCGCCTTAAAAGGAGCAGCTAACATTGTTTCAGTGATTGCTCCATTAACGCAGGTGTGTGTTTTGATGAGGACATGGCTGGAGATCAATCTGTCATGATTAAGTAAGAATCACACCACTGGACACTTTAAAAGGAGGCTGGTGCTTGGCATCATTGTTTCTCTTCTGTTAACAAGGTTATCTCTAAAGAAACACGGAAAGGCCTAACAGGAAAGAGTATCGCAGCCATAAAGATTGCACCTCAGTCAAAAATCTATGGCATCATCAATGAATTCAAGGAGAGAGGTTGCATTGTAGCCAAAAAGGCTCCAGGGTGCCCAAGAAGGACCAGCAAGCACCAGGATCTTCTCTTAAAAGTGTTTCAGCTTCGGGATCAGGCTACCAGCAGTGCAGAGCTTGCTGGCAGCAGGTAGGTGTGAGTGCATCTGCACGCACTGTGAGTCGGAGACTCTTGGAGCAAGGACTGGTGTCAAGGAGGGCAGCAAAGAAGCCACTTCTCTCCAGAACAAACAGGGAGTGGACTGCTGAGGACTGGGGTAAAGTCATTTTCTCTGAATCCCCTTTCCGATTGTTTGGAACATCTGGAAAACAGCTTGTTCAGAGAAGACAAAGTTAGCGATACCTCCAGTCTTGTCTCATGCCAACTGTAAAGCATCCTGCAACCATTCATGTGTGGGGTTGCTTTTCAGCCAAGGGAATCAGCTCTCACAGTCTTGCCTAAAAACACATCCATGACTAAAGAATGTCCTCCAAGAGCAACTTCTCCCAACCGTCCAAGAGCAGTTTGGTGCTCAACAATGCCTTTTCCAGCATGATGGAGCACCTTGTCATAAAGCAAAGGTGATAACTAAATGGCTCAGGGAACAAAACATAGAGATTTTGGGTCCATGGCTTGGAAACTCCCCAGATCTTAATCCCATTGAGAACTTGTGGTCATTCATCAAGAGACGGGAGGACAAACAAAAACCAACAAATTGTGACAAAATGCGAGCATTGATTGCGCAAGAATGGACTTCTATCAATCAGGATTTGGTCCAGAAGTTGAGTGAGAGCATGCCCGGGAGAATTGTTGAGGTCCTGAAGAAGAAGGGTCAAATATTGACTTGCTGCATTTACTCATTCTAGCTGTCAATAAAAGCTTTTGTTACTCATAATGTGATTGTACTTGTATTTCTGTATGTGATAAAAACATCTGACAAACACACATTAAAACCAGAGGGCAACAGATAATGTGAAAATATAATATTTGTGTAATTCTCAAAACTTATGGACATGACTGTAAGCCTGTGTCCAGGATAGGTGTCATCCGTTGCACATAGAGGAAATGCAGTTTTATCATCCCCATAGACGTGGATTATTTACTGTAAAAGCAGTGAGACTCTCGGTCACAGGATGTTGTTGTGGCGGATTCTTTGTACATGTTAAAGAGAGACCTGGACTTTTGTTTAAGTCTTAAAGGTTGGACTTGATGGACTTGCATCTTTTTCAAGCCTTATCATCTACTATGATACTATGATCAGTAGGAATACCTAGCTCTTTACTGTCTGCTTCTTTCTTCATGTCTTTCTGCCATTTGAATATACGGCAAACAGATGAAGAACTTTTCTGAGCCCGAAGTCTGATTGACAGCTTCCTGGGTCATTGGTTCCAACCCTACTAAACTAAGTACGGTCAGGATAATGAGACAAGATAGTACATTTTTAAAAAATTATTAAAGCAAGATGCGTTCAGAACAAATAGATTTGGACCCAAAACTAATCTTAGCAATAAATTTGATGAAGCTTCAGCTAATGAAATCTTGAATGATTTGCTCATATCTACTTAAAAGGCATTTGCTACTTAATGTTTGTTTCATCTTTACTCTGGTACAGTGGATAGAGCTGGGAACACCCTCGATCACATGTGCAGACATGTAAGCCAATCAGCAACCGGCAGGCTTATGTGACGTCACAGCCCTATTACAACAGATGGCTATTTGCAATCCCGTCATTTCACACTGCATGTGCTGTCTCTACTGTCTGGCTGCTTGTACTCAGTAGCTGATGGAGTAATTGTTGCTCAAAGTCCAGGGTGTCCATTTTTGGGGGGTCTGTATACCCTCAATTTCAATTCTTTTTTGTTGGTAAAGTTGATATCAAGAAATCTGTGTCAAATCAACATAGTTGCTCGAATTATTTTTTTCTAAAAGTCCAGGGTGTCAGTTTTTGGGGTTCTGTATTCCCCAAACTTCAATTCTTTTTTGTTGCTAAAGTAGATATCAAGAAGTGATTTTTGCCCAAAGACCAGGGTGTCAGTTTTTGGGGTTTTGGCCTCATGCAGCTTCTACTGCTGTCGCCCACCTACACACAATCTAATTGTGCCACTCTCTGACCTCCTGCTGCCACCAGCTCCACACTTTGTGATTATGCCACTCTGTGGTCTACCATGTTGCTGCCACCTCTAGAATTTGTCATTATTAGAGATGAGCGAGTATACTCGTCCGAGCTTGATGCTCGTTCGAGTATTAAGGTACTCGAGACGGCTCGTTGCTCGGACGAGTATTTCCCCTGCTCGAGATCGAGCATTTAATTAAAAAAACACAGTGAAGAACAATGAAGAATAGAATAAAAACAGTGAACACAGTGAACACAGGATTAGAGATGAGCGAACATACTCGTCCGAGCTTGATGCTCGATCGAGCATTAGCGTACTCGTAACTGCTCGTTGCTCGGACGAGTATTTCGCCCGCTCGAGAAAATGGCAGCTCCCGCCGTTTTGCTTTTTGGCGGCCAGAAACAGAGCCAATCACAAGCCAGGAGACTCTGCACTCCACCCAGCATGACGTGGTACCCTTACACGTAGATAGCAGTGGTTGGCTGGCCAGATCAGGTGACCCTGGGATAGACTAGCCGCTGCCCGCGCTGCTCGGATCATTCTCTGTCTGGATGCCGCTAGGGAGAGAGCTGCTGCTGCTCAGGGAAAGCGTTAGGGTGTTCTATTAGCTTACTGTTAGGCAGGAGTGATTCTTAAAGAACCCAACAGCCCTTCTTAGGGCTACAATAACGTTATAATTTTTTTTTTTTTTATTTGCAGCTAGTACCATATTGTGAGGAATTAGCAGGGGGACTTGCTACCGTTGTGTTTAGCTCTTAGTGACACACATATCCACCTCAAACACCAAAGTGGGAAAATTTATTAGGGGTTTGAGTAGAATTAGGCACAGTCTGCCAGTTTCTTTTTATTTTACGTTTATTTTTTTCATAACTCAGCGTCATCTCATCTGGCATAGTAGTGTGCTGTAATACTTGGCTAGAAAATAGCCATAGGAGAATACAAACGTCTTAATTACGCCTGCAGTAGCGTTATATATATTTGATTTCTGGTTGATCTGCTGGTGGCTGTACTTGCTGCAGTGCATCTACTATCAAATTGGGAGCAATTTGGAGTCAGACTTGCGACCACTGTGTTTTAGTGACGCACATATCCATCGCAAAGACCGAAGTGGGAAAATTTATTAGGGCCCGGGGTTGTATTTCAATTAGGCACAGTCTGCCAGTTTCTTTTTATTTTACGTTTATTTTTTTCATAACTCAGCGTCATCTCATCTGGCATAGTAGTGTGCTGTTATACTTGGCTAGAAAATAGCCATAGGAGAATACAAACGTCTTAATTACGCCTACAGTAGCGTTATATATATTTGATTTCTGGTTGATCTGCTGGTGGCTGTACTTGCTGCAGTGCATCTACTATCAAATTGGGAGCAATTTGGAGTCAGACTTGCGACCACTGTGTTTTAGTGACGCACATATCCATCGCAAAGACCGAAGTGGAAAAATTTATTAGGGCCCGGGGTTGTATTTCAATTAGGCACAGTCTGCCAGTTTCTTTTTATTTTACGTTTATTTTTTTCATAACTCAGCGTCATCTCATCTGGCATAGTAGTGTGCTGTAATACTTGGCTAGAAAATAGCCATAGGAGAATACAAACGTCTTAATTACGCCTACAGTAGCGTTATATATATTTGATTTCTGGTTGATCTGCTGGTGGCTGTACTTGCTGCAGTGCATCTACTATCAAATTGGGAGCAATTTGGAGTCAGACTTGAGACCACTGTGTTTTAGTGACGCACATATCCATCGCAAAGACCGAAGTGGGAAAATTTATTAGGGCCCGGGGTTGTATTTCAACTAGGCACAGTCTGCCATTTCCTTTTTTATTTTACGTTTATTTTTTTCATAACTCAGCGTCATCTCATCTGGCATAGTAGTGTGCTGTAATACTTGGCTAGAAAATAGCCATAGGAGAATACAAACGTCTTAATTACGCCTACAGTAGCGTTATATATATTTGATTTCTGGTTGATCTGCTGGTGGCTGTACTTGCTGCAGTGCATCTACTATCAAATTGGGAGCAATTTGGAGTCAGACTTGCGACCACTGTGTTTTAGTGACGCACATATCCATCGCAAAGACCGAAGTGGGAAAATTTATTAGGGCCCGGGGTTGTATTTCAACTAGGCACAGTCTGCCATTTCCTTTTTTATTTTACGTTTATTTTTTTCATAACTCAGCGTCATCTCATCTGGCATAGTAGTGTGCTGTAATACTTGGCTAGAAAATAGCCATAGCAATAGGATAGCATCGTTTGGTTTTAAAAACTAAAAAACACAAAAAAAAAAAAAAAAAGTTAAAAAAAAAATACAAGTTATAACTCTCATTTTCAAAATGTTTAACCCGAGGGCTAGGGGTAGAGGACGAGGGCGGGGACGTGGGCGTCCAACTACTGCAGGGGTCAGAGGCCGTGGTCCTGGGCGGGGTGAGACACCACCTGCTTATGAGGGAGCAGGGGAACGCCGCAGAGCTACACTCCCTAGGTTCATGTCTGAAGTTACTGGGACTCGTGGTAGAGCACTGTTGAGGCCAGAACAGTGCGAACAGGTGATGTCGTGGATTGCCGACAATGCTTCGAGCAATTTGTCCACCAGTCAGTCTTCCACGCAGTCCACCCATGTCACCGAAATCGGCACTCCTCCAGCTCCTGCACCTCAGCCTCCTCCCCCCCAGTCTGCCCCCTCCCAGCAAAATTTGCCATTTGAACCGGCATACTCTGAGGAACTGTTTTCTGGACCCTTCCCACAGTCACAAACCACTTGTCCGGTTGCTGATGAGCAATTTTCTGATGCCCAGGTTTTCCACCAGTCGCAGTCTGTGGGTGATGATGACCTTGTTGACGTAGTGGAAGAAGTGTGTAAAGAGGTGTCCGACGATGAGGAGACACGGTTGTCAGACAGTGGGGAAGTTGTTGTCAGGGCAGGAAGTCCGAGGGGGGAGCAGACTGAGGGATCGGAGGATGATGAGGTGACAGACCCAAGCTGGGTTGAGAGGCCGGGTGAACACAGTGCTTCTGAGACGGAGGAGAGTCCTCGACCAGAACAGGTTGGAAGAGGCAGTGGTGGGGCCAGACGGAGAGGCAGGGCCAGAGCTGGTGCATCAGCGCCAAATGTGTCAACTAGTGAAGCTCCCGTGGCGAGGGCTCCTGCGGCGAGGGCTAGATTTTCAGAAGTCTGGAGGTTCTTTAAGGAAACACCGGATGACCGACGGACTGTGGTGTGCCACATTTGCCAAACCAGGATCAGCAGGGGTTCCACCACTACTAGCTTAACTACCACCAGTATGCGCAGGCATATGAATGCTAAACACCCCACTCAGTGGCAACAAGCGCGTTCACCTCCGGCCGTGCACACCACTGCTCCTTCCCCTGTGTCAGCTGATAGTCAGCCCCCTGCCCAGGACCCTGCCACAAAAACCCCATCGTCACCTCCACGATCCTCCACAGCATCCACCAGCGTTCAGCTCTCCATACCCCAGACGCTGGAGCGGAAACGCAAATATAGTGCAACCCACCCGCACGCCCAAGCCCTTAATGTGCACATTTCCAGATTGCTAAGCCTGGAGATGCTGCCCTATAGGCTAGTAGAGACCGAGGCCTTTCGCAGCCTCATGGCGGCGGCCGCCCCTCGGTATTCGGTCCCCAGCCGCCACTACTTTTCCCGATGTGCCGTCCCAGCCCTGCACCAGCACGTGTCAGACAACATCATCTGTGCCCTGACCAACGCCGTTTCTGACAAGGTCCACCTGACCACGGACACGTGGACGAGTGCTGCCGGGCAGGGCCACTATATATCTCTGACGGCACATTGGGTTAACTTGGTGGAGGCTGGGACCGAGTGTGACCCTGCGGCTGGTCATATACTGCCGACGCCGAGGATTGCGGGGCCTACCTCGGTCCAGGTGTTTGAGGCCTACTATGCCTCCTCCTCCTCCCACCCCTCCTCCACCTCCTCCTCCGAACGACCATCCGTGGGCATGGCGCCATCAGTCGGTAGCTCTAGGCACAGCAGCAGTGCCGTCGCTAAGCGACAGCAGGCGGTGCTCAAACTGCTGAGCCTAGGCGATAAAAGGCACACCGCCCAAGAACTATTACAGGGCATCACGGCGCAGACTGATCTGTGGCTGGCACCGCTGAACCTGAAGCCAGGCATGGTTGTGTGTGACAACGGCCGTAACCTGGTGGCGGCTCTGCAACTCGGCAGACTGACACATGTGCCATGCCTGGCCCATGTGTTAAATCTGATAGTTCAGCGTTTCCTCAAGACATACCCCAATCTGTCTGATTTGCTCACGAAGGTGCGCCGCATCTGTGCGCATTTCAGGAAGTCCAGCACAGATGCTGCCACTCTCAGGGCAGCGCAGCGCCGCCTCCAACTGCCCGCTCACCGACTGTTGTGCGACGTGCCCACGAGGTGGAATTCAACACTGACCATGTTATCCAGAGTTTACCAGCAGCGCCGAGCGATTGTAGACTGCCAGATGTCAACTTCCACCAGAACTGGTAGTCAGGTCAGTCAGCTTCCTCAAGTCTACAATGAGGAGTGGACGTGGATGTCTGATATCTGTCAGGTGCTGAGTAACTTTGAGGAGTCAACACAGATGGTCAGTGGCGATGCCGCCATCATCAGCCTCACCATCCCGCTGCTTGGCCTGTTGAAAAACTCTCTGGTCAGCATGAAGTCGGAAGCTTTGCGCTCGTCACAAGAGACGGGGGAAGAAGATTCCCTTGTTGATAGCCAAAGCACCCTTAGGTCTGTTTCTCAGCGCATATCGGAGGAGGTGGAGGTGGAGGAGGATGAGGAGGAAGAGGAGGAGAATGTTGGCGAGACACAAGAGGGGACCATTGTTGAGTCCTACACTGTTGAGCGTGTATGGGCAGAAGAAGAGGAGTTGGAGGAGGAGGAAATGGACAGTCAGTCCAGTGAGGGGAGTGAATTCTTACGCGTTGGTACTCTGGCGCATATGGCAGATTTCATGCTAGGCTGCCTATCCCGTGACCCTCGCGTTCAAAGAATTTATTCCAGCACCGATTACTGGGTGTTCACTCTCCTGGACCCACGGTACAAGCAAAATCTTTCCACTCTCATCCCTGGAGAGGAAAGGAGTGTGAGAATGCATGAATACCAGCAGGCCCTGGTGCACAAGCTGAAACAGTATTTCCCTTCTGACAGCGCTAGCGGCAGAGTGCGTAGTTCTGCGGGACAAGTAGCGAGGGAGAGTAGGCGAGCAGGCAGCTTGTCCAGCACTGGCAAGGGTACGCTTTACAAGGCTTTTGCCAGCTTTATGTCACCCCAGCAAGACACTGTCACCTGTCCCCAGTCTCGGCAGAGTAGGGCTGATCTTTACAGAAAGATGGTGAGGGAGTACGTAGCTGACCATACCATCGTCCTAAATGATCACACAGCTCCCTACAACTACTGGGTTTCAAAGCTGGACATGTGGCACGAACTGGCGCTCTACGCCTTGGAGGTTCTTGCCTGCCCTGCCGCTAGCGTCTTGTCAGAGCGGGTTTTCAGTGCAGCTGGTGGCATCATCACCGATAAGCGTACACGCCTGTCGACTGACAGCGCTGACAGGCTGACGCTTATCAAGATGAATAAAGCATGGATTTCTCCTAATTTCAAATCTCCAGCAGGTGAAGGAAGCTCAACCTGAATAATTTATCCACTCCTCCTCCTCCTCATTTTCCTCCTTCTCCTCCTCTTTCTACAGTAAAGCAGAGGAAACTGGCTGTTTTTTGACAGGGCCCACTGGCTCTAGGTATAGTACTTTATGCATTTAATTTTTCTGGAGGGCCACCGACACGGTCCTCTGTTTTAAACAATTTTTGGGAGTGCCACATACAGGCACTCAATCTATTCCATTTTTCTGGAGGGCCACCTTTCCGGTCCTCTGTTTTAAACAATTTTTTGGGACTGCCACATACAGGCACTCAATCTATTCCATTTTTCTGGAGGGCCACCTACCTGCTCCTCTGGTTTAAAAACTTTTTTGGACTGCCACATACAGGCACTCAATCTATTCCATTTTTCTGGAGGGCCACCTACCTGCTCCTCTGGTTTGAAAACTTTTTTGGACTGCCACATACAGGCACTCAATCTATTCCATTTTTCTGGAGGGCCACCTACCTGCTCCTCTGGTTTGAAAAATTTTTTGGACTGCCACATACAGGCACTCAATCTATTCCATTTTTCTGGAGGGCCACCTACCTGCTCCTCTGGTTTGAAAATTTTTTTGGACTGCCACATACAGGCACTATCCAAATTGAATTGTCTCCATAGCAGCCTCCACACGTTGTCTCCATTGCTACCTCCAAAAGTCATCCATATAGCTGCCTCCATACATCGTCCCTTTATCAAACGAGGTTTGTCAGGCCGAAATTTGGGTTGTTTTCATGGATTCCACATCAAAGTTGTTAACTTTGTCGCCACCCTGCTGTGTTATCCACAAAATACACTGGCAAACTTTTACCATTTACGGATATTATTTCAGCGCTTCTTGCGCATCTGTTTACATTCCCCTCACCCGCCATATCCTAAACTTATAAGAACGCTACTACACTTGATCTTATACAAAAGGTTCTTAGAAGTGCTGTTTGGGGAGTAGCCTAGAGACAGGGGCTTGGATTGGCGAAAGCTCGCCTAGCAGCGGAGCGCCAGCTCCATGCGCATCATGCGCTTCTTGCGCATCTGTTTACATTCCCCTCACCCGCCATATTCCAAACTTATAAGAACGCTACTACACTTAACTTGGTGCAGGCTGGGACCGAGTCTGACCCTGGGGCTGGTCATATACTGCCGACGCAGAGGATTGCGGGGCCTACCTCGGTCCAGGTCTCAAAGGCCTACTATACCTCCAAATCCTCCCACCCCTCCTCCACCTCCTCCTCCTCCGAATTACCATCCGTGGGCATGGCGCCATCAGTCGGTAGCTCTAGGCACAGCAGCAGTGCCGTTGCTAAGCGACAGCAGGCGGTGCTCAAACTGCTGAGCCTAGGTGATAAAAGGCACACCGCCCAAGAGCTATTGCAGGGCATTCCACATCAAACTTGTTAACTTTGTCGCCACCCTGCTGTGTAAGCCACAAAATATACTGGAAAACTTTTTTCATTTACGGATATTATTTCAGCGCTTCTTGCGCAGATGTTTACATTCCCCTCACCCGCCATATCCCAAACTTATAAGAACGCTACTACACTTGATCTTATCCGAAAGGTTCTTAGAAGTGCTGTTTGGGGAGTAGCCTAGAGACAGGGGCTTGGATTGGCGAAAGCTCGCCTGGCAGCGGAGCGCCAGCTCCATGCCAAGAACCAACTAACATAGTTTTAACTGCAGTACCTTTAATCTACTACTAGTTCACTGCCTCCATACATCGTCCCCTTATCAAACGAGCTGTGTCAGGCAGAATTTTGGATTGTTTTCATGGCTTCCATGTTAACTTTGTCGCCACCCTGCTGTGTAATCCACAAAATATACTGGCAAACTTTTATCATGTACCAATATTATTTGAGCGCTTCTTGCTCACCTTCTTTGGTTCCTCTCTGCTACCCATTGGTTTGAAGCCTGAGTCCATTTAGGGTATGTCGCCATGCCACTCTCTAGCCTTCCGCTGCTGCCGCTGCCTCTGCATGCCGTCCCCTATAGTGTCAGGGTCAATTATTGGATGTTTTAGATGCTATCTAGCTTCATTCTGTCACTCTGTCATGGCCATGCTGTTGCCCATAATTTTGGCATAATGGTGCGATTAAGCAGCCTCAGAGGCATCCATGCATGCTGCCCCTGCTGTTTCCTGTCCATTTCCGTGGTGTTTCCATCCTTTTCTGAGGTTCCCAGGTGTTTGGCCAAGCTTCCCTGTGCAGAGCCTTGGTCCCCTTGAAAAATGCTCCCGAGCACTCGAGCATCGGGAAAAGTTCGTCTCGAATAACGAGTACCCGAGCATTTTAGTGCTCGCTCATCTCTACACAGGATCATTTAAGTGAAAAACACAGTGAAGAACACAGTGAAGAATAGATTACAGATGTTCGGCACATCTGTTTACTTGTCGGAAGATACGCGCGGAACGGTGCGAACAAAATAGTATGTGAAGAACAATATATATGTGTGAAGAACACGGTGAGCAGCACAGAGACATGGGGCAGCGGCAGCACGGAGACATCGAGGGGCACGGGGAGACATCGAGGGGCACGGGGAGACATCGAGGGGCACGGGGAGACATCGAGGGGCACGGGGAGACATCGAGGGGCACGGGGAGACATCGAGGGGCACGGGGAGACATCGAGGGGCACGGGGAGACATCGAGGGGCACGGGGAGACATCGAGGGGCACGGGGAGACATCGAGGGGCACGGAGACATCGAGGGGCACGGAGACATCGAGGGGCACGGGGAGACATCGAGGGGCACGGGGACATCGGGGAGACTTCAGTGGAAGAAGAGCAGCGGATCCCGGGACAGCGTATCTCCCGACAAGTAAGCAGATGTGCAGAACATCTGCAATCTATTCTTCACTGTGTTTTTCACTTAAATGATCCTGTGTTCACTGTTTTTATTCTATTCTTCACTGTTCTTCACATCTGTTAACTTGTCGGGAGATAATATACGCGCGGAACAGTGAAGAATAGATTGCAGATGTTTGCATACATCTGATCACTTATCAGAAGACATTCTTTTTCAATTAATTAACACATTTTATTCCCGAACCATGGTCCCTTTGAAAAATGCTCGAGTCTCCCATTGACTTCAATGGGGCTCGTTATTCGAGACGAGCACTGGAGCATCTGGAAAAGTTCGTCTCGAATAACGAGCACTCGAGCATTTTAGTGCTCGCTCATCTCTAGTCATTATGCCACTCAGTGGCCTCATGCTGCTGCTAATGCTGCCTGTCATGGGTGCTCCCGCGATCCCTGTCTCGGATCGCGGGCGCACCCATGTCCCTCCACGTGCCTCCGGTGCCCAACGGAACTTACTACTCCTGGCTCCGGTGGCGGTCTCTCTGGCTCCTGCGCCGATAATTGGCCCTGGCCTGCTATAAGTGCCTGCCTCTTCCTGTGACTTTGCTGGATCTTCAAGCCATCCCTTGAAGAGAAAGACCCCCTTTGTATCCTGCATTCCTGTGTATCCTGTTGTCCCATGTGCCAGTCCATTCCTGTGTTCCTGATCCGTGTGCCAGTCCATTCCTGATGGGCTAGGCACACCTATGGGACGACCTGGTGGTACCCCGCCACAGGAAGTCCATCCCGCTTTGCGGCGGGCTCTGGTGAAGACCAGGTGCCTCTTAGACTCCAGTCCCAGGTGTCAGTTAGTACCATCTCCCGCGGTGGTCCAGAGGGTCCACAGCCTCCTAGTCCTGACACTGCCCCCACCTACAAACAATGTGATTGTGCCACTCTCTGACCTCATGCTGCTGCTAACTGACTGCTGTCTCCCTGGAACACCCTTTGATTTCCATAATTCTGTTTTCACCCTCCAATACTCTATGATGTTGCCAGTATGTTTGGTTTTCCCCTTCATTTCATCTGACAGAAGGAATAAAATGCCTTAGGATTGATAGCCAAAGGCAGGGGTGGATACAGAACACAGAGGACATGCAAATATCCCATTAACTGGTCATCTCTGTTTTGGAACCACTCCTGTTTGCTTTTGGTTTCAGCAATACTGATGGATTATTGACCGATTGAGAGCGGGCACTGGCAGATGAAAAGAAGGGCAAAATGATCAGTGATGTCAATTCAAAATTACTGCCGACACCCTCTCCACTCTTTTGGGGGGTTCTACATGTATCAGCGTTTAACAGAACGGGTTCTGTCGCAATCTATGGAATCATCTGATATCAGTGTAAAAAGAGTGCATTCTTTTATGTTATAGTGGGATCTTGGCCCTCAGCTCAGTCCTTTTAAACTGGCACAGACTTTTACTTGTCAGACTGCTTTCCTGCTTCACTTATTTGGTCAAGTGCTCATGGAATTGAATAGTGAAGCAATTCTAAGAGCGGTTGCTGTCATATGCATATCATACTAAAACACAGCATTATTTGAAGACCAAACCACACTCCCTATGCATATTTGAGTGTAGCACAATGTTCTACAACACCCTACAGGCTCTCTGCAGCCAGGAAATACCTGTTTTTTTAAATGTGATTCACCATGATTCGATTTGGGTCGAATCAAATTTTGTTGGAAAATTCGGCAAACTTGGCGAATCGAATATTCTAAAAATGTGCCCATCTCTAAGAGTGTGATCCAACTCTGGAATCCGCATTCATGATAAATCTCCCTGAATGTCATTCCATGGGCAGTGGTTGACATCCTCTTCAGATGAATACTGCCTAATGGAAGTAATACTAAAGGCACATGTGCTGTTTCTGGCAAAAAGGGTTTTTATTATATGCATAAAAAGCAGTCCATAGAGTTGCAAGCAAATATTACTGTCACAAAGTCCTAATTAAGAATTGAGTAAATAAATAAAAGTAAAGCTAACACTGGATAATAAACAGTTCTGTCCATTCTTATTTAACAGCTACAAGCACAATGTACTCTCATTATATGTGGCAAACTCCAACAATCTGACAAAGTTAAAACCTAATTACAAAACTCAGGAAAATTAATTTAGAACTCTTCCTGTTGGATCAGGCCAAGTATGCAGATAGAAAATATATTTCACTTTTAATACATTGAATCTAAAGTGGAGGAGCCCTGTGACATGGCTACTGGGGGAATAGCAAAATGGGAAAAAAAGCTAGGAGCCTCGGCTCGTTGGTTCAAATAATTTATTAGCACATGTAGTGCAGAACACAATGCATTTTGGTGGCATACTGTTCCCTTCTTCCAGTCCCAATAGGAATAACTAAAAGTAACAAAATTGCTTTATAAGTACCAGGACAACCATATTATATAAAAATAAGTAGAAATATATACAAACAAATCCACAGATATAAATATGTGGTGGACTAATAAATATACAGTACAAAGTACACCTCATATATCGTGCACAGCTGGACAATTTCATATGTATAGTATGAAAGTGGTTCAATTCATAAATGTATAAACGCATAGTTAGAACATACAAAAAATAAGAATTCAAAATAAAGTATAACAATTCATGTGTAAGTAATTGCAGCAATCTATACCATTTAAAAATTATAAGTATCTAGGCTTTAACCGTGAGGTTCAATTAAAAAAAAACTGTATGAATGTTGGATAAATAAATAGAAAGTCTAAATAAAAAAAACTTTTTTTAAAGGAAACCTACCACTTGAAGTGGCAGGTTTCAGATGGAAATACTGAGCACCAGCTCACCCTGAGCTGGTGCTCAGTATTTCCATCTGAAACCTGCCACTTCAAGTGGTAGGTTTCCTTTAAAGGCTTTGGGTGTGCATAACAGCACTGGTAGATACTTTTATGGATCTGATTGAAAACCCCGTGGAAAAGGGAGAGCCTAATGAATGACCTGTACGTCAGTGTAAATCATCAGATAAGGAAATCAATCAAATGCTGTGTTACAGCATTCTGACCTGCTTCACAGGTGAAACATCCATGGAGGTTGTACTGCGCAAGAGATATTTCCGTGGCAAGGGGACAAAGTTATATATAAGAAATGTCAGGATTCGGGAAGCGTGGATCCTCTGGACCACTGCAGGGGGTGGTACTAGCCAACACCTGGGACTGGAATCTAAGTAGCACCTGGTCTTCACCAGAGCCCGCCACAAAGTGGGATAGTCTTGCTGCAGCAGGGTGCCACCCGGTCGTTCCAAAGATGTAACTAGCCCACGGTAGCAGCCGAGGTCGAGGTACCTTAGAAGAAGACAGTCTCGTGGTCAGGACCAGGCACAAGGTCAGGGCAGGCGGCAGAGATGCAAGGTTAAGTCCAATCCGGAGTCAGCAAAGCGAGGTCCAGGCAGATGGGAACGGGAACAAGGGATATAGGCTCACAGGAATGCAGGAACACAGGACACGGGAACTCAGGAGCAGGAACACACGCGTACGCAGGAACACAGGAGCTGGAACACACAGGAACACGGGAACTCAGGGACACACAGGAACGCAAGAATATTGCTGGGGAGCTTTCTCTAAGGTGTAGGCACAAAGATCCGGCATGGTTTGCAGGAAGAGGAAGGCTTATATGGAATTAGTGGAAATGACCAGCATCAATTAATGGCGCGCTGGACCTTTAAATTTAGAGAAGCCGGCGTGCACCCCAGGAGGCGGGGATGCGCACACAGCAGACAAGACCGAGACAGGAGCCCGGACGGGTAAGATGCGGGACCATGCGCTGGCAGGGGAAGAGGTACATGGGTGAGTCCGCGACCTATGATATGGGTCGAGGGAACACCTGTGACAGTACCCCCTCTTTGGCCTCCCTTTCTTCTTGGAGGAATCTCTGCAGGAGATCTTGCCTGAGAAGCAGTTCAGGATGACAGGCTTGAGCAGGGAGACATGGAAGGAGTTCGGGATGCGCATGGTGGGAGGAAGGCGCAGCTTGTAGGACACCGGATTGATGCGACTCAGCACCTTGAAGGGACCCAGGAAACGAGAACCAATCTTTTAGCCAGGGATCTTAAGCTGGACATACTTGGAGGACAACCAGAGTTTGTCACCAGGAGCGCAGACAGGAGGAGGCCTGGGTCTTTTATCGGCCTGGAACTTGGTTCGGGCCGAAGCCTGTAATAAAGAGAGGCGAGTATGCTCCCAGATGGTCTTCAGGTCCCGTACCAATTCCTCAACAGCATGAACATCTGATGACACAGGCATAGGAAGAGGAGGGCGAGGATGCAGTCCATAATTGATAAAAAATAGGGCGGAGCCCGTGGATGCAGAGTCCAAGGAGTTGTAAGAGCATTCTGCCCATGGCAACAGAGTGGACCAAGTGTCCTGATGGGCAGAAACAAAGTGGCATAGATAGAAGCCCAGGGTTTGATTAAGTCTTTCCACCTGCCCATTATACTGGGGATGATAGGTGGAAGAAAAGTCCAATTTTACTTGAAGTTGGGTGCAGAGAGAACGCCAGAATTTAGAGATGAACTGAACCCCACGGTCAGAGATGATGTGCTGGGGAAGTCCATGGAGTCGGAAGATGTAACAGAAGAACTGGGTGGCAAGATGTGGAGTAGATGGCAAACCTGGCAGAGGAACAAAGTGGGGCATGTTCAAAAAATGGTCAGTCACCACCCAGATGACTGTATTTCCTATGGAGCTGGCAGGTCCGTGATGAAGTCCATGGCCACATGAGTCCACGAACAGCTAAGTATCGGCAATAGCAAAAGAAGACATGCAGGCTTGAGATGTGATGGCTTGTTTCGGACACAGGAAGCCACAATGTCTCGAACATCCTTGGCAAAAGATAGTATAGCAAAAGAATGGTCGGTAGGCAAAGAAGAAGTCAAAACACGGAATAGCAAACAAAGATAGCAAGAGCACAAAATACACAGATTAGAGTGGATAACAAGCACCCAATCAAGGGGCTGGGCAGAATACAAGGGAGTAATGGACACTACCTCCAACACTGACTGGCTCAGCCATCCATCACTCAAATTGCAGCTGCAGACAAAACGAGTTCAAAGACACACCCAGCTTTCCCAAGATCAGAAATTGAGCTGTCAATTACAGCCAGCTTTGGGTGTGGTTTTCCAGCAAAAAGCCGGAAACCTGATCACATCAGAACAATTTGTGAGTTTTGACAATCGTCCAGTGTGGTGGTATCATACAGACAATCAACTTTGAAGTGAGTATAAATTGGTCACCATCACCATCATTGTAAGTAAAGGTCCTGCACCTAGAGAAATCACTTATTAGATCTCCAGAAGTCCTGTGCATGATTTCAATCACGGGGGAGGAGATGTTCTGAGGCAAAGAGAGCTGTTAAACTCTCCATCTCCTTAACTTTATACAACCAATTCAAATTTCCCTTCAAAGTTGATTTTGTGGATAATGGAAAAAACGGAGGGCCATGAAAAAAACATGATGCAATTGATAAGCTGATCGCATGCGATTCTCTGGAAACGCATGTGCGTTCGGGCCGATGGCCGCCCCCTGTGCGCTAGCGTTGTGTTATGAACGGACGCCTAGTGGTACGTGTGACCACGGCCTTAGTCACAAGGCCACCTGTTTTCATCTCTCTATCCTGCAAACCATGGATAAAAAGCAAAAGTTTGTCCCATTTCAAACACACAATCTGGTGTATGTGGAATATTATAATTTCCAAATTGCTAACCATTGAAATGCTCCGAGTCAGATTGATGAAGACAGAAATATTTAAGGATGTGGTGGTGGCAGATCCAAAGTGTGAAGTTTCCAGCCACCACTACTTTTCCCAGCAAATAGTCCCCACCCTGAACAAACTGTAAATGCTATTAGAATGTGACTCACCTGGTGAAGGATTATCTTTCCACACATTTACTGCTTCTGATGTGTTTCATCACCTAACGTGATGTTCTCAGGGTTATTGGGGCTATAACCTGTAGGGACGCCACATTAGGTGGCAAAACATGTCAGCGGAGATGCTGTAGGTTTTAGAACAACTTTTGCGGTATCTAGTATAAGCAGTCTCAATCAGCTGTGTATACTCAAGAACTGAAATATAGACTCTAGGAGGAATAGTTAATATATCTGTTTACCGAGACTATACTAGTTCTGATTTAAAAAGGGAAACAGACGTTAGACTACCCTGGAAATAACTACCCATCCCTTTATACTAGGACACAAAAGTGTATATCTAAATAAAGTGAATTAATTCATTACTGGTGTCAGTGATGATTCCCAGCTGATATTTTTAACCCATGCTTGGATATGAGCACTCCATTCATATCATATTGTGAACCTAGGGGGCGCTGGAGAGCAACCCACAACCAGGGTTGAAAAGGACCTTGACCACTCCCATCCCTGGGCAACTCCAGAGGGAGAGCTCACAGCAAGCCAGTGCTGTGTGTCCTGCAGGCAGCAGGAGGACTTGGGACCAGTTGGAGACAGACAGGTGGTCTTTCCCTAGAGCAGTGATTTTCAACCTGTGTGCCGCGGCACACTAGTGTGCCGCGACACAAGGTTGAGTGTGCCGCGGGGGAAAGTTGCCCGAACTAGGCTGCCCCGGTGTCGAACTGCCGCCGCGCCCCCGTATTTCTGCGCCCATACTTACCTCCAAGTCCCGCGTCGGCGATCCGCCCGTCTTCTGTAGCTCCTGTACCGCGCGGCCCATGTCACGTGACTGACGCGAACTGACGTCAGGTCGCGTAAGTCACGTGACCAGAGGCGCGCGGTGCAGGAGCTACAGAAGGTGAGCGGATCGCCATTAGGAGTGAAGGTACGCGGAAGAAGACATCAAGGGTAAGTATATAGGGTTATTATTTGTATAAGGAAGGTAGCTAGGTTTTTTTTTTTTTTTATTAGTAAAGGTAGGCTGGGGCCTTTTAATTAGTAAAGGGGGGCCTCTAGGGCCTTTTAATTAGTAAAGGGGGGCCTCTAGGGCCTTTTAATTAGTAAAGGGGGGCCTCTAGGGCCTTTTAATTAGTAAAGGGGGGCCTCTAGGGCCTTTTAATTAGTAAAGGGGGGCCTCTAGGGCCTTTTAATTAGTAAAGGGGGGCCTCTAGGGCCTTTTAATTAGTAAAGGGGGGCCTCTAGGGCCTTTTAATTAGTAAAGGGGGGCCTCTAGGGCCTTTTAATTAGTAAAGGGGGGCCTCTAGGGCCTTTTAATTAGTAAAGGGGGGCCTCTAGGGCCTTTTAATTAGTAAAGGGGGGCCTCTAGGGCCTTTTAATTAGTAAAGGGGGGCCTCTAGGGCCTTTTAATTAGTAAAGGGGGGCCTCTAGGGCCTTTTAATTAGTAAAGGGGGGCCTCTAGGGCCTTTTAATTAGTAAAGGGGGGGCCTCTAGGGCCTTTTAATTAGTAAAGGGGGGGCTCTAGGGCCTTTTAATTAGTAAAGGGGGGGCTCTAGGGCCTTTTAATTAGTAAAGGGGGGCTCTAGGGCCTTTTAAATAGTAAAGGGGGGCCTCTAGGGCCTATTAATTAGTAAAGAGAGGCCGCTACGGGCTCTTAATTTGTAAAGGGAGGCCGCTACGGGCTCTTAATTTGTAATGGGAGACCGCTAGGGCCTTTTTATTAGTAAAGGGAGGCCGCTAGGGGCTCTTGATTAGTAAAGGGAGGCCGCCAGGGGCTTTTTATTAGTAAAGGGAGGCAGCTAGGGGCTTTTTATTAGTAAAGGGAGGCCGCCAGGGGCTTTTTATTAGTAAAGGGAGGCCGCCAGGGGCTTTTTATTAGTAAAGGGAGGCCGCCAGGGGCTTTTTATTAGTAAAGGGAGGCCGCCAGGGGCTTTTTATTAGTAAAGGGAGGCCGCCAGGGGCTTTTTATTAGTAAAGTGAGGCCGCCAGGGCCTTTTTATTAGTAAAGGGAGGCATCTAGGGGCTTTTTATTGGTAAAGGGAGGCATCTAGGGGCTTTTTATTGGTAAAGGGAGGCATCTAGGGGCTTTTTATTAGTAAAGGGAGGCATCTAGGGGCTTTTTATTAGTAAAGGGAGGCATCTAGGGGCTTTTTATTAGTAAAGGGAGACCGCTAGGGCCTTTTTATTAGTAAAGGGAGGCAGCCAGGGGCTTTTTATTAGTAAAGGGAGTCAGCCAGGGGCTTTTTATTAGTAAAGGGAGGCAGCTAGGGCCTTTTTATTAGTAAAGGGAGGCAGCTAGGGCCTTTTTATTAGTAAAGGGAGGCAGCCAGGGGCTTTTTTATTAGTAAAGGGAGGCCGCTAGGGCCTTTTTATTAGTAAAGGGAGGCATCTAGGGGCTTTTTATTAGTAAAGGGAGGCAGCTAGGGGCTTTTTATAAGTAAAGGGAGGCAGCTAGGGCCTTTTTATTAGTAAAGGGAGGCATCTAGGGGCTTTTTATTAGTAAAGGGAGGCAGCTAGGGGCTTTTTATTAGTAAAGGGAGGCAGCTAGGGGCTTTTTATTAGTAAAGGGAGGCATCTAGGGGCTTTTTATTAGTAAAGGGAGGCATCTAGGGGCTTTTTATTAGTAAAGGGAGGCATCTAGGGGCTTTTTATTAGTAAAGGGAGGCCGCTAGGGGCTTTTTATTAGTAAAGGGAGGCATCTAGGGGCTTTTTATTAGTAAAGGGAGGCAGCCAGGGGCTTTTTATTAGTAAAGGGAGGCCGCCAGGGGCTTTTTATTAGTAAAGGGAGGCAGCCAGGGGCTTTTTATTAGTAAAGGGAGGCCTTTTATGACTGTTTTAGTGTCATTTTGTGCTATTTTGGTTGGTGGTGTGCCCCAGGATTTTCTAAGTATAAAAAGTGTGCCGCGGCTCAAAAAAGGTTGAAAATCACTGCCCTAGAGGACTGGGATCCAGTAAGGACATTGTTTGTTTGAGCTCACTGAGAGCCAGAGTGCTTAGGAGGAACCCTCGCAGGGTTCCTTGCACCTAGAAGGTAGCTAGGGCTCATGAAGTGAGGTAGTGCCCTAAGTAGTTATTTTTGTTCTTGTAATAGTTTTAAAGCTGAATAAAGCCATTTCTGTTGGATTGCTACAAGCTCCTACATTATTGTTTTGGCGCTCAGCACCACAAAAGTCGCCTGTAAGGTCCAGAAGCTTCTACCTTTGATGCTAAGTTACCCCCAAACCCCATTATATATTAATTTTAACTGATTATAATGAAAGTTACATTTTGCATTCTTGGAACTCCAATTTCACATTTTTTATTTCTTCATTTCCGGAACTTCAAATTTAAATTGTTCAATTCAATTTGCAGAACTTGACCTTGAAATTCTTTAATTCTGTATATCACAGATTTCAATTACATTTTTTTTCAATTGCACATTCTTTGGCCAATTCACACTTGCGTTTTTCACGCATGTTTTCTGCGCATGCTTTTGACGCGCAGAACTTGCATTGCACTCTGACCCATTGTAATCAATGGGTCTTTTCAGACTTGCATTTTTTTTAAAATCTCGACATGCTCTACTTTTGCAAGTCACGCGCGTGAAAAACGCACCATACACGTCTATGGAGACGCATCAAAAACGCAATGCATCTCGGAGACACTTGCAAGTGCAATGCAAGTGCAATGCGTTTTTCACACATCAATTGCCATAGAAAAGATAGAGCTCAGTCCTGAGTCCATTTCACAGGCATTTTCTGAAATTGCATTGAAAACGCGCGTGAAAAACCTGAGACACTGAACAAACTCTAAATGAAAACTGATTGTACTCTGATGCAAAATGTGCGTTTTTCACTGACCAAACCCTTATCACACCCTGATCAAACTTTGACGGGATCTGCAACGCAAGTGTGGAAGGGGCCTAAGAACTACTACTTGGCGGCGTGGCGGGCACTGCACGGAGTAGGAAGCACACTACCTCACTCCGTACGTCCAGACCCACCAAAGAGGCTTAAAATGGCTCATCAAAGGAGTGAACTGACCCAAAAACATTCCCTAAATGTTTCAGTACTCGAGATAATAATGGGCAAGTTTTAGAGAGGCCTGAAAAAACTCACCAAATTCTTCCAGTCGGCGAGATCTCAAGATGGCGGACGCACCATGAGAAGTGTGGCATACGCGCCTGAGGATGCAAGCTCCCCAGACCCCCTCCAAGGGATCAGCAAGGGGATCACCAATCTATACAGGTACCCCTGAAAAATATATAATGGGGAGAACACAGGGAGCAGAGGGAGCGATGCAGAGCCCTGGAACAGGGTACACATTCCAAGTGGCCAAGCTCTGAGGACATCACTCGCAGCAAACTACACCATCCATGAACACAGACAGCACAGGGGTGGATAAACCAGTCACAAAGGAGCTATTAAAGGCCTTATTAGGGGAACTACATTCCTCACTACAAAAAGAAATACACACCATGATATATGCCTTTAAAGCGGAATGCACTGCTCTAGGAGACCGTACATCACATATAGAAGACAAAATGTTGGGAATGACTGAGACGCATAATGACCTGGTGGACACCAATAATAATTTGGAGGAAGAAGTAAAGGAGCTGAGACTTAAGCTTGAAGACATGGAAAATCGCACACATAGGAACAATATTAGGTTCCGCGGAATTGCTGAGGATATAGGGCCAGAAAAATTATCAGAATTCTTAACTGACTTTTTTTGTGGCATTAATTCCTGATGCTCCACAGCCTGATCTTTTAATTGACAGGGAACACCCGCTCCCTAAGGCAAACTCTTTGCCTAAAGATATACCAAGAGATGTAATAGCCCGCCTACATTTCTTCCATTTTAAAGAGCAAGTAATGAGTGCCGCAAGATGGATGAAAGAATTGCTAGAAAGATTCCAAAAAATATTACTATACACAGATCTTTCAGCAATAGCCTTGGCAAAAAGGCGCAAAATTTCAAGAGGCAGCAAAAGTCCTGCATAATCATGGTATCCCATATGGATGGGGTTTTCCTGTCAAAATCATCATATCCAAAGATGGAAGGAAAGTAGTGGCAACATCACCTGCAAAGCTTATTCAACTCCTACAGGAATGGGAACTGATTCCAGATGACTTTGGAGCAGTCAACACAAGTGAGGAAAACTGGAGCAACACATGTCGAACAATAATAAGTGGAGGTAACAAAGAGATGAACATTGGGTACAAGTCCAAGAGGAAAATATCTCATTTTTTGGACCACCTTTTTCCTCTCCGGTGACCAATGGAGAAAATATGGTGGGTAGGACTTGGCAAAAAGCTGAGTTGCTGGTCAGAGTAAATGCTGATGTTTTTTCCCCAAAAAATCTCCCTAAATGGGAAACCCAAAAAAATTGTGACATAAATAGTCACACTAGTTCTTTTGTTATTGTTATTATTTGTTTTAATTGCAGTTTTTGGAACAACGGATATCAGTATAGGAATAATAGGATGTACTGAATGAAAGAAAAGAGCTAAGCAGGGTTTTAAACCCATCAGAGGAGGAATGTATATATTTGTAAAATATGGTAATAAGAATAACGTCTATCAATGCTAAGGGTTTAAATAGCCCATACAAACGGTCAAGGCTTTGGAGGGAAGCCAAAAAAGCTAGGACAGATATAATATGTGTTTAAGAGACACATCTAAATGCAGACGACTTGGATAGGCTAATGCATAGAAACTACACACATGTATTCATAGCACCAGCTTAATGGAAGAAGAGGGGGGTTTGTATAGCTATAAGAAATTCTGCTGCATTTGAGCTCATCAATTCCATAGTTCACTGGTGGCAAATCTATGGCACGTGTGCCAGAGAGGGCACGCAGAGCTCTTGCTGTGGACAGGCGCACCATCTCCACTGCTGTCTCTATATAAACTGAGGGCAGCATGGTGGCTGAGTGAGTAGCACTCCTGCCTTGCAGCACTGAAGTCTTGGGTTCGAATCCCACCCGGGTCAACATCTGCAAAGTGTTTGTATGTTCTCTCTGTGTTTGTGTGGGTTTCCTCCGGGTACTCCGGTTTCCTCCCACGCTCCAAAAACATACTGTTAAGTTATTTAGATTGTGAGCCTCATGGGGACAGGGACCAATTTGACATACTTTGTGCAGCGCTGCACAATAAATTCTTTATAAATAAAGAATTATTATTAATATTAAACTGGCGGAAAAGCTGGCGATCTCTGTCCCTTAAGGCTGCATCTTAAGGCTGCATTATAGACACAGCGTTCCTCACTGTGTGGGGGTAGTGTTCCTCACTGTGTGGGGGTAGTGTTCCTCACTGTGTGGGGGTAGTGTTCCTCACTGTGTGGGGGTAGTGTTCCTCACTGTGTGGGGGTAGTGTTCCTCACTGTGTGGGGGTAGTGTTCCTCACTGTGTGGGGGTAGTGTTCCTCACTGTGTGGGGGTAGTGTTCCTCACTGTGTGGGGGTAGTGTTCCTCACTGTGTGGGGGTAGTGTTCCTCACTGTGTGGGGGTAGTGTTCCTCACTGTGTGGGGGTAGTGTTCCTCACTGTGTGGGGGTAGTGTTCCTCACTGTGTGGGGGTAGTGTTCCTCACTGTGTGGGGGTAGTGTTCCTCACTGTGTGGGGGTAGTGTTCCTCACTGTGTGGGGGTAGTGTTCCTCACTGTGTGGGGGTAGTGTTCCTCACTGTGTGGGGGTAGTGTTCCTCACTGTGTGGGGGTAGTGTTCCTCACTGTGTGGGGGTAGTGTTCCTCACTGTGTGGGGGTAGTGTTCCTCACTGTTTGGGGGTAGTGTTCCTCACTGTGTGGGGGTAGTGTTCCTCACTGTTTGGGGGTAGTGTTCCTCACTGTGTGGGGGTAGTGTTCCTCACTGTGTGGGGGTAGTGTTCCTCACTGTGTGGGGGTAGTGTTCCTCACTGTGTGGGGGTAGTGTTCCTCACTGTGTGGGGGTAGTGTTCCTCACTGTGTGGGGGTAGTGTTCCTCACTGTATGGGGGTAGTGTTCCTCACTGTATGGGGATAGTGTTACTCACTGTTTGGGGATAGTGTTACTCACTGTATGGGGATAGTGTTACTCACTGTATGGGGATAGTGTTACTCACTGTTTGGGGATAGTGTTACTCACTGTTTGGGGATAGTGTTACTCACTGTTTGGGGGTAGTGTTACTCACTGTTTGGGGGTAGTGTTACTCACTGTTTGGGGGTAGTGTTACTCACTGTTTGGGGGTAGTGTTCCTCATTGTTTGGGGGTAGCGTTCCTCCTTGCATAGGGGTATTGTTGGTAATATTAGACTAAATAGCCATGTTGGCACTTTGATGATCACAAAGACTTTGGTTTGCAGTTTGGTCTGTTAAAGGTTCGCCACCACTGCCATAGTTGATATTGTGCTCAGTGAATAACATAGTCTATACTCTAGCATCAACACTCAACAGGTTAAATTTTATAGGAAAATTTTTGCAGTGGTTAACTCCTGTAAACAAGGTGCAGTCCTAGTCACTGGAGATTTCAACTCCACCATGTGGCCATCTGTAGATACAACCACTTGCAATAAAAGAGATCATCCCCATCAGAATTACTGTATTTTTCGGACTATAAGGCACACAAAAAATCCTTTGATTTTCTCAGAAATCAAAGGTGCGCCTTATAGTCCTGTGCACCTTATATATGAACCGTACTTATAGACAACAGCTGCCTTGAACTGTGCACAGGTCTGCCACCTGCTGGTCATTCATCCTTATAATCCGGTGTGCCTTATATATGAACCTAGACGTTTTAGCAGGCATTTTATTGATGGTGCACCTTATAATCCGGTGTGCCTTATATTCCAAAAAATCTTCCCTATGGCACTTACTTACTTTACTATGGCAGTACTTTCTCCATCTAGATAAATTTCAAAACCAAAATCAATGAGGAGGAACTACACAAATAAGTAGAAAACTGGGCACATGAAAAACCTACTGGGCAATAATACAATGACCATGTGCTATGTCAAAATACACAATCTTTATTGAAAGTAAACATCACATAAATATTATACTATACACCAAACCAAAAAACATAAAACATTTAAAAAGGATACAAAATCCAATGTACAAAACCCAGGGGAGGGTAGGGCCCGTGATAAGGCCCAACAAGAGCAACACCTCCCTACCTAGCCCCAAACCCTAAGCCTGTCAATTACCAAAGATGTTAAAAAGCAAAAAAGATAGCCAAAAGATATATATCTATGAAATAGTAGCGTAAACTGTGTAATATAAATTGATAGGTATAATTACCAGGCAGGCCAGGCAAGAGGGTAAGGGGCTGGGAGAGCCCCACGCGTATCGTCACTCACGGTGGCTTCCTCAGGGGTAATTGGTGTATGCAGGTCAGTGAATATAAATACCTGTGTTGATAAGTGGTAGCAGTTGTGGAGCGCCATGCTACCATGGTAGCGCCCAGCATCATGTACGGTGCGGTGCGCGTGTGTACACGTCATATGCGTGGGTCACATGATAAGAGGTCATGTGACTAAAAATGGCGGCGCCCAGCGTTAGATCTTATATTGAAAGACGCCGGCGTCGTACCAAGTCACATGATGAAAGGTCATGTGACCAAGGGGGCGGTACTCGACGCCGTGTCTGATACATCGCAGCTGCAAGTATATAAGTAGACTATATGGGATGAGAATGAAATGAAGGTGAGAGGTGAAAAAATTTGAAAAATGAACAGTGGGAAGTGAGAAATGATAAGTGATGAATCGTACTAGTGATAAAAATAGATAATCATGCATACAGGGTAATTAATATCCTGTGCATAAGTGCAAATTCATATATATAAATAAATAAATAATTAATTAAATAATTAATCAACACTTATGGAGGTTTAAAAAACCGCCTCCCTTAACAATGTGTATACTTAAAAATATATAAAAAAACATGAAGAAAAGAACGGACAAAATAGATATGAAGTATCAACATCCTATATCATGCATTGATCTAGTACATTCGTGGTTTATGTTTATAACTATTAACAGTCATAGTGAAAATACATAGTAAATCAGTTAAGCATATGTATTTAATAATCACGCATACAGACACACATACATGGGCCCATGCACACATACACACACACATACACATAGATGACACACACCCAGAAAAACCACATGAGTTGTAATATACAGGCATCTACATCCTATATTGTTATAGGTGAGTACAAAAAGTGTTAATGCACGCAGATCCTCAATGGAGGCAATGAGGAAGTCCCTGGCAGGTCACTGAGGAGGACCCAAATATCTTTGGATTGTGCAGTAGGACGGCAGGAACGGCAGAGAATACAAGAACAGGAAGAAGAGGAGCAGATCTTCTAAGGGATGAGGGTAAGGAGCTCGATGGACCAGGGAGAAGGAGGAGGATAACAATTATTAAAACATAAATGACCTAGATGGGAAATGAAGAGCAATGGGTAAGTAACAGCTATCATGCATCTGTAATGCGTGTGTCCAATACCGTGGCTATGAAGATGTGAACAAATATAACAATGATAGTGGACCAAAGCCACATGTGAAATCAAAAGAAAAAAGTGAAAGAAAGTGTAAGAGAAAGGGAAAGGAAAAAGGAAAAGGGAGTCATAAAAAAGGTAATAAGAAGAAAAGGACAAAAACAGAGGACAGTGAAAGAGTGTGAAGGAGAGATGGGACAACTAAAAGTGTTGAGTGTGTGAAAAAAGTGAAAACAGTGGTGGTGGTAGGGAGTCACGAGGAAAAAGAAGACAGAACCATGAGAAGGTGACTCGTAGGTGAAAAGCGTGAAACACTACTAAAAGTGGGGATGTGGAGTGAAGACATTATATTATACTGTGTGTAAGGTGTCATGAGAAAGGTGTGTAAAGACAAATTTATACTATACCTTATTATTTATAGAATCCAGAAAACAGCATATCTTCATTCAGCCCATGTGGGGACAGTGCATCCAGCCGGAATATCCATCTTGCCTCCTGTCTTAGTAATGCCGGTACCATATTGCCTCCCCGGATGTTAGACTGAATCTTTTCCAAACCCACTACCTTCAATTTGGCTGGGCTATTGCGATGGACGGTGTGGAAGTGCTTGGCCACCGTGGTCAGTTGTCTGCCATTGGCGATGTCTTGTTCAGCATTGTGAAGCATGGTGAAGTACTTATCATGGGGGACTTCAATTACCCAGATATTGACTGGGGGGCAGAAACCTGCAGGTCCTTCAAAGGTAGCAGGTTCTTGTCAACAACAAAAGACAATTACCTGTCGCAACTAGTCCTGGAGCCAACAAGAGGGGGGGCACTGCTGGACCTTATCCTTACCAACAGACCTGATAGGATATCAAAACTACAGGTTGGGGGGAACCTGGGGAATAGTGACCATAATATCATTGATTTTGTATTACGCTTTACTAAGAGCGTTAGTGAAGGGGCAACCAACACTCTAAACTTCAGGAGGGCAAATTTTCAGCAACTAAGGGAAGACCTTAAAGGCATAGACTGGGATAATGCTCTCAAGGACAAAAGCCCCCCCCAAAAATGGGACTTTTTCTCATATATTCTGAAAAAGTCCTGTGAGAAACACATACCTTATGGGAAAAAGCATAAAAGGAACAAGAAAAAGCCTATGTGGCTAACTAGTCTTGTAAGGAAAGCAATAAGCGAGAAAGATAAAGCATTTAAGGTGCTAAAACGTGAAGGTAGTGATGAGGCATTACAGGATTATAGAGAGAAAAATAAATCCTGTAAAAAGCAGATAAAGGCCGCAAAAATAGAGACTGAGCGAAATATTGCCAGGGAGAGCAAAAATAATCCCAAATTATTTTTCAAGTATATAAATGATAAGAAACTAAAAACAGAGAGTGTGGGTCCCCTTAGAAATAACATGGGGGTCATGGTGGAAGGAGATGAGGAAAGGGCCAATCTACTGAATGTCGCCTTCTCAACTGTCTTTACCCAGGAAAATCCCCTGGTGGAAGACACAATGAGGAATAATGTTAATTCTTTTTATAATGTCAACAGTTTAACCCAGGAAGAGGTACGGCGCCGCCTCGCAACCACTAAGATAGATAAATCACCGGGGCCAGATGGCATACACCCCCGGGTTCTGCATGAATTATGTACCGTGATAGACAGACCGTTATTTTTAATATTTGAAGATTCACTGAGGACTGGTTATGTTCCACAGGAATGGCGCATAGCAAATGTGGTACCAATATACAAAAAAGGATCAAATAGCGATCCTGGAAACTACAGACCCGTAAGTCTAACTGCTGTGGTGGGGAAAATATTTGAGGGGTTTATTAGAGATGCTATCCTGGAGTATCTCACTGTGCACAACCTTATAACCCAGCGTCAGCATGGGTTTATGAGAGATCGGTCCTGTCAGACTAATCTGATTGGTTTCTACGAGGAGGTAAGTTCAAGACTGGATCTGGGGGACGCTGTGGATGTTGTATATCTGGACTTCTCAAAGGCATTTGACACCGTGCCACATAAAAGGTTGGTATACAAAATGAGACTGCTGGGAATAGGAGAAAATCTGTGTATCTGGGTAAGTAATTGGCTTAGTGATAGAAAACAGAGGGTGGTCATTAATGGCACATTCTCAGATTGGGTTGATGTTACCAGTGGAGTGCCACAGGGATCAGTATTGGGGCCACTTCTTTTTAATATTTTTATTAATGACCTTGTAGTGGGTTTACACAGTCAAGTTTTAATATTTGCAGATGATACTAAGCTGTGTAAAGTAATAAATACTGAGGTCGATAGTTTAGCATTACAGAGGGATTTGTGGAAGCTTGAGGGATGGGCAGAGAAATGGTTGATGAGGTTTAATGTAGATAAATGTAAAGTTATGCACTTGGGCCATGGAAACAAAAAGTATAATTATGTTCTAAACGGTCAATTACTTAGTAAAACTGAAGCTGAAAAGGACTTGGGCGTATTGGTGGATGGTAAACTTAATTTTAGTGACCAGAGCCAGGCGGCTGCTGCTAAAGCAAATAAAATAATGGGATGTATCAAGAGAGGAATAGATTCTCATGATAAAGACATAGTTTTGCCCTTATACAAATCCCTGGTCAGACCACACATGGAATATTGTGTACAGTTTTGGGCACCAGTGTATAAAAAGGATATAATAGAGCTGGAACGGGTGCAAAGGAGAGCAACCAGGATTATTAGGGGAATGGGGGGATTAGAATACACTGACAGATTACAAAATTTGGGATTATTCAGTTTAGAAAAAAGACGACTGAGGGGAGACCTCATTACAATGTACAAATACCTGAACGGACAGTACAAGGATCTCTCCAAAGATCTTTTTATACCTAGGCCTGTGACCAGGACAAGGGGACATCCTCTACGCCTAGAGGAGAGGCGATTCTACCATCACCATAGACAAAGGTTCTTTACTGTAAGAGCAGTGAGACTATGGAACTCTCTGCCGCAGGAGGTTGTTATGGCCGACTCTATGTACATGTTCAAGAGAGGCCTGGATGACTTTCTGGAGAGAAAAAATATCACGGGTTATGGGGATAAAACATTTATTTAATTCTTGAAGGTTGGACTTGATGGACTTGCGTCTCCTTCCAGCCTTATATACTATGATACTATGATTGTTGATTGTAGAAATATGTTTTTGCACCCTCTTCCGTAGCTCTTGCATCGTTTGGCCGACGTATATTTTTGGACGCAGCGGGATCAACAGTTAGTGTATGAACGCAGAACCACTTTTTCTTGGTTGGCCGGGTTCTGGAAAGTATTCCCTTTGAGAATCAGAGGACATACTGTGCACTCCCCGCAAGGGTGAGAGCCCAAAAATTTAAAGCCCCTGCCCAGTGTCTGACTGGGTCTCTGAAAATGGCTCTGGACCAGTGAATCCCGCAAATTCTTAGCTCTTTTAGTGATCATCTTGGGTTTGGCTGAGATGTGTGGATATAGCCGGGGGTCACTTCTCAAAATGCCCCAGTTCTTATGCAGTAGATTGTACACATCAGACCATTGATCATGATACGTTGTCGTCAGACACGGTTTGCCATCCGTTCATCTGGTTTTGGGTGTAAATGTGTCTTCTCTCTTGGTTCGCTTGGCCTGCATGTATGCTCTAGACACCACTTTCTTGGGGTATGCACGGTCCCAGAATCTTGTCGTCAGGTCTGTGCAGTGTTGCTGAAATTCCTCCTGAGTACTACAGTTTCTTCTCACTCGTAGAAACTGTCCAATTGGGATCCCATCCCTAAGATGTTGCGGATGAAAGCTCGAGTAGTGTAACAAGTTGTTGGTCGCAGTCTCCTTTCTGTAAAGGGTCGTCTCAATGTGTCCATTCCGATTGGTGATTTGGAGATCCAAAAAGTTTACGCCTGTCTGTGAAAAAACTGGCGTAAGATGGATCTGCACGTTACTGTTATTCAGATCTGAGACAAACTTCTGGCAGGTCTCGAGTGAACCCTTCCAGAACACAAGTACATCATCGATGTATCGATACCATCCAATAATGTGCTCCTGGAAGGTCCGCGAGGGGTACACGCTGGTCTCCTCCCACCATCCCAAAAAGAGATTGGCATAGGAAGGAGCACAGCGTGCCCCCATCGCGGTACCCGAGACCTGCCTGTAAAAGATCCGGTCGAAAACAAAATAATTATGTCTCAGAACAAAATCCAATAATTCCAGGAGGAAAGCACTGTGCCGACCCTCCCCACATTGATCTTTTCTCAAAAAATATGCCACAGAATTAATGCCCACCTCATGTAAGATATTGGTGTACAAAGACTCCACGTCCATCGCCACTATCCAAACTTCTTCGTCAAGTACCTGTAAGTCCAATTTCTCAATATGTCCTTTGAGATGCGAGGAATCCCGTACATATGATGCTAGCTTGGTAACCCAGTTCTGTAGAAAAAAATCAATGTAAGTACATGCCTTTTCGCATAGCCCACCTATGCCAGCCACAATGGGTCTACCTGGTGGATTAACGAGTGCCTTGTGTAAAATGTTGGTACAACTGGTTTTTTGACTGTCAGAAAATTCTTCTCTTTGCAGGAAATGATCCCCGAGTCGGCGACTGCTTTGATTAGGCGATCCAGTTTGCCCTTAAAGACATCTGTGGGGTCTGAGGGCAAAGAAAAATAATATTTTCGGTTACCCAGCTGCCTCTTCGCTTCACCCACATATTGGTCCATAGGCCATAAGACCACATTTCCGCCTTTATCGGCTTCCTTGATGACAAAATTTGTATTAGAGTGTAACCTACTCATTGCTTGGCGTTCGGCTTTTGACAAATTTTCATGTTTGTATGGTTCCTCCTTCAATTCTCGGATGTCTGTCATCATACAATCAAAAAAGATCTGTATAGCCGGAAAAAAGCTGTAAGTTAGGTGTAATTTGTGATGGTAAGCGTTCTGTGAAGTTTGGCCTACCTAATGCTTCTTCGTTCTCATTTTCCCGCAAAAGATACAGCAAGTCCATAAAGGTTTGTCGGTCCCCCTCCGGCATATTGTCTGCAAGTGATGGTTGATGGTACAGAAGTTTAAAAGATAACTGCCGGCAAAAGAGATATATATCTTTGACTAAAATAAATTTGTCAAGTCTTAACATAGGTGAAAAACTCAACCCCCGGCCAAGAACATCCTTTTCTGCATCAGACAAAACATAGTCAGATAGGTTAATGATCTGTAAATTTTGCTTACCATGTTTCTCATGCTGACTTAGTTGCTCTTCTTGGCATTGTATTTCTGTCGTCCCCTTTTGTAGCTCGGGGACCATCTGTTTCTTAAACCCCTCTAGCGCATTTTCTCCAGTGCCTCCTGGATCTCCGTCCAAATCGCTCGTGTCCGACGATAAAAAATCATTCGATGAGGATTCATTAATTGTTGTAGGTACTGTTGATGGTCTAGTGAATCTCCTTCTATTCCCAACATGAGTCCATCTGTAGGCTCTCTTGCGATCATAGTCACCTTGATCTCTATTGAACTTAGAACGCTTTTTCTGTATAACATCCTTTTCGTATTTCTCAATCGATTCCTTGAGCTGCAACTGAAATGGTTGGACAAGGGTTGCCTGATCAAATGTAGACAATTGAATTTCACATGCCCGGATTCGTTCCTTGGTGTGCGTCAAGGCCTCACGATCATGTGCCAAAAGCATATCAATAAGAATGGTGGAACATTGTAACAGCCCATTTTCCCAAGTGGCTTTAAAGTCATCTTGGACTTTCCAAGAGGGAAATATCTGAACTCGTAATCCCCTTGGGATGATGCGTAGTTTTTTATACTCCTCAAGGCTGCGAATGTTCCACCATATACGAGTGAGACTCCTATGCGCGCTCATGAGTTAGTCAGAAATCGTTTTAAATTCCAAATTGACATTGCCACCGTCAGTGGGGCCAAACATGGAGAGGGCCTGACTGCTCCAGGCATGTTCCCTAGCCTCCAAATCCATATCTGCACGCAAACAAATGTGTACACACCGATAAACCAATGAATTCTATCTATCAAAAAAGTAAAAGATACATATATCCACAAATAAATAAGCGCTAATACGCTGCGTGCTCCACCCATAAGGCTATGCACACGGCTTAGCCTTCATGCCTGAATCAAAATCAATGAGGAGGAACAACAAAAATAAGTAGAAAACTGGGCACATGAAAAACCTACTGGGCAATAATACAATGACCATGTGCTATGCCAAAATACACAATCTTTATTGAAAGTAAACATCACATAAATATTATACTATACACCAAACCAAAAAACATAAAAACATTTAAAAAGGATACAAAATCCAATGTACAAAACCCAGGGGAGGGTAGGGCCCGTGATAAGGCCCAACAAGAGCAACACCTCCCTACCTATCCCCAAACCCTAAGCCTGTCAATTACCAAAGATGTTAAAAAGCAAAAAAGATAGCCAAAAGATATATATCTATGAAAAAGTAGCGTAAACTGTGTAATATAAATTGATAGGTATAATTACCAGGCAGGCCAGGCAAGAGGGTAAGGGGCTGGGAGAGCCCCACGCGTATCGCCACTCATGGTGGCTTCCTCAGGGGTAATTGGTGTATGCAGGTCAGTGAATATAAATACCTGTGTTGATAAGTGGTACCAGTTGTGGAGCGCCATGCTACCATGGTAGCGCCCAGCATTATGTATGGTGCGGTGCGCGTGTGTACACGTCATATGCGTGGGTCACATGATAAGAGGTCATGTGACTAAAAATGGCGGCGCCCAGCGTTAGATCTTATATTGAAAGACGCCGGCGTCGTACCAATTCACATGATGAAAGGCCATGTGACCAAGGGGGCGGTACTCGACGCCGTGTCTGATACATCGCAGCTGCAAGTATATAAGTAGACTATATGTGTCACGGCGAGGACGCCGCCGCCTCGTCACGTGACGTGGGGTGCAACTGTACGGGTTAATTTAGCCTACTCAAACTTGCGCTCACCTTTCACTCAGGACACAAATTGAGCATAAATAACACCTCATTCAGATCCAGCACCAGATCTGCTGCCACCACTTATTGCATTTATTCTGGGACCAATAAGTATCCCACTCTACAGCAACTCTTGCTTCTCAGGCAGTCACCTTGTCACACCACTAGACATGCACACTCAGCACTCCAGCAGTCACACAGCTAACCACACTTCACAAGGCTATGAGTTCGCAGAGCATACAGGGACCAAAATTAAAGTGAAAAGCTTTAATTACAAAAAGTTGATCAGTGCATAAAAAGATATTACAAACAAAAGAATTACAATTACAATAAAATGACACACAACACGGCAAAACAGTTATAAAATAAAAAGGGAGAAAAATAACAGAAACTTACAACTTAAAGTAAATCCTGATCCCTGGAGGTGGGAGAAATAAGGAACACACTCAGCTTGTCAAGCAGCCCCCAAAATGTGAACACCAATTCTTGGATTTCATATTGTTTTATAACTTCTCAGTTTGGTTCAGATTTCAGAACCTCCCATTCATTAATTAGTCCAGAGGGTCATTCATGATTGGGCAAAGTGTTAATGAGGGGGGAGAGTCCAGGAATATTTAAACAGTTCTTTGTTTCCAAATTCCTAGATGCAGGGGTGGGGGTAGGTGCAGAGGAGAGGTGACCAAATGGCTTTTGAGGTCACCAGAGAACATTCTTCAGGTCAGAGTTTATCAGGTTGTAAGGATCTCCAGGATGTTGTAAATGTGGCCTGGACTCTTCAATGGTTTGTAATTGCCCAAAAGTTCAACAAATCTTACACATTCAAGAATAATATTTCCTTGACAATATGGGATGAGAATGAAATGAAGGTGAGGGGTGAAAAAATTTGAAAAATGAACAGTGGGAAGTGAGAAATGATAAGTGATGAATCGTACTAGTGATAAAAATAGATAACCATGCATACAGGGTAATTAATATCCTGTGCATAAGTGCAAATTCATATAAATAAATAAATAATTAATTAAATAATTAATCAACACTTATGGAGGCTTAAAAAAACGCCTCCCTTAGCAATGTGTATACTTAAAAATATATAAAAAACATGAAGAAAAAAACGGACAAAATAGATATGAAGTATCAACATCCTATATCATGCATTGATCTAGTACATACGTGGTTTCTGTTTATAAATATTAACAGTCATAGTGAAAATACATAGTAAATCAGTTAAGCATATATATTTAATAATCACGCATACAGACACACATACATGGGCCCATGCACACATACACACACATACACATAGATGACACACACCCAGAAAAACCACATGAGTTGTAATATACAGGTATCTACATCCTATATTGTTATAGGTGAGTACAAAAAGTGTTAATGCACGCAGATCCTCAATGGAGGCAATGAGGAAGTCCCTGGCAGGTCACTGAGGAGGACCCAAATATCTTTGGATTTGCAGTAGGACGGCAGGAACGGCAGATAATACAAGAACAGGAAGAAGAGGAGCAGATCTTCTAAGGGATGAGGGTAAGGGGCTCGATGGACCAGGGAGGAGGAGGAGGATAACAATGATGATATTAAAACATAAATGACCTAGATGGGAGATGAAGAGCAATGGGTAAGTAACAGCTATCATGCACCTGTAATGCGTGTGTCCAATACCATGGCTATGAAGATGTGAACAATTATAATAATGATAGAGGACCAAAGCCACATGTGAAATCAAAAGAAAAAAGTGAAAGAAAGTGTAAGAGAAAGGGAAAGGAAAAAGGAAAAGGGAGTCATAAAAAAGGTAATAAGAAGAAAAGGACAAAAACAGAGGACAGTGAAAGAGTGTGAAGGAGAGATGGGACAACTAAAAGTGTTGAGTGTGTGAAAAAAGTGAAAACAGTGGTGGTGGTAGGGAGTCACGAGGAAAAAGAAGACAGAACCATGAGAAGGTGTCTTGTAGGTGAAAAGTGTGAAACACTACTAAAAGTGGGGATGTGGAGTGAAGACATTATATTATACTGTGTGTAAGGTGTCATGAGAAAGGTGTGTAAAGACAAATTTATACTATACCTTATTGTTTATAGAATCCATAAAACAGCATATCTTCATTCAGCCCATGTGGGGACAGTGCATCCAGCCGGAATATCCATCTTGCCTCCTGTCTTAGTAATGCCGGTACCATATCGCCTCCCCGGATGTTAGACTGAATCTTTTCCAAACCCACTACCTTCAATTTGGCTGGGCTATTGCGATGGACGGTGTGGAAGTGCTTGGCCACCGTGGTCAGTTGTCTGCCATTGGCGATATCTTGTTCAGCATTATTGATTGTAGAAATATGTTTTTGCACCCTCTTCCGTAGCTCTTGCGTCGTTTGGCCAACGTATATTTTTGGACAAGGACAGATCAACCCATACGCAACGCAGCGGAATCGACAGTTAGTGTATGAACGCAGAACCACGGCAAAGTGAGAATACCTGTCAGTTCCTTAGATTGAGAAGGAAATGTAGCGACGATCAAGTCTTTAACAGAAATGCACTAGATTTAACAACAAGACTCCGTGCAAGGGGGTATCCAAGAAAAATCATATCTCAATCATATATGAGAGCCAAAAATAGTAACAGGAGAGAGATTTTACAACCACGAAAGAGATGCTCAGACAACAAAGTGAGAATGATTACTGCACAAAACAACCAATGGGGAGACCTGTACTCAATCTTAAAGAAAAATTGGCATATTTTGTCAAGTGAGCCCAAACTTACAGCACATATTACGGACAAACCAGCTCTCACGTCTAGGAGGGCACAAAATCTCAAGGATCAACTGAGTCATAGCCAGTTAGACCCAGAGAGGGTAATACCAGAGGACACTGACTGAAGGGAACATACTCATGCGGAAATTGCAACATACGTTAATATATGATTTCTCAAGATGTTTTTGAAGACCGAGTAAATGGTAAGACATACCATCTCAAACACTATGTGAATTTTAAGACGAAAAAAGTAGTGTATGCCATCATTTGCTCCTGTCCAAAAATTTACATAGGACAGACAAAGCAACAACTTAGAAGAAGAATACAGCAGCATTTTTCCACAATCAATACAGCATGCAGACATTATGAAAGGGACAAGAATCTCACATCAGTGGCTAATCATTTTCTCCAATATCACGGAAATACAACAATGTGCAAATCGTGGGCTGGGAGAGAGTATTTTCCAACATCAGAGGAGGCAAACTGCTACGATGCAAATCGAGATTAATTTATTCCATGCAATCTATGGCACCTCAAGGAGAAGAATTACTATTCACTGGTTTCTACTGGTTTCTATAAACAGAGGTAAATATGCATTTATGATTTAGGTGAGTAAGGATTGGTATTTGTAAATTTGTATATATACAACAAATATTTCCCTCCCCCTCCTTCTTCCTCCCCCTTCTTTATTTCGCTCACCAAGGTAGGTATCAGGTAAGCATATTCTCTTCTTTACCTTTTTTGTTATCTTTATTCTTCCTTTTTTCATAATTTTTCTTGGCACTTTCACCACACAGATTTTTGCTGCATGTTTCACTCATCACTCTTATTTGTTTCACAGGACACCTTTCTCCCTGCTCTTTTTCTCATTTTTCTCACTTCATTCACCACCTATCACCTCTGCCTCACTATTATCTTCATTTATTTACATATAATTATTTTTCCCCCCTCATTCGTTGATACCTTATTTGCATCTATGCAAATTCTATGTTTGACACCATCACCGGTTTTCACCGGGGGTACTCCCACATCGGTACATCGGGATCATCATCACTTCTCTATCATGTATCACTTGTATTATTTATTAATTTTGTATATTTATTTTCTAAAAACCTCTTTTTAAGCTATCTCTTTGATTTTTATCATCATATACCTTGGTTTGAATTACGATGTCTACCTTCATACTGCTATTGATAATTCCTTTGAGGAAACTGATGTGGAGCGGTGTCCTGCAAAGAAAATGACGTGGAATAATGTCCCTTATATTACATACCTACTTTACGAAGAACCGACAGTACTATGTACCACACATCATACTTATCTGAATCAGCAGCCGTTTCAGAAGGATGCAGAGAAGAATTCTATGGCATTTACCCACTAATGAATTATTACTGACTCTGTGCTTTGTTTTGATTGGCCGGAGTTCCGGGTGCCACCCCCTGGGGGGTGTGTCCTGTGGCGCGTGCGTTTCTTCCACATGAAGGTGGAGGCGTGGGGGCGCCGTGCACCAGCACAAAGATAGCCCTTCTCTTTTAGAACCCCTACACCTACCTTTTTTAACTGAAGATCAACAAAACTTACTGAGCACACCAATCACTCAGAAAGAGGTAAGCGATATCATCACCTCTATGCCGTTAGGCAAAAGCCCAGGACCGGATGGTTTTCCCATCAGTTATTATAAAAAATTGAGGGATGTTCTCCTGCCTCACCTGACAAGTTGGTGTAATGCCCTTTTGGATGGTCAGCGCCTGCCACTGCAAGCTCTAGAAGCCATTATAACTGTATTACCCAAACCAGGCAAGAACCCAGAAGTGTGTGGCAGCTACAGGACAATATCATTGTTAAATGTAGCCCTGAAAATCTGGGCAAAAATTCTAGCGAATAGGATGAGCAAACTGCTACCAGACCTCATCCAAAAAAAACAAACTGGTTTTGTTCCCAGGAGAGAAGGAAACCACAATTCAGTGAGAGTCCTCAATGCCATCCACCATGCACTAGAAACCAAAACCCCAACGGTCCTTCTCGTCACCGATGCCGAGAAGGCTTTTGATAGGGTAAGCTGGAGCTTCATGACAGAAACCCTATACAAATTTGGCTTCCCACAAACATTCATACAGGCGATTATGTCACTATATTGCTCCCCCAGTGCACGTATCCAGTTAAACGGAATCCTCTCAGATAAATTTCTAATAAAAAACGGCACACGGCAGGGATGATCACTGTCCCCCCCACCCTGTTCATCCTAGTAAGTGGAAGGAACTAGGAGTGGAAGGTCTAGAAGTGGAAGGAACTACACACTTAAATACCGCATTCGCAGATGACCTGCTACTGACCCACTACCCATTAGAATCAGTCAAACATGTCACAGGGGTTTTTGAGGCCTTTGGAGGAGTCTCCAATTTTAAAATTAACTACACAAAATCTGAGGCCATGAACATTTCATCCCCCGCAAATGTAATAAGAACTCTCAAAGACACAACACAATTCCAATGGCAGAACAAGCAGCTTACCTGTCTAGGCATACAAATCGCTAGTTCTGAGAAAAACCTATTTCAGGCTAATTATGCCAAACTTATTAAACAGATTACAACACAACTCAAGTCAAGTCACATGGATGGGTCACAAAAACTTACTAAAGTCATTTGTAATGCCCACCTTCCTGTATGTAATGCAGATGGTACCTATTGAACTTCCCTACTCATTCTTTAATTCACTTAAAGAATTAAGCACAAAAGACTCATAAAGAATTTGGGTTACCGAACCCTGTTGCGTATTATAGAGCCATACAGGTTAGAAGGTGGGTGCAACTATTCAATCCAGTTTACTCCACGTTGGGCACAGACATTGAGCTAGCAACACTCAGCAATCAGTCTCTAGCTAAACTATGGAACATTAACACACCAGGCAGATGCAGATGCACACCATGGCATTAAATGATCCCCCATCTGGTAAGCAATCTGGTACCATTATACTTAAAACTGACGGGAAACCAAACCCCTAGTCTATGTAAACAGTTCTCCAAGCTCCCGCTCCGCACTTTCCACAAGAAAGGTAACTCAGAACTTTTCCAGGCTAATGAAAACACCATAATCCCCCTCAACTTCCTTCTAGAGGCGGAACGGGACATAAATAAAAAAGAGCTACACAAGCGACACCCAACTCTAAAAGATCCCTCGTGGATGGAAAAGTGTCTTTTGAAATCTAACACCCAACCCAAATTAATCTCAAGCTTCTATGACATCATAGTATCTAGGGACAAAGAGGTCAAACCTGCATATATTAGCCTATGGGAAAAGGACTTGGGGATGTCTATTACAGACAAACAAATCAGAAATATTCACACGGATTCTCCAGGTGCTTTAGAATTCAGGAAAACTTCTATAAAATCATGACCAGACGAGACTAAAAAAAGTAGGTTTAAATCACTCAGATGCATGCTGTAGGTTCAACTTCCCCAGGGCCTCTCTAGTACATATATATTGGTCGTGTCCTAACCTGAAACCATACTGGATTGAGGTAGAGAAAACTATCCGCAATATCACAAACACTCCAATTTCAATATCCCCTGAATCAGTATTGTTATGGTTACCCAACAAGTCATGGCGTCCAAAAAAACCCAACTAGCGACCCTGCTAGTGCAAGCACCTAAACTAGTAATTCCAACTAGGTGGCTCCAACCTGAACCACCATCTATTAGGGAGTGGATGTCTAGAGTGGATTGCACTTACAAGATGGAGGAATTAGCACATTGGGAAACCAGGTCACATCATAAATTTTCCAAGATATGGGAACCATGGTCCAAATACAGGGACAAAGGAATCTCCAGTACTAGCTCATGCTCACCTTCCCCCTCAAACCAGCCCAGGTAGCAATAGATTGGGAAACTCCCCTCTAGAACAATAGACAAGACACAATGTAAGGTTATACCTAGACACATACACATGATTTTCCTCTGAATTCTCACAGTGAAGTCAGACATAACCAGTGGTTTTACGGTTAATCAGTTAAGAAAAAATTACATTTCTGTAATGTCACTTTCATTTATTTTTTATCCTCATGAAACACTCATAGGGTTAACAAACTTCCCAAAGGTTGTTTTGAATATTTTGAGTGATACAGTTTCTAAAATGGTGTCATTTGTGGTGGTTTTCTGTCATGTAGGCCCTTATAAAGTTACTTCTAACTGAATTGGTTCCTCCAAAAGTAGGTTTTGATGATTTTTGTGAAAATAAGCCTCCTAACATCCTAAAAAAAGGAGAGGATATTTGAAAAATGATGCTGAGTTAAAGCAGACATATATGGAAAATGTCAGTTATCAAGTTATTAGAAAGTTTTGAATTTGGAAAACATTTTGCCAAATTTCTGTTTATTCTCAAAATCAATTGGATATGTTAAAGCGTTCCAAAGTTATAACTACTTAAAGTGAAATATGTCAGATTTAAAAAAAGGCCGTGTGAGGAAGGTGCAAAATGACGTTAAGGGGTCAATTATACTTAAATCACTTTTGTGGTCAGCAAAGCACATGTAGAACTGGCCTCTGTTTATTTCTTTTTACAATTTTGTTTGTTGATTTTATTCAGTATGGTTATAACATCATTTATATTTCTTTAGAAGAGATATATAATTTCTCATTTTCTAAAAAGATCTTACAGCACAGTGCCCATCTGAGAGTTATGCCTTGCTATTTCCTTAAATGTCTCAGTAGCCAATACCTTCTGTCTTCTGTAAGCGTACATTGTTTTGGGAAATCATTTTACTTGACATTGTTTGTCATTTGCTTGCTCTGTTCTAAAATAAAGTGTAATATCCAGATTAATTATTGAGAATGGAATTTCATTCTTACTATTCTGATGCTTAGCAACTATTTAATAAATGTGTATCTAGTCAACCGCTTTCAGGTTCCTAAACTAGCTTGTTATCATTTGGAGAAACAAACAGCCATACCCCCAGCAAACCCAGGATCTCTGTGGGGAAAAGCAGAGCTTCTCTGGAGATCGCCTGTTTTCTGTTGGATAACAATCAATTTACAAATGAGTTTTTAATTACTCTTTGCAGTAATTAGTATTTCACAGTTTTCATCTGGCATCTACCCAAAACACCACAGGGAAAGGAACATATATTATTCAAGGTAGAACTACACAGTGCTACTACGTGAAGACATTGCATTGCTAAACAAACATCCTAATGAAAACTGACAAATAAGTTTAACATAAGCTTAAACAAAATAATCTAATTAAGAATGTCTGCTTGCTTTTAGAGAGAACATTAGACCTCCATTATTGTAAAATAATAAAACTGTGATTTATGTTTTCTGTCTGTTTAAAAAGACTTCAGAATCATTTTTAAAATGTAGTTAATGCCCACACAATGAGAATTCTGTGGCTGTGCTGAAAGAGTGACAAAATGCCTAGTCTACTCCATCAGGTCCCAAGAATGTGCCACAAAAATATGGATCTGGATGGTTAATAGATTAGATTACAATTAACCTAATGTCCATCTAAGAAAGCATACAGACGATGAATGACCTTAAATGGTAGCATATTGCAAAATAATACATTTAAAGTGTAACTTCGAAAGTACATGGCCAAATATAGTTTTATCATATCTAGAGAGAGTCATTGACAACAATTCCAATGATTCCTATGCCATATTACTAGCCTATCTGGTGAAGATTGTCATATCCTCACCAATTTCTCCCGAAGTGGGTGGACATTTCCTAGTTGGGACATCAGCTAAAGGTATGGAGGACAGAGAAGCTTCCCTCACTTCCCATTATGCTGTGCTCTCCTAACATGCACCAGCAGTCCAGTCAACAAGGACACAGAAATCTGAGCCTCTCCTCAATATTGCAGCTATACAGACCTCTACAGAGCAAGTTGCAAGTTGCCACCTTGTCGAATCACTGTTGTGGGTTGGAACTAGAGATGAGCGAGCACTAAAATGTTCGGGTGCTCGTTATTCGGGACAAACTTTTCCCGATGCTCGAGTGCTCATCTCGAATAACGAACCCCATTGAAGACAATGGGAGACTCGAGTATTTTTAAAAGGGACCAAGGGTCTGCACAGGTAAGCTTTGCCAAACACCTGGAAACCTCAGAAAATGATGGAAACATCACTGAAATGGACAGGAAACAGCAGGGGCAGCATGCATGGATCGCACCATTATGCCAAAATTATGGGCAACAGCATGGCGATGACAGAGTGACCGAATGAGGCTAGATAGCATCTAAAACCTCCAATAATTGACCCTGACACTATAGAAGACGGCATGCAGAGGTAGCGGCAGCAGCGGCAGCAGGCTAGAGAGTGGCATGGCAACATACCCCAAATGGACTCAGGCTGCAAACCAATTTAAAAAATTCCTTTTGGCGAGGATAACGTGTAGCACTGTATGTATCAGTATTTTGCCTGGTTAAGGCGGCAGAGAGGAACCAAAGGAGGTGAGCAAGAAGCGCTGAAATGATTTCCTAAATGAACAAAAGGTTGACGGTATATTTAGTCGATAACATGGCATGGTGGCGACATAGTGACCAAGTTCCACAACGTACCTGGAGAAACACCCGAAAAATGAGCCTGACAGCTTGTTTGATAAGGGGACGAAATGTGGAGGCAGCCATGGAGACGACTTCCATGATTAAGAGCGACAGTATGGGGCATCCATATTGCGCTGCCATGATTGAAACTTCAGGTCTCCAGCATGGCGGCGACAGATGCGCCAAGTTCCATTATGTATCTGGTGAAACACCTGAAAATTCTGCCTGACACAGCTCGTTTGATAAGGGGATGATGTGCTGTATTTCCTCTCGCGCTCCAGTGTCTGGGGTATAGACAGTTGAAAGTTGCGCATGGAGACATTGGTAGACGCTGTGGAGGATCGTGGAGGCGAAATGGACAGGAAACAGCAGGTGCAGTATGCATGGATGCCTCTGAGGCTGCCTAATCTTGGGATGGAGTTGGCGGTCCGCTGCCAGGCGAGCTTTCGCCTGTCCAAGCCCCTGTCTCTCGGCTCCTGCCCACCCAAAATGGGCCTGGGGGCCAGAAGCGTTTACTTTGAAAAAATTATAATTTTCAAAGCAGGTGGGGTCGTTTGAATATTTCATCTAGGAATAATGGAATAGCATAGCGGTTCTATTTTTAATAGTTTTTTCGGAAATGGTTCCATGATTAAGAGCAACAGTATGGGGCATCCATATTGCGCTGCTATGATTGAAACTTCAGGTCTCCAGCATGGAGGCGACAGATGGGCCGAGTTTCATTATGTATCTGGTGAAACACCTGAAAATTCTGCCTGACACAGCTCGTTTGATAAGGGGATGATGTGCTGTATTTCCTCTCGCGCTCCAGTGTCTGGGGTATAGACAGTTGAAAGTTGAGCATGGAGACATTGGTGGACGCTGTGGAGGATCGTGTAGGCGAAATGGACAGGAAACAGCGGCGGCAGTATGCATGGATGCCTCTGAGGCTGCCTAATCTTGGGATGGAGCTGGCGGTCCGCTGCCAGGCGAGTTTTCGCCTGTCCGAGCCCCTGCCTCTCGGCTTCTCCCCACACAAAATGGGCCTGGGGGCCAGAAGCGTTTACTTTGAAAAAAATTATAATTTTCAAAGCAGGCGGGGGCTACAAACAGCACTTCTAAGAACCTTTTGTATAAGATCAAGTGTAGTACTGTTCTTATAAGTATTTGGCTTGGTTATGGCGGGTGAGGAGAATGTAAACAAATGTGCAAGAAGCACTGAAATAATATCAGTAAATGATAAAAGTTTGCCAGTATATTTTGTGGATAAAACAGCAGGGTGGCAACAAAGTTAACAAGTTTGATGTGGAGGCCATGAAAACAACCCAAAATTCTGCCTGACACAGCTCATTTGCTAAGGGGACGATGTATGGAGGAGCTATTTGGACGACTTTGGGAGGCAGCTATGGAAATGATGTGTGGAGGTAGCAATGGAGACAACATGTGGATTCAGCTAAAAAGACAACATGTGGAGGCTGCTATGGAGACAATTAAATTTGGATAGTGCCTGTATGTGGCAGTCCAAAAAAGTTTTCAAACCAGAAGACCGGGTGGGTGGCCCGCCAGAAAAATTAAATGCATAGAGTACCTGTATGTGGCACTCCCAAAAAATTGTTTACTATAGCTAGAGCCAGTTGGCCCTGGCAAAAAATAGCCTCTGCTTTAGTGTACAAAGAGGAGGAGAAGGAGGAAAATGAGGAGGAGGAGTGCATACATTATTCAGGTTGAGCTTCTTTCACCTGGTGGAGAATGGAAATCCTGAGAAATCCAGGCTTTATTCATCTTGATAAGCGTCAGCCTGTGTACGCTTATCGGTGATGATGCCACCAGCTGCACTGAAAACCCGCTCAAACAACACGCTAGCGGCAGGGCAGGCAAGAACCTCCAAGGCGTACAGCGCCAGTTCATGCCACATGTCCAGCTTTGAAACCCAGTAGTTGTAGGGAGCTGTGTGATCATTTAGGACGATGATATGGTCAGCTACGTACTCCCTCACCATCTTTCTGTAAAGATCAGCCCTACTCTGCCGAGACTGGGGACAGGTGACAGTGTCTTGCTGGGGTGACATAAAACTGGCAAAGGCCTTGTAAAGCGTACCCCTGCCAGTGCTGGACAAGCTGCCTGCTCGCCTACTCTCCCTCGCTACTTGTCCCGCAGAAGTACGCCCTCTGCCGCTAGCGCTGTCAGAAGGGAAATACTGTTTCAGCTTGTGCACCAGGGCCTGCTGGTATTCATGCATTCTCACACTCCTTTCCTCTCCACGGATGAGAGTGGAAAGATTTTGCTTGTTCCGTGGGTCCAGGACAGTGAATACCCAGTAATCGGTGCTGGAATAAATTCTTTGAACTCGAGGGTCACGGGATAGGCAGCCTAGCATAAAATTTGCCATATGCGCCAGAGTCCCAACTTGCAAGAATTCACTCCCCTCACTGGCCTGACTGTCCATTTCCTCCTCCTCCAACTCCTCTTCTTCTGCCCATACACGCTGAACAGGGAAGGACTGAGCAATGCTCCCCTCTTCTGTCTCGCCAACATTCTCCTCCTCCACCTCCTCCGATATGCGCTGAGAAACAGACCTGAGGGTGCTTTGGCACCAACAAGGGAATCTTCTTCCCCCGTCTCTTGTGACGAGCGCAAAGCTTCTGACTTCATGCTGACCAGAGAGTTTTTCAACAGGCCAAGCAGCGGGATGGTGAGGCTGATGATGGCGGCATCGCCACTGACCATCTGTGTTGACTCCTCAAAGTTACTCAGCACCTGACAGATATCAGACATCCACGTCCACTCCTCATTGTAGACTTGAGGAAGCTGACTGACCTGACTACCAGTTCTGGTGGAAGTTGACATCTGGCAGTCTACAATCGCTCTGCGCTGCTGGAAAACTCTGGATAACATGGTTAATGTTGAATTCCATCTGTGCTGGACTTCCTGAAATGCGCACAGATGCGGCTCACGTTCATGAGCAAATCAGACAGATTGGCGTATGTCTTGAGCAACCGCTGAACTATGAGATTTAACACATGGGCCAGGCATGGCACATGTGTCAGTCTGCTGAGTTGCAGAGTCGCCACCAGGTTACAGCCATTGTCACACACAACCATGCCTGGCTTCAGATTCAACGGTGCCAGCCACAGATCAGTCTGCGCCGTGAAATAGCTCTTGGGCGGTGTGCCTTTTATCGCCTAGGCTCAGCAGCTTGAGCACCGCCTGCTGTCGCTTAGCGACAGCACTGCTGCTGTGCCCAGAGCTACCGACTGATGGCGCCATGCCCACGGATGGTAATTCGGAGGAGGAGGCATAGTAGGCCTGAGAGACCTGGACCGAGGTAGGCCCCGCAATCCTCGGCGTCGGCAGTGTATGACCAACCCCAGGGTCAGACTCGGCCCCAGCCTCCACCAAGTTAACCCAACTTGCCGTCAGCGATATATAGTGGCCCTGCCCGGCAGCACTCGTCCACATGTCCGTGGTCAGGTGGACCTTGTGAGAAATGGCATTGGTCAGGGCACGGATGATGTTGGACTGAACACTGAGGGGCGGCCGCCGCCATGAGGTTGCGAAAGGCCTCGGTCTCTACCAGCCTATAGGGCAGCATCTCCAGGCTGAGTAATTTGGAGATGTGGACGTTGAGGGTGGGTGAGTTGCACTGTATTTCCTCTAGCGCTCCAGCATCGGGGGTATAGAGAGCTGGACGCTACGCATGGAGACATTGGTGGATGCTGTGGAGGATTGTGGAGGCGAAGGTGTGGTTTTCGCACGGGAGGTGTTTGGGCCAAGGTCCTGGGCAGGGGGCTGACTAGCAGAGGCAGCAGATGACACAGGGGAAGGAGCAGTGGTGTGCCCGGCCAGAGGTGAACGGCATTGGTTCCATTGAGTGGGATGTTTAGCATTCATATGCCTGTGCATACTGGTGGTGGTTAAGCAAGTAGTGGTGGAACCCCTGCTGATCCTGGTGTGGCACAGGTTGCACACCACAGTCCGTCGGTCATCCGATGTTTCTTTAAAGAACCTCCGGACTTCCGAAAATCTAGCCCTCGCCACGGGAGCTTCACTACGTGAAACATTTGGCGCTGATGCACCAGCTCTGGCCCTGCCTCTCCGTCTGGCCCCACCACTGCCTCTTCCAACCTGTTCTCGTCGAGGGCTCGCCTCCGTCTCAGAAGCACTGTGTTAACCCGGCCTATCAACCCAGCTTGGGTCTGTCACCTCATCATCCTCCGATCCCTCAGTCTGCTCCCCCCTCAGACTTCCTGCCCTGACAACAACTTCACCACTGTCTGACAACCGTGTCTCCTCATCGTCCGACACCTCTTTACACACTTCTTCCACTACGTCAACAATGTCATCATCACCCACAGACTGCGACCTGGGCATCGGGAAAAAGCTCAGCAGCAACCGGACAAGTGGCTTGTGAGTCTGGGAAGGGTCCAGAAAACAGTTCCTCAGAGTATGCCGGTTCAAATGCCAAATTTTCCTGGGAGGGGGCTGGGGTGGAAGGAGGCTGAGGTGGAGGAGCTGGAGGAGTGCTGATTTTGGTGACATGGGTGGACTGCGTGGAAGACTGACTGGTGGACATATGGCTAGGAGCATTGTCCGCAATCCACGGCATCATCTGTTTGCACTGTTCTGGCCTCAACAGTGCTATACCACGGGTCCCAGTAGCTTGAGACATAAACCTAGGGAGTGTAGCTCTGCGGCGTTCCCCTGCTCCCTCATCAGCAGGTGGTGTCTTATTCCGCCCAAGACCACGGCCTTTGACCCCTGCAGTAGTTGGACGCCCACGCCCTTGTCCTCTACCCCTAGCCCTCGGGTTCAACATTTTCAAAATTAAAGTGTAAACTGTAAAGTTTTTTTTTTTTTTTAACAAAACAATCAGAAGAAATCACACAGCAACCACAGAAGATGATGATGATTGCTATGGCTAGTTTCTGACAGCACACAACTGGATTTTGTGCTGTGCCTGTCACTTAAAGTTTTGAAAAAAAAAAAAAATCGGCAGACTGTGCCTAATTCAATCAAACCCCTAATAAATTGTCCCACTTAGGTGTTTGAGATGGATATGTGTGTCACTAAGAGCTAAATAGAACGTTTGCAAGTCTCCCTGCAAATTTGTCACAATATGGTACTAGCTGCACTACTAGTGCCAGCAAGCCCAGCCACAAGCAAAGAAAAAAAATATATTTTAGCCCTTACAAGGGCTGTTGGGTTCTTGTAGACTCACTCCTGTCTAACAGTAAGCTAATATAACACCCTAACGCTATCCCTGCAGCAGCAGCAGCTCTCTCCCTAACGGCATCCAGACATAGAATGATGCGAGCAGCGCGGGCAGGTGCTAGTCTATTCCATCGTCACCTGATCAGGCCAGCCAACCACTGCTATCGACGTGTAAGTTTACCACGTCATGCTGGGTGGAGTGCGGAGTCTCCTGGCTTGTGATTGGCTCTGTTTCTGGCCGCCAAAAATCAAAACGGCGGGAGATGCCATTTTTTCGAGCTGGGAAAATATTCGTACAAGCAACAAGTAGTTTCGAGTATGCTAATGCTCGAACGAGCATCAAGCTCGGACGAGTGTGTTCACTCATCTCTAGTTGGAACTTATCCTACCATTAAAAATCAAAATATCTCTTATTAGAAAAGTGTGAAGTGAACATTTACCAAACTTCATTGACATCGAATATATAAAGCTGAGTGTATGTGTGTGTGATGTTCACTAAAGAAATCTGTACATTTACAAGTAGCAAATTTTGCACAGCAAGTCTCAGTGACACCGGGAATGTCATAGGCTCGGTTTTGAGTTGAAATTTTCACACTGCACTTTCCCAGATCCACTTATTAACCCCTTAACGACTTGGCCATTTTGCACCTTCCTGACACGGCCCTTTTTTTGAAATCTGACATGTGTCAGTTTATCTGGTAATAACTTTGTAACATTTTAATATATCTGGGTGATTTTGAGATTGTTTTTTTGTGACACATTGTACTTCATGTAAGTGGATAAATTAAGGCAATATGTTTAGTATTTATTTATAAAAAAAATGGAAATTTGGTCAAAATTTTGAAAAAAATGATGTTTTCCAAATTCAAAAATTTACACTTTTTGGAAAGTTGGTCATATCACCAAAATAACTTGATAACTAACATTTTCCATATATCTGCTATAACTTGGCATCATTTTTCAAACATTATTTCCTTTTTTTTGGATGTGAGGAGGCTTATAACGTTAGGTGCTATTTTTCAGATTTTCACAAAAATCGTCAAAACCTATTTTTGCAGTGACCAAGTTAGTTAGAAATCACTTTTTAAGGACTTTATGATAGTACTCCCCCCACAAGTGATACCATTTTAGAAACTGCACCCCTCAAAATATTCAAAACAACCTTTGGAAAGTTAGTTAACCCTTTGAGCATTTCACGAGCGTGAAAAATAAATGAACGTGAAATTACGGAAATCTAATTTTTTTTAACAATATATTCATTGAACACTAAATTTTGCGCCTTCACAAGGGGTTAAAAAGGAAAATGCATCTCAAAATGTTTGGTGCAATTCCTCCTGAGTATTCCAATACCCACTGTGTCAATATACACTGCTGTACGGGCACAGGGTGGCACTTGGTAGGGAAACAGCGCTGTTCAGTTTTTAGAGAACAAATTTTATTGAAATACTTTCCATGTGTCAGGATACAATTGGAGAGCCCTAGTGGTACAAAACAGAGGGGAACCCCAACAAGTGACACCATTTTGGAAAGTACACCCCTTGGAGAATTTAGCAAGGTGTAATATGTGTATGTAGCCAATCAGACCCCAAAAAGGAAAAAGGTGAAAATTTTCCCCAAAAAGTCACTTTTACCCCAAATTATTCTAAGCCATAAGTGTCAAAAGATGAAACAATCCCACAAAATGTGTACAACTATTTCTCCTGGATGTAGAATTGCCCCACATGTGCAGATAAAATGTTGTATGGGTACACAGTAGGGCTCAGAAGGGAAAGAGGGATGTGTGTCTTTTAGAAGCCAAATTTGACAGAAATCTTATACATGGGTTAGGGTGCATTTGGAGAGCCCTAGTGGTACAAAAAAGAGGGGAACCCCAACAAGTGACACCATTTTGGAAAGTACACCCCTTGGAGAATTTAGCAAGGTGTAATATGTGTATGTACCCCTAAAGGTGTATGATCCAATCAGACCCCAAAAAGGAAAAAGGTGAAAATTTTCCCCAAAAAGTCACTTTTACCCCAAATTATTCTAAGCCACAAGTGTCAAAAGATGAAACAATCCCACAAAATGTGTACAACTATTTCTCCTGGATGTAGAATTGCCCCACATGTGCAGATAAAATGTTGTATGGGTACACAGTAGGGCTCAGAAGGGAAAGAGGGATGTGTGTCTTTTAGAAGCCAAATTTGACAGAAATCTTATACATGGGTTAGGGTGCATTTGGAGAGCCCTAGTGGTACAAAACAGAGGGGAACCCCAACAAGTGACACCATTTTGGAAAGTACACCCCTTGGAGAATTTAGCAAGGTGTAATATGTGTATGTAGCCAATCAGACCCCAAAAAGGAAAAAGGTGAAAATGTTCCCCAAAAAGTCACTTTTACCCCAAATTATTCTAAGCCAAAAGTGTCAAAAGATGAAACAATCCCACAAAATGTGTACAACTATTTCTCCTGGATGTAGAATCACCCCACATGTGCAGATAAAAGGTATGGGTACGATGTAGAGGGAATGGGGGATGTGTGTCTTTTAGAACCCAGAAATCTTATATATGGGTCAGAGTGCATTTGGAGAGCCCTAGTTTTACCAAAACAGAAGAGAACCCCAACAAGTGACCCCAATTTTGGAAAATACACCCTTGGAAAATGTTTCAAGGTGTAATATGTGTATGTACCCCTAAAGTTGTATGATCCAATTAGACCCCAAAAGGAAAAAGGTGAACATTTTCCCAAAAAAGTCACTTTTACCCCAAATTATTCTAAGCCACAAGTGTCAAAAGATGAAACAACCCCACAAAATGTGTAACCATATTTCTCCGGGATATATAATCGCCACACATGTGCAGATAAAAGGTATGGGTATGATGTAGAGGGAATGGGGGATGTGTGTCTTTTAGAACCCAGAAATCTTATACATGGGTCAGAGTGCATTTGGAGAGCCCTAGTGTTACCAAAACAGAAGAGAACCCCAACAAGTGACCCCAATTTTGTAAAATACACCCTTGGAAAATGTTTCAAGGTGTAATATGTGTATGTACCCCTAAAGGTGTATGATCCAATTAGACCCCAAAAGGAAAAAGGTGAAAATTTTCCCAAAAAAGTCACTTTTACCCCAAATTATTCTAAGCCACAAGGGATAAAAGATGAAACAATACCCCCACATTTGTAAGACTATTTCTCCCAAATCTTGAATTGCCCCACATGTTCATATCAAATGTGATTTGGGTGCAAAGTAGAGGAAAAGAGTGATGTTGGTCTTTTAGAACCCAGAAATCCTTTACATGTGTCAGGATGCATTTGGAGAGCCCTAGTGGTACAAAACGGAGTAAAACCTAAAAAGTGACCCCTTGAGGAATTGAGCAAGGTGTAATATGTGGTGTAGTGTAATACAAGTGGTGTAGTGAGCATTTTGAACATACAGGTGGTTTTCCCAATATAATGTGCTATGGATGCCCAAGAATTTTTATTAAAATTTTATTACTCAGGAGTTGTATGGTATATCCTGAAACACTCCTTCATGCAGAGGCCAGGTTTCCCAGGGCAGGTTTCGCAATGGTATATAGTGTCTTTCCTAACCCCTCTTTTGGAACAGACTCTGCATCTTTTCTGAGTCCTTCCTTTAGATGCAGTCTGGGGCACTTCACTGGGAAAATGTTGCCCTGGCACAACACGGGGGACATCTAATCCAGAGGTACTGGGGACCTGTCCTTCCTGTCCAAATACTAATGCCTTAATCACCACCTCTTGAAAATGGAGGAATGATACAGCATGGCCTGCACATTGGAACAGCACGTAAGAGTTGTACAGTGCCATCTGTACAATGTACACAGCCAGCTTTTTGTACCATATCTTAGTTTTCCGTAGAGCACTGTACGGCTTCAGCACTTGATCTGACAGATCAACCCCACCCATGTATTTATTGTAAGCCAGGATGCAGTCTGGTTTAGGGGTAGTGGTGGTGGTACCTCGTACAGGGGTGAGGGTGCTGGAGTTCCCATGAATGGTGGTCAGAACAAGGACATCCCTTTTGTCCTTATACTTTACCAACATCATGTTCTGATTGCAGAGTGCCTTTATGTCCCCCTTTCTAAGTGGCTGCCTAACAAGGGATCCCGGGAGGCCTCTCTGGTTTTTGTGTACAGTGCCGCATGCTACAGTACCTCTGGAGTTTAGGGATTGGAAAAGTGGAATGCTGGTATAAAAGTTATCCACGTAGAGGTGGTAACCTTTATCCAGAAGTGGGTGCACCAAATCCCACACAAGCTTCCCTGTAACTCCTAGGACAGGGGGGCATTCTGGAGGGCTAATTCGGGTGTCTTTACCCTCATAAATCCTAAACCTATGGGTGTACCCTGTGGTACTCTCACACAACTTGTACATTTTAATTCCGTACCTGGCCCTCTTGCTGGGCAGGTACTGGCGGAATTTTAACCTGCCTTTGAAATGTACCAGTGACTCATCTACACAGATGTTTTGTAAAGGGGTGTATGCCTCGGCAAACTTTGTGCCAAAATGGTCGAGGATTGGCCGAATTTTATATAGCCGGTCAAATGATGGGTCACTTTGAGGTGGACATTGTGCATTATCGTTGTAATGCAAAAATGTAAGAATTGCCTCAAAGCGTGGCCGTGTCATTACGGTGCGGTAAATTGGAGTACTGTAGAAAACATCAGTACTCCAATACTGCCTAACCTCTGGTTTTTTAACAATGCCCATGTGGAGCACAAGACCCCAAAACTTCATCATCTCTACTGCATCTACAGGGGTCCACCTAGAAAATGATGAAGTGGGGTTTTGTGCAAAAAATTGTTGGGCATATAAATTTGTCTGTGACACCATGAGATTTAGGAGGTCCTCAGAGAAAAAGAATTTGAAAAAATCAATTTCAGTGAGGCCATCAGTGTCAAAATGAATTCCTGAGCTGCCCACGAACTCAGGAATTTGGGGCACATAATTTTCAGGGGGTGGGTTCCATGATGAATCACTTGCGGGCTGGGGAACATGCTCGGCAGTGGTCCTGGGGCGCCTTCTTGAGGGCCCCTCATCACCAGAGGAAGAGGAAGGGCAGTAGGAGGAGGAGGATGAAAAATAAAGAAATGGGGCATCCTCCCCTTCTGAATCAGTCTCGGCAAGGAAGGCATAAGCCTCCATTGCTGAAAAAGATCTTTGGGATGTATTGGACATTTTTATTGGGGTGGGGTGGGGGCGTGTATAAATGTTGTGCTTTTAACACGTGTAAACTTTATTCAAGGGGGTGTGTATGTTGTGCTTCAACACGTGTGCGGCGATGAAAGAATAGACCGCAACTGTAACTAGAACTTTTACTACAGGAAAAAAAAAAATTTACAACAAAAAAAAGCGACAAAAAAAGGAGCAAGTGCTGAGCAGTAAGATGCTACTGATCAGCGCTCGGTTGTCGCAGCGCACTCACAAGATGGATTGTGTACGCAAAAATTATAAAAAAAAACACCTCTTTTTTACAATTAAAAAAAAAGTGACAAAAAAAGGAGCAAGTGCTGAACAGTAAGATACTACTGATCAGCGCTCGGTTGTCGCAGCGCACTCACAAGATGGATTGTGTGCGCAAAAATTATTAAAAAAAAAAAACACCTCTTTTTTACAACCAAAAAAAGCGACAAAAAAGGAGCAAGTGCTGAACAGTAAGATGCTACTGATCAGCGCTCGGTTGTCGCAGCGCACTCACAAGATGGATTGTGTGCGCAAAAATTATTTTAAAAAAAACCTCTTTTTTACAACCAAAAAAAGCGACAAAAAAAGGAGCACGTGCTGAACAGTAAGATACTACTGATCAGCGCTCGGTTGTCGCAGCGCACTCACAAGATGGATAGTGTGCGCAAAAATTATTAAAAAAAAAAACACCTCTTTTTTACAACCAAAAAAAGCAACAAAAAAGGAGCAAGTGCTGAACAGTAAGATGCTACTGATCAGCGCTCGGTTGTCGCAGCGCACTCACAAGATGGATTGTGTGCGCAAAAACTATTAAAAAATCCCTCTCTTTTTACAACCAAAAAAAACGACAAAAATGGAGCAAGTGCTGAGCAGTAAGATGCTACTGATCAGCGCTCGGTTGCCGCAGCACACTCACAAGATGGATTGTGTGCGCAAAAATTATAAAAAAAAAAAAACACCTCTTTTTTACAACCAAAAAAAGCGACAAAAAAGGAGCAAGTGCTGAACAGTAAGATACTACTGATCAGCGCTCGGTTGCCGCAGCGCACTCACAAGATGGATTGTGTGTGCAAAAACTATTAAAAAAAAAAGCAGCAGTAAAAAATTGGCACTGTGCAAGCACAAGTGCCAACCAGTGATGTGTGTCACCGATCTGCACTTGGCGGTCACAGGACACACAAAACTGAGCAAAAAACAAAAAAAAAACCCTCCTGTATAAAAAAAAAGCTGAAGTTAAAGCTGATCAGTGATGCAAGTCACTGATCAGTGCCCAGCTTACAGGATGCAACCACGAAGGTGGTGCAGGGGAAAATACGAGAAAAAAAAAAAAAACTGCGACCAAAAAATGACCACACGTGCTCGGCGTCGCAGGACGCACACAGGGAAGGGGTGGAAGGGATCAGGAACAGGGATTGATGTAGGGAAATTAGGGATCACACAAAAAAAAAAAAAAATAAGATCACACAGAAGTGAGATCTTACTGAAGTAGTCACAGCAGCAATTGAGGATCACACTGGTGGTGCCCAGAAAGGTGCCAGCCAGCAATTCTAGAGGGTCCAGCAACACAGGTGGGTGATATACACTGTTCTGCACGCTGTCTCACACTAGAATGAGACGTGCAGAACAGTGACCACTAATTTGAACCTCCCACCTGAAATCCGATTGGCCGATCTGTATAGATCGGCCAATCGGATGTCTAAGGGAGGTGGCATGATGCCACCAGACATGCCCCCTAATGATGATGATTGGTGCTGTCCTAGACAGCACCAATCATCATCCTGTGTTAACTAGCATGACCCCCTGGTGACGTATACTGCTGCTATTGGTCGGTCGCATCGACCAGCCAATAGCAGCGATCGTGGACGAGGGGGGGGGGGGGGGAAACCCCTCTGTACCACGAGGCAAGATGTCGGCTGTCAGGGACAGCCGCCATCTTGTCCCGATCGCCGTGTCTCTAGACACGGCGATCGGTAATAGCTGTGACATGCACCTTTCCAGCGCTATCGGCTGGTCTGAACTGACCAGCCGATAGCATCGATCGTGAACCGGGGGGTGCGACGAAACCCCTCTGGTCCACGAGGCAAGGTGGCTGGCTGTCAGGGACAGGCGCCATCTTGCCGCGATCACCGTGTCTGCAGACACGGTGATCGGTACATCGCGCGACGTAGTACTACGACGCGTGTCGGGAAGTCACTTCCCGCCGCGCCGTACTAGTACGGCGCGCGTCGTGAAGGGGTTAAACACCAAATACAGAAGCCATTGTCTGCTGTGGCAGTTGGAAGAGGAGCCATGATTGGTTGCTGTTTTGACACCGGTCATGAATAAGAGCACTGAGCTTTGATTGGTTACTATAGGAAATGAGTATAAGGCATCTTATGTGTGACGTAATATGGATAGAGATACAGAGATAGGGGGAGAATTATCAGAAATGTAAAGGTAAAACTGTTCCAGTTGCCGATGGAAACCAATCAGAGATCAGTTGTAATTTTATACACAGTGGTGTGAAAATGAAACTTGAGCTCTGATTGGTTGCTGTGTGCAACTAGAGCAGTTCTGCTCCCAGACACTTCTAATAAAGCCCCCAGACGAAGGCTCTGTTATGAGCCGAAACGCGCGTCGGGGATATCGCCATCCCGGACATTTTACCTTTTGTTAACTGGTAAGACATTATCTCTACTTGGTTGCGTGCATTCCCTGCATTTATGCATGTAAGCAACTGTGTGTTACCTTACACCTGTTGCCTTCATTATATGTACCATCTGTCCTTACCCATCATATGTGCATGTTTTGTCTATGCGTAACTCCTCCTATGTCTGCCCAGGGTGACAACTTTCTCATTTGCTGTCGCCGCCTTGCACTGTCATTACCCCTCAGCATTGTCTGAGGATGCTCATTTTTGCTTTTATTATTGTGTCTTATGTAGTCATCAATAAAGTATAATTTTTATTACTATCATCCAGACTCCATTTGGTCTTTCATAGTGCTTCCTTTTTTCCCCTGTTTCCCTGTCTCTCCTTAAAGGGGTACCGTTTGATTTTGTGCATGTTCATGGGAAGCCTTCCTTTGGTCTGTCACTTACTATACCGGTCCGACCCACACATTATTATGTACCCCATGGACTAGGACTCACTTGGTATACAGGGTTGATACCTTTATCTCCCTTCCATCTCCTTCCTGATTCTTCCATTGTTTTGATAAAGCCCCCAATAGACAAATTGACAGTCAGAGATAAATACAGAGATGGTCAGAGACATTCACAGTCAGAGACTGGCAGATAAAGCCAGAGACGGTCACAGACATACAGAGACAATTGGTGACAAACAGTGTCAGAGACAGACAGAGACAGTAAGGCCCCTTCCACACTAGTGTTTTTCACGCGCGAGTTCTGCGCATGCTTTTGACGCGCAGAACTTGCATTGCACTCTGTCCTATTGTTTCCAGTGGGCTTGTCCTTATTTGCGTTTTTTTTCACACGCATTTTATTTCAAATTCAAGTGCATGGGGACGCATCAAAAACGCATTGCACTCGCGAACATTGCAAGTGCAATGCGTTTTAAATGGATGGGTTGCTAGGTGATGTTAAAAAAAAGTCAGGCCTGGGACATTTCTCATTAGTAGTGTGCTGCTTTGTGTATACTTATCAAGATGCCCAGAACTCTTGATGTGGAGAAACTTATCTCCTTGGTTCATGCCCATCCTACATTGTGGGACAATCGGAGGAACGATTACCATGACCACTTCAAGAAGGAGACAATATGGCTGGAAATCAGCAAGGAGCTCTTGGGCCAAAAGTGGTTTAAAATGTCTTTTTTGTCTATGTTGGACACCAAACATTTGTGCAAACACAGCATAATTTAGTGTTTTTTGTGTATATGTAATATTTTACTTTTGTCAGCGTCAAGTATATGTTCGTTTTTTTGGTTGTGTTTAAGTGAATTTTCATCATGTCAAAAATAATACTTTTACATTTGCTTAATCCAATAATTAGGACAGAAGATAATTTAGACACGGAGGCAGAGGATGCAGCCACTCAACCCCCTGTTGCGCCGTCATCTGATGTGGCGACTGTGGACAGGGAACCGCCATCTGCTGCTGTGGACGACACTGCAGGCCCATCCTCGGCAGTACCTGAACCCCTGTAGGTGGCTGAACAAGGGGAAGGACGGAGTGCATCTCCTGTCCCCCGAGGACGTCGTGCAAGAAGGGCTGTCCCTGGCAAAGTGGTTGATGAAACTGTATTGAATTATTTGGGCCGCAGGGCGCTGGAGGACACAACGGTGAGCTACCTGCGCAATCTTGCGGACCACATGCGCCGGGTGCCGCAGGAACACCTCCGGTGTCAGGGGGCATTTTCTATAATTCTTGATGCCTGCTGTCCCCCCAACAATCCCACTCCGGTATTTGAGGCCCTGTAGCAGTGGCGATTGTATGGACATATTGCCCCCCGAACCCAGGCTCTGCCACCACCACCTTCTCCACCTCAGGCCCACCAGAGTTATTATTCTGGAACATACCCTGGGCAAGATTTTGGCCATTCACAAAGCCAAATTTACTTTGGTTCTGCTGCTCCTACTACGTATCAACCACACCAGCACTATGCGAGTGGCAGCCAGAGTTATCATGGCCGGCCATCCTCTAGGTTAGTTCTCCCACCTTCCCCAGCACCACGTTTTCTGCCTATTTTTCGTGGGTTAATTATATTTTGGCCAAAAGTGTGCCTTTTTTATTTTTTGTTGAAAAAAAAAAAAAATTGTATATAGTATTTAGGTCTTAAGCATTTATTTCATTAATCGATAAATATATAGATTTGGGTAGTGTCTTGATATATGAAAATATTATTCAGATACATACATAGTATAACCGAAAAGTAAAATAAAACAGATGGAATCAAAATTACAGATACATATTCTTTTACACATCCAAATCCCCACCAGTAGACATAAAATAATCTGCAAATTTATTTTGAATACGCATTCCAGCTAAAGCAGGTCTAGTGCTAACAAAACCACAGAGAAATACTGTGTCTGGGTCTTTGTGGAGGTAAAAAAACAAAGTATGAAAGACACCTTTGCTGCATCGCTGAGATACAATTGGATGAACCCATCGCCTACGCTTACGCCAGGGGCGGGGGGGGGGGGGGTGTTGAGCAACACCATAGATCACTTCGCTCACCATATTTCTGAGATATATACCAAAAAAAAAAAAATTACATCTTTCAAAGTATCAGAATCAGACATGGTTCAACAAACACATGCAACAAGCAAAAACACAGAGGCCAAGCTAAGTAATAGAGACCATGTGCAATCATGTGACTCTTAAAAAAAATCCCTTTTTATGTGGAATTCTGGGACATCTGGGTACCAAATTAAGAATCATGTGATTTAAAAACGCTAATGACTCCAAGGAAAAATGGAACAAAAACGCAGCCAAAACCCTGACGTGAAATGCAACGCTAGTGTGGAAGGGGCCTAAGAGACAGATACAGTTTGAGAAAGTCAGAGACAGTCGGTGACATAGACAGTCTGAGACAGACTGAGATAGAAACAGAGACAGTGGGAGACAGAGCCAGACATGGTCAGAGACAGACACAGTCAGAGACAATCAGAGACAGAGATGGTCAGAGACAGTCAGTGCCAGAAACAGTCAGTGCCAAAGGCAGATAGACACAGGCAGTCAGACACAGATATGTTCAGAAACAGTCAGAGAGAGATTCAAATAAAATAGTTTTGTTATATTTTGTTATAGCTTAGTGCAGTTATATACTATCCTGGGCAACGCTGGGAGCTACAGTGCAATATATAAAGCTGAGTGTATGTGTGTGTGTATATATGTCCGGTAAAGGATTCTGCACCGTTGCATTTACGATCACCAAATTTTGCACAGGCGCTCTCTGTGACTCACCGAATGTCACAGACTTGGTTGAGCTGAAATTTTCACCCCACACTTTCCCAAATCCATTTATTAATCACTGTAGACAGGTGCCATTGTCTGCTGGCTGCTGTGGCTTTTAGAAGCTGAGCCATGATTGGTTGCTATTTTGCAGGATGCACAGGTCATTAATATGAGATCTGAGCTTTGATTGTTTGCTATAGGCAATTATTATAAGACAGCTTACATGAAAGATAAGGTGGATACCAGTACAGGGAATATCTTCTGTTCCAGGTGCCCATGGAAATTAATCAGAGTTTAGCTGTAATTTTATAAACAGCTGCGGGATAATTAACCCCTTAACGACTTGACCTTTTTTAGTTTTTTCACTTCCATTTTTCACTCACCACCTTCAAAAATCTATAACTTTTTTATTTTTCCACATAAAGAGCTCTGTGATGGATTATTTTCTGTGTAACAAATGCACTTCGTAGTGACGGTATTTAATATTCCATGCCATGTACTGGGAAGCGGGAAAAAAATTCCAAATGCAGTGAAAATGGTGAAAAAAACACATTGGCAACATTTTCTTGTGCGCTTGGATTTTACAGCTTTCACTGTGCGCACCAAATGACATGTCTACTTTATTCTTTGGGTCCCCACGATTACGTGGATACCAAATTTGTATAGGTTTTATAATGGTTTCATACATATAAAAATTTTTTTTTATATTTTGCCATCTTCTGGCGCCAATAACTTTTTCATACTTTGGTATACGGAGTTGTGGTTGGTGTCATTTTTTGCAACATTTGATGGGGTTTTCACTGCTATAATTTTTAGGACTGAGCAACCTTTTGATCACTTTTTATTAATTTTTTTATATTTTTCAAAATGGCAAAAAATCCCATAATCGACTTTGGACGCTATTTTCCATTACGGGGTTAAACGCAGTGAAAAATTGTTATTATATTTTGATCAGGCATTTTCTGATGCGGCGATACCTAATGTGGTTTTGATTTTTACTGTTTATTAACCCCTTAAGGACGCAGCCATTTTACAGCTTAAGGCTCAGTCCCATTTTTTGGATTCTGACCTGCGTCTCTTTATATGGTTCTAACTTTTGAACACTGTTACTTATGAAAACGATTCTGAGACTGTTTTTTCCTCACATGTTGTACTTCATATTAGTGGTAAATTTTTGCTGATAAGTTTTGCGTTTATTTCCAAAAAAAAGAAAAAATGATGAATATCTAGAAAAATTTGCCATTTTCGAAATTTGAAATCACTGCGTTTTCAGGCAGATAGATTTACCACCTAAGTAACTTGCCGAATAACATTTCCCATATGTCTACTTTACTTTTTCATAATTTTTTAAATGTTTGGATAATTTATTTTGACGTTACGTGGCTTACAAATCGAATAGCGATTTTCCGTATTTTCAGAATTGACTATTTTTGGGATAAATACTGTTTGAAATAAAATTTTACATATTTAGCATTAAAACCACACTATATAACCAACCCATTTCCAAATCTGCACCCATCAAGCTATCAGAAACAGCATTTACGAAGATTGTTAACCCCTTGAGATCTTCATAGTAATTGAATCAAAATGGCGGTGAAATTTAGAATGGTCAAATTTTGTCGGTTATATGCTCATTTAGCCCTAAAATTTACACATTTCCAAAAGATAAAAAGAGAAAACCCACCATAAAATTTGTTCTACAATTTCTCCTGAGTGCAGAGACCCCCCACATGTGGACATTACTTGTTTTATGGGGGCACAGCGAGGCGCAGAAGGTAAGGAGCCCTGCAGCTGCCAGGATTTTAGTTTTCTCGTTTCCCCATTTTGAAGGCTATAAAATTTTCGCTTTTCCGATATTGGGGCCGTGTGATGGCATTTTTATTGCGGGATGAGATGCTTTTTCCAGTGTTATTATTTTGAGGTTGGTATCACCTATTGTTGAAAATTTAGGAACTTTTTTTGAGGTCATGAGTAGAAAAGCATCAATTCTATACTGGATTTTTTACTTTTTTTTTTCTTGTTCACCGTATAGCCTAATAATTATGTTATCTTTATTCTATGGGTCGATACGATTACAGGGGATACCAGACATGAATATTTTTTCTTATGTTTTACTAAATTTGCCAAATAAAACCCTAATGTGGGGAAAATCTATCATTTTTGCATTGCCGTCTTCCAAGTGGCATAACATTACGTTACGTTTTTGGCTACGGAGCTGGTTGATGGCTTGTTTTTTGCGGGACATGTTGTCCTTTGCATCAGTATCATTCTGGAGTATATATGTTTTGTTGATCAATTTTTATTGCATTTTTAGTGTGATATAATAGGAAAAAATCATATTTTTGGCGGGTTTTTAAAGTTTTCTTTTACGGCGTTCATCATACGGGTTCAATAGTTATTTCGTTTTATTCTATGGATTGTTACGGATGCGGTGATACTATATATGTGGGGTTTGTGTTATGATTTAGACTTTTTTGAGCGTTATATGTCTCTTTATATGTTTTGGGGCTCATGGGGATTTTTTGTGATTTATAAAGTTATTTTTTATTGAAAAACATTTTATTTTACATTTTTTACTTGATCCACCATGGGACATGAACAAGCAATCATCTGATTGCTTGTTCATGATAATACTCTGCAATACTCATGTATTGCAGGGTATTAGCAGTGTCAGCCTATGCAGAGGTGCCATAGCAGCGATCTGCACCCCCGAAAACGGCACGGGGGCGCCGATCGTGGGGTAAAGACCCCCGGAAGGCATGTTAAATGCTGCGGTCGCGTTGACCGCGGCATTTAACGGGTTAAACACCCGTGATCGGAGCCCACTCCGACCGCGGGTGTTAGCCGGGGATGTCAGCGATTGATTACCGCTGACATCCCGCGACCCCCGATGCCGGTTCGGCTTCCGTGCCGTTCTAGGGAAAGGGGGATGATTTGAATTTTTAGGTTTTTTTATTATATATTTTTTTAAAACTTTTTTTTATTTTTACTTTCACTATTTTTCCGACTCCCTAGGGTGCTTTAACCCTAGGTTGTCTGATCGATCCTGCCATATACTGCCATACTACAGTATGGCAGTATAAGGGGATTTTACTCCCCATACATTACAATGTGCTGAATGGGTTAAAACCAGACAGCTTCGGGCCTTGTGAGACCCAAAGCTGTCATGGCAACGGATGCGCAGCATTGCCGGCACCGACGTGAAAGTACCCAATCCCTTAGTAATTAAGCCCCGATGTGTTCAATTTTTGTCTGTTCCAAATTCTGCTGGGACAAGCAAGCACCATGGTCTACAGTGTATAATGGTAGACCCCAGCAGTAAATGCAAAGTTGAGGCATTTGTTCATTTACATAGCAGACAGTGCCTCAACTTCCATGTGATTATTTATTTAAATCTTTTTATTGAGTTTAAAAAAAAAATTTTTTTTCAAAGTTTACCAGATGTCAAAAACACTGTACTATACATATATTCATAAGGTATGTGAACAATTATACAAATACACAGGTTTTTTGTAAAGCATAGATGCATGAAGAAAATGGGAACTTTCCAACTGGACATTACCCAAGAGAAAGAAAGAGTTTGCCCGGCAGTCATAGAAAACACAGAGAGAGATGTATCAAAATGATCTTCTATATTTAAGTACTTGGTCAAACAACAGGTAGAATTTACCAGCCATCAATGCTTTTCGAAGCAATGCATCTTAGTCATGATCATGATTAGATCATCTTAATTAGATCAGGATTAAGGCGCATTGCGTTGAAACACATTGATCACATACTGTATCTCTCTCCATGTTTTCTAAGAGTGCTGGAGGAACTCTTCCATTCCGAGAGTTTGTGTATACTTCCTATATTTGCTATCTCAGCCAGTAGTTTCAAGTTTCAATTTCAAGGTCTTTCTGCTTCCTTATAAATGCAGCAATTGAAATAAATGGGCACTTGTGACAAGGTGGAGATGTAAAGTAGAAACAAAGATGCAATCTATTCTCTGGTAAGATCTCTGAGGGTTTGAATAAAAGGAGAAATATATAACAGAGGCGTTAAGAGATTTCAAATGTATCCCCTAACGCAGTGAATTTACGGTTTTAGAGCTTAGGGTAGTCTTAGGGAAGTGGAATCCAAGAGAGGTTCATTAAGATCTCCTCCAATCAGATAAATACCTTCTTTGAATTAATCCAATTCAGCCCAAGATGCCTGATCTTCATTTGGTGCATATAGGCCAACTATGGTAACAACAGGGTTTAGCTATCTTCTCCTTTAGACAAATATCTCCCTGTAGAGTGAGATAATTGAGGAATTAAAGAGAAAGTTAGATTATTTTTGATGGCCACAGAGACTCCCTTTGATTTGGAATGAGGGGTGCAAGAATAGATCCAGTGGACAAAGAGGTGAGTAGATAGGGATGGATTTTTTTTCTTTTTAAACATGTCTCTTAAATGCGCAATGTCAGTGTTTGCCTTTCACAGTGTGTGGAATACGCTGGATCATTTTTGGGGGAGTTTTGACATTCCACAATGTGACTATAAACTGTGTCATGATGGTGCCAGAATCAAGGTAAAAAGTAGTGGTGATGGTACTATGAGTGGTCGAGTTAAGTGAGAATAGGAGAGTGATTGTACAATGAGACATCCCAGACGGTGATACTAAGGAGAGATACCTTGTCTCAAGAATAAGGAGTTTGTATAGAGGGATCACATCCGTGATCGGTTTTAACTGGCAGCGATTGTTCGATGTGACCAGAGAAATGTCCTGAAAGAGGGTGTTTTGTGCATTTCGATGTGAAAAAAACTTTTCCCTCTCTTGTCTTTTTAAGGATTAAAGAGCATATTTATCAGGGTCTCTGCACCACGTCAGTGACATAGAAGCACTGGAATAATCGCAAATGTTAGCTTATTGCTAGCATTTGCGATCATTTAGCCATCTCTGCCACCTTCACAGCAGTGGGGCAGGGTGGCGCGGCCGACCGGGAGTGGGCTGGCGCGGGGCATTACTGTCCCCGCGGCTGCGCACTTGCTCCAGCTGGTGACTTTTCACATCTGATAAGTCGCTGGTTGCTTTTATTTTTATGCCAGGCAGGCCTGGCATAGAATAAGCGCTGTGCAGAACCCTGCCCGATACATCAAGAGGCTGAAGCCTATATACGCAGGCACACGATAAATATCCCCAACAGTCTCTAGGATCAGCGTTTAATACCTTATCTCTTTCTAAGGCTCTCCAGGTTTTGAGCAAAGAGTTTGGTGGGATCTTACAACCACTTGTAGTGGTGCTTGGACAGAGAACTCAGGAGTTGCATAATAAACTCAGGTATAGTCAGAGGAAGAATTCTAGAACTCATTTAAATTGTAGGTTGTTTCTTCTACCCCAGTTGTATTGCTCTTCTATATTAGAGAGCATACTACTAAGGTGAGATTGGCAGTTATATAGGGAATTCACTGTCACTTCGCCATATTTAAGGATAGACGATTGTGTTTCCTCCCAATGTGCACTTTGTTGCCAATCTGTCTAACATTGTGCTTAATATCAGTAGGCTCAAGAATAACAGGTTTGAAAGCTCTTTCAGAGATCTGCATGGACAATTGAGAGATTTAGATGAGATCTGTTTGTCCCTGCCTGAAACTGCCTGGAGTAAAGAGAATTTTGTACAATGAAAAGGGGACTTTTTCTTCAGGTATTTCTTTATTTTTATCTGAGGTTTCTTCCTAATAGGAATGTTAGTACTGTATTATCTTGTTTTCCACCTTTTGTAAAAATCTACTTGGTATGATGTGCATAAGATTGTTAGGAGTCCTAGGGGTCCTCCCTGACATAGGCAGTGATAGTTCAGCCACTCTACCCTACAGCTAATATCCAAAAAAGAAAGGTAGTAGGGCATTTGGAGATGGTACACAATACTATTAGCACTGTGGAATGTGTGGAATTTTGAATACATCTGTAAAAGTCCAAGTACCGCTACAGAGAGGGTGTATGATACAAAAGAAAGTCATTGTTGGCAATGGAGAGTTAGTGGATTAGGCTACAGCAGTTCATGTCACCGCTATGGCTACAAATTCTTCTAATAGCGACAGATGGAGGAGGTAGAAGTTATCAGGGGTCTTGAGGTGAGGTTTAACTGGTAGGAAAACCTTGTAGAATGGTAGATGGTTGAAAATATGTATGGCAATTGTTGGAGCTCAACTCCTGCATGTTTAGCCAACTTTGTGACTAGCCACGCCTCCCCATGGGTTCATTTTTTCCATGCTCAGACTGCAGTTATAGTGTAGAGACCTCCATTTCACCCCCTTAAAACAGCAAAGCCATCTTAGACGAAGTCATGGAGCAGTCACTCATAGTATATGATGACTTCCCTAAGTAAGATTCCTTGACCCATCAACCTGCCCCTAACCCAGATATCTATATTTGATAGAACCCAATACCAACTGCTATGGCTTTCTGTAATGTCCAGGTGGAGAAGGAAGGCTCAATGGTAGAAGATGCCAGGAGTGATCACTAGGTACTAGTCCAGACATCACTGCTGCTTTGGCTGGTTCCGCCTATACAACCACCTCCTGAGTGACAAAGCCACCTGTAAAGTGAGGATGTGACACCACCAGCAGCACCAGTGTCACCATCACCAAGCTTGTCTACAACATACTGTTGGCTTTTTTTTCTGATTTTGAATAAGAGAATTTCCTAATTGCCGGTATTTGAAATGCTTCCATTCAAGCTGGTGGAGTCTGACATCTTTAACTGGTTAAGGACTGGGCCCTTTCCTGGTTTTACATTTCCATTTTTCACTCCCCACCTTCACAAATCTATAACGTAAAGAGCTGTGTGATGGCTTGTTTTCTGCGTAACAAATCACATGTCATAGTGATGGTATTGAATATTTCATTCCGTGTACTGGGAAGCATGGAAAAAATTCCAAAGCAGTGAAAATGGTGAAAAAAAGCATTTGTGCCATTTTCTTGTGGGCTTGGATATTACAGCTGAGCGCCCCAAATGACAAGTCTACTTTATTCTTTGGGTTGGTACGATTACAGGGATACCAAATTTGTATAGGTTTTATAATGTTTTCATACATTTACAAAAATTAAAACCTCCTGTACAAAAATAGTTTTTTGATTTTGCCATCTTCTGGCGCTAATAACTTTTTTATACTTTGTTGTACAGAGCTGTGGGTGGTGTCATTTTTTGTGAAATTTGATGGGGTTTTCACTGCTATAATTTTTAGGACTGTGCAACCTTTTGATCACTTTTTATTAATTTTTTTGTATTTTTCAAAATGGCAAAAAAATGCAATTTTCGACTTTGGACGCTATTTTCCATTACGGGGTTAAACGTAGTGAAAAACCATTAATATATTTTGATAGATCTGGCATTTTTGGACGCGTCGATACCTAATGTGTTTATAATTTTCACTGTTTATTTATATTTATGTCAGTTCAAGGGAAAGGGGGGTGATTTGAATTTTTAGGTATTTTTATTATAATTTTTTTAACTTTTTTTTTTTTTTTTTTACTATTTTTGAGGCTCCCTAGGGTACTTTAACCCTCGGTTGTTTGATTGATCCTATCATATACTGCCATACTACAGTATGGCAGTATATGGGGATTTTCTCCTCATTCATTACAATGTGCTATTAGCACATTGTAATGAAGGGGTTAAAACGAAATAGCCTTAGGTCTTCGGAAGACCCAAGTCTACCATGGAGACGGATCGCCGCTCCCAAATGACGTCACGGGGAGCGACGATCCTAGGCAAGACGATCCCAGTCCGTGAGCTCTCTCCATGCAGAGGGACCCGACCGCCATGAATACACGGTGGGCGGTCGCTAACCAGTTAAGGATCTTATGGTGGCTGTCTAATTCCCAGCCACCACTACTTTTCTCGGCAGGCCATCCCCACCCTGCACTAACAGGTTCTGGACAAAATAAACTGTTCACTGCACAATGCCATTATTCCCATGTTGCACCTCACAACTGACACATGGACAAATAAACATGGTCAGGGATGTTACATCTCCTTAGCCGCCTACTGTTATAATGCAGTGGAAACTGGTCCTGAAGCAGGAAGAATGCTGCCATTCTGCAACAGCAGACAATAGTTAAATTTCTGCTTGTGAATGCTTTGGATATTGGGGCAGATTTATCAAGCTGTCGGAAAGTCAGAATATTTCTAGTTGCCCATGGCAACCAATCACAACACCCCTTTAAAATATTCATGAGCGCTGGTACAATGAAAACTGAGCTGTGAAATGGCATGCAAACATTTGATCAAGTTATTACTGCATGCTATTCACTGACAGGACAATCAAGGTATTACTGAATGCTATTCATCCAATGTAAATTCCATTTCTCATTTTTGTTTGCGACTTTTCACTGCGACTTTTGCTGTCATTTTTCAAGTACACTTTGAGCTGTACCTTTTGCATTGCACCTTATGTATCTTTATTTTCCAGATGTTCCATGCAACCTTTCAATTATGTATCACTTATTTTTACAACTTTTTAGGTGCAAATCTGCACCTGGTCCAGGGCAGGTGCTAAGGAAGATTTTTTTTCATGGAGCCTGTTTTAACATGTAAATTGGACTTATTTCATATGCTTTAAATGATTAAAATTTTGCACATTTACCATTTTTTTCAAATTTTATACATTTTTCCTTTTACATTTTTTTTAATTTAATGGTTCTACGGGTGAGGTGACACGGCGTTTTGGTTGCATTTTGAAACTCATTACAATAGCTGTGGAGAGGTGATTTGCCTAGTTACTGTACTGTTAGCATTTGCATTCACAATGCAAATGCAATTTCAACACATGCTATATCATCATGCTAAGTGATATGTTAACATGTGTATTTTGGAAACACAAATTTTAACAGTAATGTGATTAAGCAAATCAACCAATCCTCAGATGTTGTAATGTATTTCAAAACACAATGAAAACGCAACATGTGACCACACCCTTAATATCATGTGTGACCGCAGCCTCATAAGTCGTCATCTCCCTGGCATTTGACTAGAGTGCTTAAAAATGCAGGACATGGCCTCAAATCCAAAATTTACAGTGGGTGGTGTCCACTCCTGCATACAACCCCCTCACATGGCTTGTGTCTATGTGCATTTGTGATATTTGCAACAAAAAGTCTTAAAAAGAAGCCAAATTTTGCGCCTGCCAGGATAGGAAAAACTGAACATGTATCACAAGAAAAAAGACATGATCATATAAAGGGCGCAAAAAAGAGCTGCCAAATGTCTCAATTATACACCAAAGAAAAAAAAACGGTGATACATATCCCCCATTGAATGTATAAGGGCTAGGATCCCTTCCACAGCACCTAACCATCTACACAAAATACATAAAATGGACTAATTATCCGAACCCTTTTCATTGACAAGACTTCTTTCTTTCTGAAAAGAAAAGACCACTTTCTGAAGCATGTACGTGCAATATTCTCTGACAACACTGTTCTGAAGTACATATGAAAGTGCAATATTCTCTTTGCAAACAAGGTATGATTGATGATGAGGATTTATGATTTTTCTGTGTCTGAATGTTAAACAGAGATAGGACTTCAAGATCTTTCTGGATGATGCAGTAAATGCCAATAATGAATTCTCGTGTTTAATCTGTAAGAATAGCCGTGCACTGGTGCAATTCTTCACTGTGCCCTTATAAGGGCAATCATTTCAGATTTCCACCTGTTCCTAATAATGAGTGTTTTCTATACATCTAAAGTCCTTGGAAAAAGCAATTGCTGCTGTTTTACAAGTCCCTGCCAATCTGATGGATCATATGACATGCATTAAGCTCTATCTGCTGTGTGTAATGACATCTGGACATGTGACCCAGACCTTATACTGCAGACACACATGTCCAACCCACCTAATCATAGTTATGACTAGAGGACATGCCTGTGGTTGCTAAGGGGCTGGAAACTGCTTGATTGGAGGTGCTGTCATGCCCTGCAGCAAGTGTGTGCAGCAAGAGTGCATGTTCAGGAACGCTGACATTGTTATCACTGACAAGGCAATTCACCTCTCCACAGCCAATGTTAACATCCTCACTTTTATTAAAATGAATCTCATACATCTCATGAACTTGCTGTGCATGCACTTTAGTGAGAAGTTAAAGAGTCTAATTAAAGGGGTATTCTCGTCTGGGCATTCACATTCAGTTTAACTAATCTTCCATATATAAACATTTCTTCAATTGGATGTTATTTCTCATAAATGTAGCCATATGGTCCCATAGAAACAAGATGGCTTCCTCGGTTACACCCACGTCACACTCTGGCAGTAGTGGCCAGACATGAGCTATAGAGCCCTGCCTGACCTCCCGCTTTCAGCGTTCATTACTACAGGACGGCTCTAGGACATGCAGTAACTCCCAGACATTTCATATACAAAAACTTTTTGTTTCTTTGTGTAATCCCTCCAGCAGAGGTGGTCGTATCCAGGGACACAGTCTTGTTTCTAAGGGACCATATGACTACATTTATGAGAAATTATCTTCACCCAGGAACATTTTTTTTAATAACCTCTAATTGAAGAAATGTTTATATATATGGCAGATTTATCAAACTGAATGTGAATGCCCAGACGAGAATACCCCTTTAAGTCAAATTCTGCATTGCTGGATTCAAAATTTACAAATTTTACATGCAGTGGTTTGAAAAATTGAAACTTTTAAAAATGTCACATTCACTGGATTCAAAATATAAACTATGCCATATTCAGTGGATGCAAAATTTAAACCTTTAATAGCTGCTCTTGTGCTGGATTCACAATTTACGATTCAATTCTTTATTAAACAATGCATAGAAAAAGAAATGTACAATTACCAGTGCAGAAGATGTAATGCAAATGAAGAAAATTAAAGTAATGATTGCACTAAGGACTGCATTTAGTAGAGAACAGTAAATAACATGGAAAAATGTTTAACATAGGAAACAACTTAATCCCTATGTGTACCAGGACGTACTCATATGCCCCAGTGCTGCAAGTGGTGTATGGAGAGTGCTCACGGGATGAGCTTTCTTTATAAACGGCAGGTGTCAGCTGTTATAATACGGCTGCCACTTGTCTGTTACTGCAGCAGTCACTGCTCTTGGCAGTTAACCTGTTAAGTGCTGCTGTGGAACTCGACCACGGCACCTAACTTACCTACCGTTGGGCACCACAATCTTGGATGGCTGATCACCACCCCCCATGACGTCATCGGTGAGTGGAGATCAGTTACCATGGCACCCTATAGTCTATGTGTTTAGCAATTAACCCCTTAACGCTCTGCGCCGTAGCTCTACGGCGCAGAGGTATAAGGGATGTATGAAGAGGGCTCACGGGCTGAGTCCTCTTCATACAGAGGTGGGGGTTTTTGCATTTTGCACAAAACCCCCACCGCTAATAACCGCGGTCGGTGCTTGCACCACTCGCGGCTGTTAACCCTCTAAACGCCGCCGGCAAAGTCGCCGGCGGCGCGCGGGCGCCGCCATCTTTTTTTCGATCGCCACGCCCCCGAACGCCATCGGGGGCGGCGATCGGTTACCATGGTAGCCTCGGGTCTTCTTTTGACACGAGGCTACATGGTTTATGCAGGTTCGTTACAATGAGCCAGTGGCTCATTGTAATGTATGACCTGCAAAAATGCCATATATTGCAATACTGTAGTATTGCAGTATATGGTAGGAGCGATCTGACCATCTAGGGTTAATGTACCCTAGATGGTCTAAAAAATAGTGAAAAAAAAAAGTTTAAAAAATAAAAAAAATTAATAAAATATTAAAAGTTCAAATCACCCCCCTTTCCCTAGAACGGATATAAAACATAACAAACAGTAAAAATCACAGACATATTAGGTATCGCCGCGTCCCAAAATGCCCGATCTATCAAAATATAAAAACGGTTACGGGCGGCGGTGACCTCCGAGGCGGGAAATGGCGCCCAAATGTCCGAAATGCGACTTTTACACCTTTTTACATAACATAAAAAATGAAATTAAAAATGATCAAAATGTCGCACAGACCTCAAAATGGTAGCAATGAAAACGTCGCCTCATTTTGCAAAAAATAACACCTCACACATCTCCGTGCGCTAAAGTATGAAAAAGTTATTAGCGTCAGAAGATGGCAAAATTTTTTTTTTCTTTTTTGAACACATTCATTAATTTTTGAAAATGTATTAAAACACAATAAAACCTATATAAATTTGGTATCACCGCGATCGCACCAAACCAAAGAATAAAGTAGGTGTGTTATTTGGAGCGAAGAGTGAAAGTCGTAAAAACTGAGCCCACAAGAACGTGACGCGTGCGGTTTTTTTTCAATTTTTCCACATTTGGAATTTTTTTCCAGCTTCTCAGTAGACGGCATGTTAAAATAAATAACATCACGGGAAAGTAAAATTTGTTACGCACAAAATAAGCCCTCACACAGGTCTGTACACATAAAAATGAAAAAGTTATGGATTTTTGAAGTTGGAGAGTGAGAAATCAGCCGAAAAACCCTGCATCCTTAAGGGGTTAAACTTTGTAGAAACTTTAATAGTGGTAGTTGTGCAAAGCACAAAAAAGTTCTTAGAATGTAAAAATAACTTCTAAATTTGATTCAAAGGAAACAATTATACAATTCACTTTAGTGTGTAGTAAGGTATGGAATGGCTTTCTTGATGTCCATTCAAAGCAGCAAACTGCATAGAAATACACTTTTATGATGAACATGGTAAGAAATTGAAAAGAAAGAATTGTAATCACCCCCTCACTCTATAAAAGAAAAAAAAACCCTTAAAATTGCTTTTATGTTTTAGGCACATCAACAACTGTGAATTATATTGGCAGGTTAAATGTCTGACAATAAACATTAAGAAACAAAAGATGTCCAGGATATGGAACGCCAGTTCTTGAAGTTACTAACTAAAAGAATACTTCATGTTAGCTCACACTGTTGACTATGCTGTTATTAAATCTTCCCAATTAGACTAATTCAGATATACTGCAACTATTAAAGAGCAACTCTATATTACCCTGCTAAGTAACTGCAGTGGGAAGTATTTCTATGTGTGCACTCTGTCATATTTAATGTTTTATATTGCCATCCTCTATTTACTGCCTTTGTACTTCAAAAACAATATTAACACTGTGCTTCCCCATGTGGATACAGAAAATATAAATATAAATCACTGATTTGGGATTGCTGATGTGATAGTTACCTGTTATAACCCCACAGTGATTTATATACATTAATTTGTTATAGAGGCACTAATTTTTACTCTTTCACTATATCCCCAATTATTTTCATAAATGCTATGTAATTGCAAAGGAAGACAGCTTTCACAGAGTGCATTAACATTGTGTTGACATTAGAGATGAGCGAACATACTCGTCCGAGCTTGATGCTCGTTCGAGCATTAGCGTACTCGAAACTGCCCGTTGCTCGGACGAGTATTTCGCCAGCTCGAGAAAATGGCATTTCCCGCTGTTTTGCTTTTTGGCGGCCAGAAACAGAGCCAATCACAAGCCAGGAGACTCTGCACTCCACCCAGCATGACGTGGTACCCTTACACGTCGATAGCAGTGGTTGGCTGGCCAGATCAGGTGACCCTGGAATAGACTAGCCCCTGCCCGCGCTGCTCGGATCATTCTCTGTCTGGATGCCGCTAGGGAGAGAGCTGCTGCAGGTCAGGGAAAGCGTTAGGCTGTTCTATTAGAATAGTGTTAGGCAGGAGTGATTCTACAAGAACACAACAGCCCTTCTTAGGGCTACAATAACGTTTTATTTTACTTTTTTTTGTTTGCTTGTGGCTGGGCTTGTGGCATTAGTAGTGCAGCTAGTACCATATTGTGAGGAATTTGCAGGGAGACTTGCTACCGTTGTGTTTAGCTCTTAGTGACACGCATATCCACCTCAAACACCGAAGTAGGACAATTTATTAGGGGTTTGATTAGAATTAGGCAGAGTCTGATGATTTATTTTTTTTTACCTTTATTTCTTTTTATAGCTCAAAGTCATATTGCAAAGCAGTGTGCTTTCACTGTAGGCTAGAAAATAGCCATAGGAGAACTCCAACGGCTTACTTAGGCCTACAATAGCGTTATATTTTCCTTTCTTTTGTTTGCTTGTGGCTGGGCTTGCTGGCATTAGTAGTCCAGCTAGTACCATATTGTGAGGAATTTGCAGGGAGACTTGCTACCGTTGTGTTTAGCTCTTAGTGACATGCATATCCACCTCAAACACCGAAGTGGGACAATTTATTAGGGGTTTGATTAGAATTAGGCAGGGTCTACTGATTTATTTTTTTTTTACCTTTATTTCTTTTTATAGCTCAAAGTCATCAGGCACAGCACAAAATCCAGTTGTGTGCTGTCAGTGTAGGTTAGAAACTAGCCATAGCAATAGGATAGCATCGGTTTGTTAAAAAAAAAATAAAAATAAAAAAAAATAAACACACAAAAAAAAATTAAAAGTTTACACTTTAATTTTGAAAATGTTTAACCCGAGGGCTAGGGGTAGAGGACGAGGGCGTGGACGCGGGCGTCCACCTGCTGCAGGGGTCAGAGGCCTTGGTCCTGGGAGGGGTGAGACACCACCTGCTGATGAGGTAGCAGGGGAACGCCGCAGAGCTACACTCCCTAGGTTCATCATGTCTCAAGTTACTGGGACTCGTGGTAGAGCACTGTTGAGGCCAGAACAGTGCGAAGAGGTGATGTCGTGGATTGCGGACAATGCTTCTAGCCATTTGTCCACCAGTCAGTCGCAGTCCACCCATGTCACCGAAATCAGCACTCCTCCAGCTCCTCCACCTCAGCCTCCTTCCCCCCAGTCTGCCCCCTCCCAGCAAAATTTGGCATTTGAACCGGCATACTCTGAGGAACTGTTTTCTGGACCCTTCCCACAGTCACAAACCACTTGTCCGGTTGCTGCTGAGCAATTTTCCGATGCCCAGGTTTTCCATCGGTCGCAGTCTGGGGGTGATGATGACATTGTTGACGTAGTGGAAGAAGTGTGTAAAGAGGTGTCGGACGATGAGGAGACACGGATGTCGGACAGTGGTGAAGTTGTTGTCAGGGCAGGAAGTCCGAGGGGGGATCAGACTGAGGGATCGGAGGATGATGAGGTGACAGACCCAAGCTGGGTCGATAGGCCGGGTGAACACAGTGCTTCTGAGACGGAGGCGAGTCCTATAGCAGAACAGGTTGGAAGAGGCAGTGGTGGGGCCAGACGGAGAGGCAGGGCCAGAGCTGGTGCATCAGCGCCAAATGTTGCCCGTAGTCAAGCTCCCGTGGCGAGGGCTAGATTTTCAGAAGTCTGGAGGTTCTTTAAAGAAACACCGGATGACCGACGGACTGTGGTGTGCAAACTTTGCCAAACCAGGATCAGCAGGGGTTCCACCACTACTAGCTTAAAAACCACCAGTATGCGCAGGCATATGAATGCTAAACACCCCACTCAATGGCACCAAGCCCGTTCACCTCCGGCCGGGCACACCACTGCTCCTTCCCCTGTGTCATCTGCTAGTCAGCCCCCTGCCCAGGACCACGGCCCAAACACCTCCCATGCGAAAACCCCATCTTCGCCTCCACGATCCTTCACAGCATCCACCAGCGTTCAGCTCTCCATACCCCAGACACTGAAGCGCAAAAGGAAGTATAGCGCAACCCACCCACATGCCCAAGCCCTCAACGTCCACATCTCCAAGTTGCTTAGCCTGGAGATGCTGCCCTATAGGCTGGTAGAGACCGAGGCCTTTCGAAACCTCATGGCGGCGGCCGCCCCTCGGTATTCGGTCCCCAGCCGCCAAGACTTTTCCCGATGTGCCGATCCAGCCCTGCACAAGCACGTGTCATAGAACATCATCCGTGCCCTGACCAACGCCGTTTCTGACAAAGTCCACCTGACCACGGACACGTGGAGGAGTGCTGCTGGGCAGGGCCACTATATATCGCTGACGGCACATTGGGTTAACTTGGTGGAGGCTGGGACCGAGTCTGACCCTGGGGCTGCTCATATACTGCCGACGCCGAGGATTGCGGGGCCTACCTCGGTCCAGGTCTCAAAGGCCTACTATGCCTCCTCCTCCTCCCACCCCTCTTCCACCTTCTCCTCCGAATTACCATCCGTGGGCATGGCGCCATCAGTCGGTAGCTCTAGGCACAGCAGCAGTCCCATCGCTAAGCGACAGCAGGCGGTGCTCAAACTGCTGAGCCTAGGCAATAAAAGGCACACCGCCCAAGAGCTATTACTGGGCATCACGGCGCAGACTGATCTGTGGCTGGCACCGCTGAACCTGAAGCCAGGCATGGTTGTGTGTGACAACGGCCGTAACCTGGTGGCTGCTCTGCAACTCGGCAGACTGACACATGTGCCATGCCTGGCCCATGTGTTAAATCTCATTGTTCAGCGGTTCCTCAAGACATACCCCAATCTGTCTGATTTGCTCACGAAGGTGCGCCGCATCTGTGCGCATTTCAGGAAGTCCAGCACAGATGCTGCCACTCTCAGGACAGCGCAGCGCCGCCTCCAACTGCCCGCTCACCGACTGTTGTGCGACGTGCCCACGAGGTGGAATTCAACATTAACCATGTTATCCAGAGTTTACCAGCAGTGCAGAGCGATTGTAGACTGCCAGATGTCAACTTCCACCAGAACTGGTAGTCAGGTCAGTCAGCTTCCTCAAGTCTAGAATGAGGAGTGGACGTGGATGTCTGATATCTGTCAGGTGCTGAGTAACTTTGAGGAGTCAACACAGATGGTCAGTGGCGATGCCGCCATCATCAGCCTCACCATCCCGCTGCTTGGCCTGTTGAAAAACTCTCTGGTCAGCATGAAGTCGGAAGCTTTGCGCTCGTCATAAGAGACGGGGGAAGAAGATTCTCTTGTTGATAGCCAAAGCTCCCTTAGGTCTGTTTCTCAGCGCATATCTGAGGAGGTGGAGGAGGATGAGGAGGAAGAGGAGGAGAATGTTGGCGAGACAGAAGAGGGGACCATTGTTCAGTCCTTCATTGTTCAGCGTGTATGGGCAGAAGAAGAGGAGTTGGAGGAGTTGGAGGAGGAGGAAATGGGCAGTCAGGCCAGTGAGGGGAGTGAATTCTTGCGCGTTGGGACTCTGGCGCATATGGCAGATTTCATGCTAGGCTGCCTATCCCGTGACCCTCGCGTTCAAAGAATTTATTCCAGCACCGATTACTGGGTGTTCACTCTCCTGGACCCACAGTACAAGCAAAATCTTTCCACTCTCATCCCTGGAGAGGAAAGGAGTGTGAGAATGCATGAATACCAGCAGGCCCTGGTGCACAAGCTGAAACAGTATTACCCTTCTGACAGCGCTAGCGGCAGAGGGCGTACTTCTGCGGGACAAGTAGCGAGGGAGAGTAGGCGAGCAGGCAGATTTTCCAGCACTGGCAGGGGTACGCTTTACAAGGCCTTTGCCAGTTTTATGTCACCCCAGCAAGACACTGTCACCTGTCCCCAGTCTCGGCAGAGTAGGGCTGATCTTTACAGATGGTGAGGGAGTACGTAGCTGACCATACCATTGTCCTAAATGATCACACAGCTCCCTACAACTACTGGGTTTCAAAGCTGGACATGTGGCACGAACTGGCGCTGTACGCCTTGGAGGTTCTTGCCTGCCCTGCCGCTGAGCGGGTTTTCAGTGCAGCTGGTGGCATCATCACCGATAAGCGTACATGCCTGTCGACTGACAGCGCTGACAGGCTGATGCTTATCAAGATGAATAAAGCCTGGATTTCTCCGGATTTTCATTCTCCACCAGGTGAAAGAAGCTCAACCTGAATAATGTATGCACTCCTCCCCCTCATTGTCCTCCTTCTCCTCCTCTTTGTACACTAAAGTATAGGAAACTGGCTATTTTTTGCCAGGGCCAACTGGCTCTAGCTATAGTACTCTATGTATTTAATTTTTCTGGAGGGCCACCTACCCGGTCCTCTGTTTTAAGCACATAGAGGCACTCAATCTATTTAATTTTTCTGGAGGACCACCTACCTGCCCCTCTGGTTTGAAAACTTTTTTTGGACTGCCACATACAGGCACTCAATTTATTTAATTTTTCTGGAGGACCACCTACCTGCTCCTCTGGTTTTAAAACTTTTTTGGACTGCCACATATAGGCACTATCCAAATTAAATTGTCTCCATAGCAGCCTCCACATGCCGTCTTTTTAGCTGGCTCCACACGTTGTCTCCATTGCTACCTCCACACGTCATCGCCATAGCTGCCTCCAAAAGTCGTCCATATAGCTGCCTCCATACATGGTCTCCTTATCAAACGAACTGTGTCAGGCAGAATTTTGGGTTGTTTTTATGGATTCCACATGAAACTTGTTAACTTTGTTGCCACCCTGCTGTGTAATCCACAAAATATACTGGCAAACTTTTATCATTTACCGATATTATTTCAGCGCTTCTTGCGCATCTGTTTACATTCCCCTCACCCGCCATATCCTAAACTTATAAGAACGCTACTACACTTGATCTTATACAAAAGGTTCTTAGAAGTGCTGTTTGGGGAGTAGCCTAGAGACAGGGGCTTGGATTGGCGAAAGCTCGCCTGGCAGCGGAGCGCCAGCTCCATCTCAAGATCCAACTTACATAGTTTTAACTGCAGCACCTTTAATCTACTACTAGTTCACTGCCTCCATACATCGTCCCCTTATCAAACGAGCTGTGTCAGGCAGAATTTTCAGGTGTTTCACCAGATACATAGTGGAACTCGGCCCATCTGTCACCTCCATGCAGGAGACCTGAAGTTGCAATCATAGCAGCGCAATATGGATGCCCAATACTGTCGCTCTTAATCATGGAACCATTTCCGTAAAAACAATTAAAAATAGAACCACTATGCTATTCCATTATTCCTAGGTGAAATATTCAAACGACCCGGCTTGCTTTGAAAATTATAATTTTTCAAAGTAAACGCTTCTGGCCCCCAGGCCCATTTTGGGTGGGGAGGAGCCGAGAGACAGGGGCTTGGACAGGCGAAATCTCGCCTGGCAGTGGACCGCCAGCTCCATTCCAAGATTCGGCAGCCTCATAGGCATCCATGCATGCTGCCACAGCTGTTTCCTGTCTATTTTGCCTCCACGATCCTCCACAGCGTCCACCAATGTCTCCATGCGCAACTCTCTATACCCCAGACGCTGGAGCACGAGAGGATATGCAGCACATCATCCCCTTATCAAACTAGCTGTGTCAGACAGAATTTTCAGGTGTTTCACCAGATACATAGTGGAACTCGGCCCATCTGTCGCCGCCATGCTGGAGACCTGAAGTTGCAATCATAGCAGCGCAATATGAATGCCCCATACTGTCGCTCTTAATCATGGAAGTCGTCTCCATGGCTGCCTCCACATGTCGTTCCCTTATCAAAAGAGCTGTGTCAGGCTCATTTTTCGGGTGTTTCACCAGATACGTTATGGAACTTGGTCACTATGTCGCCAAAATGCTGTGTTATTGACTAAATATACCGTCAACCTTTTGTTCACATAGGAAATCATTTCAGCGCTTCTTGCTCACCTCCTTTGGTGAAGCCTGAGTCCATTTAGGGTATGTCGCCATGACACTCTTTAGCCTGCCGCTGCCTCTGCATGCCGTCCCCTATAGTGTCAGGGTCAATTGTTGCATGTTTTAGATGCTATCTAGCCTCATTCGGTCACTCTGTCATGGCCATGCTGTTGCCCATAATTTTGGCATAATGGTGCAATTAAGCAGCCTCAGAGGCATCCATGCATGCTGCCCCTGCTGTTTCCTGTCCATTTCCGTGGTGTTTCCATCCTTTTCTGAGGTTCCCAGGTGTTTGGCCAAGCTTCCCTGTGCAGAGCCTTGGTCCCCTTGAAAAATGCTTGAGTCTCCCATTGACTTCAATGGGGCTCGTTATTCGAGACGAGCACTCGAGCATCGGGAAAAGTTTGTCTCGAATAACGAGTACCCGAGCATTTTAGTGCTCGCTCAACTCTAGTTGGTATATAAAATGAGACTGCTGGGACTAGGGGCAAATCTGTGTATTTGGGTAAGTAATTGGCTTAGTGATAGAAAACAGAGGGTCGTCATAAATGGCACATTCTCAGTGGAGTGCCACACGGTTCAGTATTGGGGCTATTTCTTTTTAATATTTTTATTAATGACCTTGAAGTGGGTTTACACAGTCAAGTTTCAATTTTTGCAGATGATACTAAGCTGTGTAAAGTAATAAATACTGAGGTCGATAGTTTGGCATTACAGAGGGATTTGTGGTAGATTGAGGAGTGGGCAGATAAATGGTTGATGAGGTTTACTATAGATAAATGTAAAGTTATTTACTTGGGCCATGGAAACAAAGAGTATAATTATGTTCTAAACAGTCAATTACTTGGTAAAACTGGAGGATGGTAAACTTAATTTTAAAGACCAGAGCCGGGCGGCTGCTGCTAAAGCAAATAAAATTATGGGATGCATTAAGAGAGGAATTGATTCTCATGATAAAGACATAGTTTTGTCCTTTAACAAATCCCTGGTCAGACCACACATGGAATATTGTGTACAGTTTTGGTCACCAGTGTATAAAAAGGACATAGTAGAACTGGAATGGGTACAGAGGAGAGCAACCAAGATTATTAGGGGAATGGGGGAACTAGAATACAATGACAGATTACAAAATTTGTTATTATTCAGTTTAGAAAAAAGACTGAGGGGAGACCTCATTACAATGTACAAATACCTGAATGGGCAGTACAAGTAAATCTCCAAAGATTTTTTTATACCAAGGCCTGTGACCAGGACAAGGGGGCATCCTTTACGCCTAGAGGAGAGGCGATTCAACCATCAACATAGACAAAGGTTCTTTACTATAAGAGCAGTGAGACTATGGAACTCTCTGCCACAGGAGGTTGTTATGGCAGACTCTATGTACATGTTCAAGAGAGGCCTGGATGCCTTTCTGGAGAGAAAAAATATCATGGGTTATGGGGGATAAAACATTTATTTAATTCTTAAGGGTTGGACTTGATGGACTTGCGTCTTTTTCCGGCCTTATATACTATACTATACTATACAAGAGTAAAGAAATCAGCCTTTTTGAGGCTAAATGAGTATATTTGATGGTGAGCTTTCGAGAATACTAGTTCAAGTCCAAATCCCCTATGTCATGTCACAGTCATGGCTATCTATCAGATTTCTGAAGGGGAAGCAGTCCCTATTCATCCAGGATGATCCCCTCATCCCCATTACTGGTAATTCATCCTTTCATCCTTGAATGTCTAAGGTTATCCTGGATGTAATCATGGACTTTACATTCCATAACTACCATAACAGACTTTCACACACTGGAGTCTCTTCTGGCTGGTCAGTCTGGCTCCCCTATAGTCAAGTGGGAATACCAACAACTCATTTATTTTTACAAAGTCTCTAAATGGATCAGGGGTTAGCATTATGCACATTTAGTGACAAGTTAGATGGCCTGATATTGGGGGGTAATTTTTGAACATACTTTATAAATTGGCAGGTTATGAAGGAAATTAAAGAATACAATAAGGATTTTAGGTGTGATAAGGAGGTATCCACTGAACCAGAAAGACCAAAGAGTACTCAGAACATATCTAGAACATATGACAGGATGCTAACCAGTGTCAGAGGGGATGGTGTAGAGACCACTATTTATTATTATGCAACAAATGCCAACATTTTGAAATACCAATGAAGAGTATGTTACTGTGTACCACATATTCTTGTGTGCTGTGCACAGACAGGAGCAACTTAACAGTCAAGGTATCATTGTTGAGAAAGTTTCTCTGGAGCTGAATACTTTACAAACATATGACCTTCAAGATCATTCTGGATGATGCAGTAAATGCTAATAATCCTGTCTGTCCCTTAGAAGCAGCTTTGTGCTTTTTTTATACATGGACCTGGATCCCAAATATTGACTTTCAGGCACAAGGTTAGTGGGTGCCGATCTTTGATAATCGGTATGGACCTAATCTTTACAGTTGCGGTCCAATTATCACTATCTCAGACACCAAAAAAAACTGGTTTCACCGTATGTTCTCCCTGCTACTTCACTTAGCCCAATCTATTTCACCGATTCCCAAAATAAAAGGCCACCTGTCTACTCTCAAAGGGAGGATGTGACGTCGCCAGCACCACTTCACAACCAGCAGCATCACCGTCACCAAGCCTGTCCAAATTATCCACACCGCTCTCCTTCCCTCAAATTATGGAAAGAAAACAACAATTTGGCCCATCGCACTCACAACATTACAACTAGGTGGAATTGCACTTCACATATGCTAGAAAGGGTGTGTCAGCAGAAGCATGCAATCGTGGAATTCTGGCTCCAGAAATATTGACCATCACCATAAACTAGGCCTTCATGAGGATGATGAAGATGTAGAGTTGGGTAACACCCAAAGCAGCTCATGGGAATTACTGGAGTGTGGCCGGAAAAGCAGAGGAGGAGGTACCTCCCACCAAGGAAAACTGGTCCTTGTCCCTGGGAAGTCAGGCCCCAAGAGTCACTTTATACTCTAGTGCAGTGATGGCGAACCTTTTGGAGATAGAGTGCCCAAACTTCAACCAAAACCCAATTATATGTCGAAAAGTGCCAACATGACAACTTAGGAAGTAACTCATCGATCCATGATCTTTCACAGGTTTCAATCATATTGGTGTCCTGATTTCACCAATATAATAGAAATTTTATGGAGAAATTTGGATTGTAGCTTTCCCTCCAGCGTCTCCTGAAAAGGAAGAATCCAAGTCTCCAGAGCAGGAGCTCCAAAAATAATCTGTCTCTATCCACACCTTCTCATTTCTCCTGTAGCACTGGTAGCCAAGGATGTCGCTTTAAACTGGTGCTGAGCATGGCATGTCCTGGACTGGATTGGACCTTAGGAGGAAGCCTTGAGTCCTGTCTGGCAAACACTGTGTGGGGGTGATAGCCTGGGTGCCCACAGAAAGGGCTCTGAGTGCCACCTCTGGAACCCATGCCATAGGTTCGCCACCACTGCTCTAGTGTCTGCACACTGACATCCAAGTTCTCCTGATACTCAACAGAACTGAATACTGAATGGCCATCCTGCTAGATTAAAGGATAGTGTAGCATCCTTCATTACAATACTAGAGCATCAGTCTAAAATGAGCGAGAACAAGCGCATTTTGATGGAGGCACTACTGGAAGATTTCCCATCCCACATTGAGAGCTGAGGGCAACAGGCCATCATCCATCTCTCTAGCCAAAAAAGTAAAAATGTTATGGTACTTGAAAGAAGGCGATGCAAGATGATAGATTTTTATTTGGCAAATTTAGTAAAACATAAGAAAAATATTCAAGTCTTGTATCCCCGTAATCATATTGATCTGTAGAATAAAGATAACATGATAATTAGGCTATGTGGTGAAACCCCCCCCCCCCAAAAAAAAGGAAAAAATCCAGTGCTTTTCAACTCCTGCCCTCGAAAAAATGTTCATAAATTTTCAACAACAGGGGATACCAACCCCAAAATGGGAACACTGGATAAAGCATCTCATGCTGCAAAAAAAAAAAATGGCCCCAATAACGAAAAATCTAAAAAAAATTATAACCTACAAAAGGAGCCAATGAGAAAACCAAAATTCTGGCAGCTGCATGTCCCTCCTTTGCCTCGCTGTTTTCCCATAAAAAAAGTAATGGCCACATGTGGGGAGGTCTCTGTACTCGGGAGAAATTTCATAACAAATTTTATGATGAGTTTCCTCTTTTTATCTTTTAGGAATGTGTAAATTTTAGGGCTAAATGAACGTATAACAGACAAAATTTGACCATTCTAAATTTCACCTCCATTTTGATTCAATTACTATGAAGATCTCAAGGGGTTAACAACCTTCCTAAAAGCTGTTTCTGATAGTTTGAGGTGCAGATTTAAAAATGGGTTGCTTATGCAGGGTGGTTTTAATGCTAAACATTTAAAATTTCATTCAAAACAGTACTTATCCCCAAAAAAATTAATTCTGAAAATACAGAAAAACAATATTTGATTTGTAAGCCGCGCAACATCAAAATATATTATCCAGACATTTCAAAAATGATGAAAATGTAAAGTAGACATATGGAAAATGTTAAGCAGCAACTTATTTAGGTGGTTAATATATCTGCCTTAAAATGAAATTATTTCAAATTTCGAAACTTTTCAAAAAATGTCTCATTTTTTCTTTTTATTTGTAAATAAATGCAAAACTTATCAGCAAACATTTCCCACTAAAATGAAGTACATGTGGGGAAAAAGTTATCTCAGAATCGCTTTGATAAGTAACAGTGTTCAAAAGTTAAAACCATATAAAGCGACGCATGTCAGAATACCAAAAAATGGGGCTGAGCCTTAAAGCTTAACCGTCATTTCAAAACACTTTTGATATGTTGTAGGGCAGGAAATTTTAAGCCCTTTTGCAATTGGATTAGTTACCCAAATCTTGCTCCTTCCTCTTGTATTCTGCAGACTTCCCCATGATCATGTCAGTGATCTCTCATATAGCTGTTGCTAGGAACATTCGATCTTCACTGAGGAGCAGACTATAGAGCTAGAGACACGCCCCCATCCCCCTGTTCACCTCACAGCTCAGTGCTCTAGAAGTCATGTGCTGACAGGAACACTAACTAATGTAATAACCAAATACCTGAACTCTCATCTCTCCCTCAGTTTTCCCTACACTTGTTTATAAAAAATAATTCACACAGACACAAGATGAAGAGCAATCACAATCCCCCTCCACCATCACCCCAAACTCCACAGCAGGAAATGGCATGAGAGACTCTCCATGTCTTCAAGCTGTCCCCTCATGTGCTGTGCTGAATTTTACTTAGATAGATACATAGATATGATATACACAGATAGGTAGATAGATAGGAGATGGATAGAAGATAGATAGGAGATGGATGATAGGCAGATAGATAAGATATAAATAAATAGATAGATATGAAATAGAGATAGATATGGTGTCATTGGTCAGCAGCCTGTGCTTGTGATGAGGTGACAGGAGCAGGTCCCGCCCCTTCAAATTACTGATTGTATTTTTCTTTTGAGAGCTGGAATCAATGGTTGCTATGGGCCAAAAAAGGTACTAAATGAGGACCTTGAGGCAAAATTCTTTGAGGAATGATTCCTGGAGCAGAATTATGTTTTTTAGTTTTTTTTGCTCAGAATGACGGTTACAATTTAAGATATAAAATGGCTGCATCCTCAAGGGGTTAAGGACTAGTTAAGGACTAGTTGTCTCAACTTTGTTACTGCTATTGTTGTTTACAATTTTTTTGCATCACTTCTCTGTTAACCCCTTAAGGACGGAGGGTTTTTCGGCTCATTTCTCGCTCTCCAACTTCAAAAATCCATAACTTTTTCATTTTTCCGTGTACAGACCTGTGTGAGGGCTTATTTTGTGCGTAACAAATTTTACTTTCCCGTAATGTTATTTATTTTAACATGCTTTGTACTGCGAAGCTGAAAAAAAATTCCAAATGTGGAAAAATTGAAAAAAACAGCACGTGCGTCACGTTCTTGTGGGCTCTCTTTTTACGACTTTCACTCTTCGCTCCAAATAACATGCCTACTTTATTCTTTGGTTTGGTGCGATCGCGGTGATACCAAATTTATACAGGTTTTATTGTGTTTTAATACATTTTCAAAATTTTAACGAATGTGTACAAAAAAGAAAAAAAAAATTTTGCCATCTTCTGACGCTAATAACTTTTTCATACTTTGGCGCACGGAGATGTGTGAGGGGTCATTTTTTGCGAAATGAGGCGACGTTTTCATTGCTACCATTCTGAGGTCTGTGCGACATTTTGATAATTTTTTATTTTATTTTTTATGTTATGTAAAAAGGTGTAAAAGTCGCATTTCGGACATTTGGGCGCCATTTCCCGCCTCGGAGGTCACCGCCGCCTGTAACCGTTTTTATATTTTGATAGATCGGGCATTTTGGGACGCGGCGATACCTAATATGTCTGTGATTTTTACTGTTTATTATGTTTTATATCTGTTCTAGGGAAAGGGGGGTGATTTGAACTTTTAATATTTTATAAATTTTTTTTATTTTTTAAACTTTTTTTTTTTCTTTTTTTTTTCACTATCTTTTAGACCATCTAGGGTACATTAACCCTAGATGGTCAGATCGCTGCTACCATATACTGCAATACCTCTGTATTGCAATATATGGCATTTTTGCAGCACATTCATTACAATGAGCCACTGGCTCATTGTAACGAATCTGCAGCTGCCAGATAGCCTCGTGTCAAAAGAAGACACGAGGCTACCATGGCAACCGATCGCCGCCCCCTGATGACGTTCGGGGGCGTGGCGATCGGAAAAAAGATGGCGGCGCCCGCGCGCCGCCGTCTTTTAAATGCCGCCGGCGACTTTGCCGGCGGCAACGACATGGTTAATAGCCGCGATCGGTGCTAGCACCGACCGCGGTTATTAGCGGTGGGGGTTTTATGCATTATGCAAAAACCCCCACCTCTGTATGAAGAGGACTCAGCCCGTGAGCCCTCTTCATACTTCCCTTATACCTCTGCGCCGTAGAGCTACGGCGCAGAGCGTTAAGGGGTTAATTGTGTATAAATCTGTGTCACTTCAGTGATCCTGTCATACCATGCCTGGTGAAGAGACCTAAGCTATCCAGACAGCTTGCGTGTAACATCTTATATTTCAGTTAGCCATTAAAAGGTATCACAATCTAAAGGTTACTTTATTTGACAAATCAAAAGCAATAGGAATTTGATTAAAAAAAGCCATGATGTTTGCGAATGATATTTATAGAAAAAGAATTATAATCAGTGAAAGGGTTTGTTTGGGACACAGATTTTTTGTATGGGCCTCAAGGGGTGTAAAATAACAGCAAAGTTATTTCTTCTCCTTTGCTTTTAAACGAAAACAACTTGTGCAGTTGCAAATGACTATCTCCCTGAGAGAAATAAGTAACCACATTGGAATAGAAAACATTAATGCTCAATAAGATACATTATGCCATTGGGAATAAACAAAAGCTCATTAGTTGAGCATTTTCACATTTCAGAACATTTTGTCATAAAACTTCCTTTCTGAAGAAATACACTCCCATATCTAGTTTAGCCTTTGGCTATCATTGATCCATAGGGTCTATCTAAAGGGTTGAAATTTTGGAGGCTAGACCCAGAACACAAAGAATGATTGACTACTTCAGGGATTTCTTAGATTTTATAATTATCTGGAAATACAACATCTAGAAAGTTAAAAATGTTAAAAATTAAAAGTTAAAAAGGTCTTTAAAACTGTAACTTTTAAACTGCAACATGGAATGACAAGCTGCAACTTTTCCCTGCAAAAAGGAATGCTTATACTTTTGCGGAATCATGGATCCTTAAAATGCTCCTTTGCTATTATAAAAATAAATAATCATAATAATCGGGCCCGGAGGGTGCCAAGTACAGGCAGTCCCCGGGTTACATACAAGATAGGGTCCGGAGGTTTGTTCTTAAGTTGAATTTGTATGTAAGTAGAAACTGTATATTTTATAATTGAAGTTCTAGACAAATATTTTTCTTTTGTCCCAGTGACAATTAGAGTTTCAAAATTTTTGCTGTAATTGGACCAAGGATTATCAATAATTCTTCATTGCAGACACTTTACAGCTGATCATTGCAGTCTGGGACTATAGTAACATCCTGAGAGCTTCACCAGAGGTCACAGTGGGCAGAGGGGACTGTCTGTAACTATGGGTTGTCTGTAAGTCGGGTGTCCTTAAGTAGGGAACTGCCTGTATATGGTTCCTTGTCATTCACATATTTCTGATTTACAATTTGGGACTTTCTATATCAATCTGAACTGATGGATTTTGTAAGGATCTGAAATTTATTTGGTTTATAAGAATCTGAGAACATCAATACGGTTTAAAGATCCAGGGCTCAGAAGCATAACATTACTACTGATGTGTAAATTGTTAAATACTACTCATGTGTTCTTTATAATACTTGTACTTTGTGAAGAGGCACCATAAGACCTGTCCATGAACTATTGCAATATCTGAACTTCCTAATATTTTGGTTACAGATGCCAACAATGTGCCTTTCCTTTGTATTTCAGAAGTGCATCGTATATGCACATGGTTAAAGACACTGGTCAATTACAGACTGCTTGACCCTACAGTTGTCTTGTAAACTACATTATCAAACACTGAACAAAACTCATCAAAAATGTTGAAATCTGCATCAGCTGTTTAGATGTGAATTATATATAAGGAAATATTAGATTAGATTATTATATTAGAGTACAAAGACAATCTAAATCTAAAGGCAATCGTATACTGTAACAGTGTGCAAATTCTGAATGGCCAGTACAGAGATCTTTCTAATGATATCTTCCCCAGACCTATTATAATGACAAGTTAGCATTCTCTATTCCTAGGGGACAGACAGTTTCATCACAGTCATAGACAGGATTTCTTTAATGTAATGGACTGTGGAACACACTACCACAGTAAGTTGGTACATACTGTATGCTTGATACATAGTAGAAGTTTAATAGGGCCTGTGTGTCTTTCTTAAAGGCATGAAAAATATGACAATTTGATTCTTGTGAAGGAACATTTATCCATTCATTCTGGCTTCTAGAAGGAATAATTTCCTTACTATAAACCCATTTGTATCTGCCTTTAAATGGTTTTATTATAGCCTTCTTTTTGATGAGAACTAGTAGCTGCAGAGTACAGTTGTGAAGAACTATATCATTTACAGTCTAGCATCTACTATGAAAATTGCTATTATTTTATTCAGTTTTAACTGCCTCTTTCGCTTTTTAGTATGTTATATAACGCATTGTTTATATTGTTTTAAGTTTTATTGGTCAGATGTCTGCTTTCTGTGATGCTTAGGACTAAGAGTTAGGGATATGGAATAGAAGGAAAGATCAAAGAGCATACATAATGAGTACATTTTAGCAGAATTAATTGTTTTAAAGGGATATTAATACAGCTGCTAAATATATCATAGTATCATAGTTTATACGGTTGAAAAAAGACACATGTCCATCAAGTTCAACCTAGGAAGGGATGGGATTGGATGAGGAAGAGATTTATGGGAAAAATTCTATATAACATGTTATCAATGTTATTTAGGTATAAAAAGGCATCTAGACCCTTCTTGAAGCTCTCAATTTTAGCATTGCCATATGGTACCACTTGATGGCTATTAAAGGTCAACAACACAAAAGAAAGGGATTAGTTATATAGCAGGAGCCCCTCTTGAGGATCGAATATTGAGTAAGGCAAACCACAGCTTTTCACAGGACACAGTGCTGATTCGAAAAAAACCGTACAATTTAAAAAGCAAATTGTGTTGCAATATCAGCACTCACATACACCGGGAAGAAGAAGGTGAACTCCAGCGGACCTCAGCGGGGGAAGCGATACATGCAGGAAATTGGATGCACCATCTTAGTGACTCGCGGCAGACCCGAATCCTCGTCGGACATTCCGGATTGGCGGCGTCAACGGGACAGGTAAGTAAATTTGCCCCACTGTCTGTCAATCCAACAACAATAGAAGAAAGAGAAGGAGCATTTCCCTGTGCATGTGCTAGACAGGAAGAGTTGCCAACAGAAATCACTTTACTTGGATGATGCATTCACGTGATCCTCCTGCAGATGCTGGATCAAGGACTGGCTCACCACCAAATATGCATGCAGCTACTGTTTATATTTCTGGAATAGAAAAATCCCATTTGTAGGTGAATTACGTTAAGTTCCAGCCTAAATTATGTACTTTAAGTACGTGCCTTAATTATGTTTTCAGTTTTAAAATTTTGGTATAAGGCTTTAAGAAAATAGAAAACAACCACAGCAAACGCCATACAATAATAACTACTCAAGGGAAAAATACATGCAACATTCTCCATGTTTAAAGCAACATTGAACTGATCATAATGCAGAAAGCACATCAGAGTCTTAAACACCCAAAATATTCATGCATTTGCAAAAGCACCCAAGCAACATCCACACATAGAAATGTCTTTCATTTTAATTATTTCTTATTAAAATAAACATATCTGAGAGGTCATGGCACAGAGCACTGCACAGAAAGACCCAAGGGAACTTTTCAGAATTGAAACTACAACTCACAAACAATATCTAAGACTTCATTCAAGCAGAAAATGGCTTATATATATATATATATATATATATATATATATATATATATATATATATATATATATATATATATATATATATATATATATATATACACTATCTATTTATCTCCCATTAAGGCATTTTTACATTGTAGGCAAAATTACAATATTTTTCTTTGTTGCTGCTTTCTTTATCCATCTATGTCTTTATTATAGGTATCCATTTACTGAAGGGATTAAAAAACTTAGCTTGCAACGATCCTGATTTGCATTTAATATGCAGTAAATTGATGTAACACAAACATGTACACAGTAATGTCAAAAGGTCTTGTTTTTCCATCCTCACTTGCAAATTTGTGATATGAAGGGTCATAATGGTGATACTGTCAATTCTAATCTCTATTATGAGCCAGCATAAATAAATTCCAAATATGCAAATTGGATGCCAATGTAATAGACATAGTACTGTTTATAAGATGTAAAATATTGTATTAAAGAAAATGAGAATGCCTAGAAAGAAATTGAGAATTGTAGAAAGTCATTAACCCCTTACCATCACACCTGTTAACACATTCCAGCTGTCACATTCCTGTATACTCCTGACCAATATAAATGTAAATAAATTCAATAAAATATTAAACAGTAAAGGAATTTGGAAAAAGAAAACATCCTCCACAAATCTCCAAATCAACACAGACCATTTAATACATTCTGTTTGACACTGATATTGTTTGTGTTAGCACAAAGTGCTAGTGCATTAATATGTTTATGTCAACTTCTCCATCACATCAAATATAAAATAATTAGCCCCACCCATTAATTTTAGTGGGATCCAGCCAGCCCCTACCTTGTATGCCTTTGAAATAAAAAATATATATATTATACTGAAAGACTGTACAGAAAGAAGATGTAAGTAAAGCTAATACAGGCAAATCGATTTAATATTTAAATAGCAATGTCGTAGGTTATACAATGTACAAATATAAGGCATTGCTTTGAACAGGGGGATTAAAGGATTAATTTAAGATGTAAATATTATTCACTGAAATCGCTTATGACAAAGCAAGTTGAAATATGAAAAAACAACGTTTTTCCTTGTTTTGGCAATATTTCCGCAAAAATATCTTGCAACATTAACCAATGTTCTTTTACCTTTTAGTAATTGGAAGGCCCAATCTCTTAAAAAACAACAAAAATGTTTAATTTTATGTTTAGGTTATGAAACATAACAAATATTGAAATTTTGATTAAGCCTTAAAGGCCCAAAACACCACGGTTATCAAATGTATTGTTTTCATCATTGTGTAACTATACATTTTTTACTGTCATGCTAGCTAAATGGGGTCATGTTTTTTACAGTTTTTGATTTCCAATTTAACACAAGGAAAATTCACCTAAGGCTACATTCACACACATGAATGGGGGGCGTATATACGGCCGACATACGTCCCCCATACACTTCTATGGGCTCACGGTATTGTAAGGGAGCGGTGCGGTGCAGCACACATGCAGCACCGTCCGCTCCGCAGCCCGTAGAAAGATATCCCTGTGCTGTATATGCCTATGGAGAGGGGCGGGGGTGAGCTACGCTCATCCCCCGCTCCTCTCCCCAGTGCTGATGTATGCCCGCTGTACTATGGTACGGCGGGCATACATCATGTGAATGTAGCCTAAGACAAATTAGGCTTAGAAAGTAGACAAAAAAGGAACTAGACTGACATGAAAGCTAGAAAAAGGCTGTGTATGGAAAAGAAAAAATGTCTAATTGTTTTCAGTTGAATTAGTATTTCATTTTGTTAGTATTTGGCTGGGCCTAGATAAGACAATAGTTCGTCAATCCTTACTGGATGTCACATTCAAAATACCAAACTGGTCCAATGCTGGTGTCTGCATTGATGGATAACAATATGATGTGGTTGATCAAGTACATATATGTTAGGTTTAATATACCTCAGTATGATTTTTTTTACGTATATAAGGATTAAATTCTTTTTATCTACCCTCAGAGTGTTCCTTAATAGGAGCCAAGGGAAATCTGCAGGTTTTAATAAGTTTATAAAACCCAATGATAAAAATAGAGGTGGTATTTCCATTACCTATGAGGATTGGTTGGGATTAGAGATGACCGAGCACTTAAATGCTCGGGTGCTCGTTATTTGAGATGAACTTTTCCCGATGCTCGAGTGCTCGTCTCGAATAACGAGCCCCATTGAAGTCAATGGGAGACTCCAGCAAGGGGACCAAGGGTCTGCACAGGGAAGCTTGGCCAAACACCTGGAAACCTCAGAAAATGATGTAAACACCACGGAAATGGACAGGAAACAGCAGGGGCAGCATACATGGATGCCTCTGAGGCTGCTTAATTGCACCATTATACCAAAATTATGGGCAACAGCATGGCCATGACAGAGTGACCGAATGAGGCTAGATAGCATCTAAAACATCCAATAATTGACCCTGACACTATAGGGGATGGCATGCAGAGGCAGCGGCAGCAGCGGCAGGCTAGAGAGTGTCATGGCGACATACCCTAAATGGACTCAGGCTTCAAACCAATGGGTGGCAGAGAGGGACCAAAGGAGGTGAGCAAGAAGAGCTGAAATGATTTCCTATGTCAAAAAAATGTTGACGGTATATTTTAGTCGATAATAAGTTCCATATCGTATCTGGTGAAACACCCGAAAAATGAGCCTGACACAGCTCGTTTGATAAGGGGACGACATGTGGAGGCAGCCATGGAGATGACTTCCATGATTCAAAGTGACAGTATGGGGCATTCATATTGCTTCTATGATTGAAACTTCAGGTCTCCAGCATGGCGGCGACAGATGGGTCGAGTTCCATTATGTATCTGGTGAAACACCTGAAAATTCTGCCTGACACAGCTCGTTTGATAAGGGGATGATGTGCTGTATATCCTCTCGTGCTCCAGCGTCTGTATGTGGCAGTCCAAAAAAGTTTTCAAACCAGAGGAGCAGGTAGGTGGCCCTCCAGAAAAATTATGTAGATTGAGTGCCTGTATGTGGCACTCCCAAAAAATTTTTAAAACAGAGGACCGGGTAGGTGGCCCTCCAGAAAAATTAAATACATAGAGTACTATAGCTAGAGCCAGTTGGGCCTGGCAAAAAAAAGCCAGTTTCCTCTGCTTTAGTGTACAAAGAGGAGGTAAAGGAGGAAAATGAGGAGGAGGAGTACATAAATTATTCAGGTTGAGCTTCCTTCACCTGGTGGAGAATGGAAATCCTGAGAAATCCAGGCTTTATTTATCTTGAAAAGCGTCATCCTGTCAGCGCTGTCAGTCGGTGATGATGCCACCAGCTGCACTGAAAATCCGCTCGGACAACAAGCTAGCGGCAGGGCAGGCAAGAACTTCCAAGGCGTACAGTGCCAGTGCGTGCCACATGTCCAGCTTGGAAACCCAGTAGTTGTAGGGAGCTGTGTGATCTTTTAGGACGATGGTATGGTCAGCTACGTACTCCCTCACCATCTTTCTGTAAAGATCAGCCCTACTCTACCGAGACTGGGGACAGGTGACAGTGTCTTGCTGGAGTGACATAAAACTGGCAAAGGCCTTGAAAAGCATACCCCTGCCAGTGCTGGACAAGCTGCCTGCTCGCCTACTCTCCCTCGCTACTTGTCCGCAGAAGTACGCCCTCTGCCGCTAGCGCTGTCAGAAGGGAAATACTGTTTCAGCTTGTGCACCACGGCCTGCTGGTATTCATGCATTATCACACTCCTTTCCTCTCCAGGGATGAGAGTGGAATGATTTTGCTTGTACCTTGGGTCCAGGAGAGTGAATACCCAGTAAACGGTGCTGGAATAAATTATTGGAATGCGAGGGTCACGGGATAGGCAGCCTAGCATGAAATCTGCAATATGTGCCAGAGTACCAACGCGCAAGAATTCACTACCCTCACTGGCCTGACTGTCCATTTCCTCCTCCTCCAACTCCTCTTCTTCTGCCCATACACGCTGAACAGTGAAGGACTGAACAATGCTCCCCTCTTCTGTCTCGCCAACATTCTCCTCCTCCACCTCCTCCGATATGCGCTGAGAAACAGACCTGAGGGTGCTTTGGCTATCAACAAGGGAATCTTCTTCCCCCGTCTCTTGTGACGAGCGCAAAGCTTCCTGCTGATCTTGGTGTGGCATAGGTTGCATACCACAGTCCGTCGGTCATCCGGTATTTCTTTAAAGAACCTCCAGACTTCCGAAAATCTAGCCCTCGCCACGGGAGCTTGACTACCTGAAACATTTGGCGCTGATGCACCAGCTCTGGCCCTGCCTCTCCGTCTGGCCCCACCACTGCCTCTTCCAACCTGTTCTCGTCGAGGACTCGTCTCCGTCTCAAAAGCACTGTCTTCACCCGGCCTATCAACCCAGCTTGGGTCTGTCACCTCATCATCCTCCAATCCCTCAGTCTGCTCCCCACTCGGACTTCCAGCCCTAACAACAACTTCACCACTGTCTGACAACCGTGTCTCCTCATCGTCCGACACCTCTTTACACACTTCTTCCACTACGTTAACAATGTCATCATCACCCACAGACTGCGTGGGTCTGTGGGTGCCCGATGGAAAACCTGGGCATCAGAAAAGAGCTCAGCAGCAACCGGACAAGTGGTTTGTGACTCTGGGAAGGGTCCAGAAAACAGTTCCTCAGAGTAAGCCAGTTCAAATGCCAAATTTTCCAGGGAGGGGGCAGACTGGGGGGAAGGAGTCTGAGGTGGAGGAGCTGGAGGAGTGCTGATTTCGGTGACATGGGTGAACTGCGTGGAAGACTGACTGGTGGACAAATGGCTAGAAGCATTGTCCGCAATCCACAACATCACCTGTTCGCATTGTTCTGTCCTCAACAGTGCTCTACCACGAGACCCAGTAACTTGAGACATGAACCTAGGGAGTGTAGCTCTGCGGCATTCTCCTGCTCCCTCATCAGCAGGTGGTGTCTCACCCCGCCCAGGACCACGGCCTCTGACCCCTGCAGTAGTTGGACGCCCACGTCCATGCCCTCGTCCTCTACCCCTAGCCCTCGCGTTTAACATTTTCAAAATTAAAGTGTAAACTGTAAATTTTTTGGGATTTTTTTTGTTTGTTTTATTTGTGTTTTTTTTTTTTTTTTTACAAAACGATGCTATCCTATTGCTATGGCTAGTTTCTAACCTACACTGACAGCACACAACTGGATTTTGTGCTGTGCCTGATGACTAGGCCAGCCACAAGCAAATCAACAAAATATATATATATATATATATATATATATATATATATATATATATATATACACTCTCCTGCCACTTTATTAGGTACACCTGTCCAACTGCTCGTTAACACTTAATTTCTAATCAGCCAATCACACGGCGGCAACTCAGTGCATTTAGGCATGTAGACATGGTCAAGATAATCTCCTGTAGTTCAAACCGAGCATCAGTATGGGGAAGAAAGGTGATTTGAGTGCCTTTGAACGTGGCATGGTTGTTGGTGCCAGAAGGGCTGGTCTGAGTATTTCAGAAACTACTGATCTACTGGGATTTTCACGCACAATCATCTCTAGGGTTTACAGAGAATGGTCCGAAAAAGAAAAAACATCCAGTGAGCGGCAGTTCTGTGGGCGGAAATGCCTTGTTGATGCCAGAGGTCAGAGGAGAATGGGCAGACTGGTTCGAGCTGATAGAAAGGCAACAGTGACTCAAATCGCCACCCGTTACAACCAAGGTAGGCAGAAGAGCATCTCTGAACGCACAGTACGTCGAACTTTGAGGCAGATGGGCTACAGCAGCAGAAGACCACACCGGGTGCCACTCCTTTCAGCTAAGAACAGGAAACTGAGGCTACAATTTGCACAAGCTCATCGAAATTGGACAGTAGAAGATTTAAAAAACGTTGCCTGGTCTGATGATTCTCGATTTCTGCTGCGACATTCGGATGGTAGGGTCAGAATTTGGCGTCAACAACATGAAAGCATGGATCCATCCTGCCTTCTATCAACGGTTCAGGCTAGTGGTGGTGGTTTCATGGTGTGGGGAATATTTTCTTGGCACTCTTTGGGCCCCTTGGTACCAATTGAGCATCGTTGCAACGCCACAGCCTACCTGAGTATTGTTGCTGACCATGTCCATCCCTTTATGACCACAATGTATCCAACATCTGATGGCTACTTTCAGCAGCATAATGCGCCATGTCATAAAGTTGGAATCATCTCAGACTGGTTTCTTGAACATGACAATGAGTTCACTGTACTCAAATGGCCTCCACAGTCACCAGATCTCAATCCAATAGAGCATCTTTGGGATGTGGTGGAACGGGAGATTCGCATCATGGATGTGCAGCCGACAAATCTGCGGCAACTGTGTGATGCCATCATGTCAATATGGACCAAAATCTCTGAGGAATGCTTCCAGCACCTTGTTGAATCTATGCCACGAAGAATTGAGGCAGTTCTGAAGGCAAAAGGGGGTCCAACCCGTTACTAGCATGGTATACCTAATAAAGTGGCCGGTGAGTGTGTATATATAACGCTATTGTAGGCCTAAGAAAGTCGGTTGGGTTCTTGTTTGCCTAGTTTCTAACAGCACACAACAACTGGATTTTAAGTCACTTTAAGTTTTGAAAAAAAAAATTGTCAGACTGTGTCTAATTCAATCAAACCCCTAATAAATTGTCCCACTTTAGATGTGTGTGTCACTAACAGCTAAATATACCATTCCCAAGTCTCTCTGCAAATTCGTCACAATATGGTAATAGCTGCACTACTAGTGCCAGCAAGGGCAGCCACAAGCAAACAACAAAAAAAAAAAATATAACGCTATTCTAGCCCTAACAAGGGCTGTTGGGTTCTTGTAGACTCTCTCCTGCCTAACAGTAAGCTAATATAACACCCTAACTTTATCCCTGTAGCAGCAGCAACTCTCTCTCTAACGGCATCCAGACAGAGAATGATCCGAGCAGCGCGGGCAGGGGCTAGTTTATTCCATGGTCACCTGATCAGGCCAGCCAACCACTGCTATCGACGTGTAAGGGTACCACGTCATGCTGGGTGGAGTGCAGAGTCTCCTGGCTTGTGATTGGCTCTGTTTCTGGCCGGCAAAAATCAAAACGGTGGGGGATGCCATTTTCTCGAGCTGGCGAAATACTCGTCCGAGCAACGAGCAGTTTCGAGTATGCTAATGCTCGAACGAGCATCGAGCTCGGACGAGTGTGTTCGCTCATCTCTAGTTGGGATGCAGCACAAATGGGAAATTGAGTTCCATAGCACGTTGGGAAAGAGAATTGGGCTTCTTCTTTCCTTTGTCTGAATGGTTAAATGCAATACAAAATGCGAATGATAATTTGAACTGTAAGAATCATGTAGAAACATTATTTAAATTGCATAGAAGATGGTAGGTGGCCCCTAGCAGAAGTATGTATCAGACGTACTCATGTCTGTGTTGGTGAAAATGAAACCAAGCTGCAAATCTTTCCCATATATGGTTGAACTGCCCAAGGATAATAGAGTTCTGGAGAAAAGTTTTGCAATTGATCAAGGGTATATGGGACTGGGTGATCCCACTAACTCCAGCACAACTACTATTAAATCTATGCCCCAGCTGTGTAATGAAAGAACATAATGGGGCACTTTTACATACCCGGTCCTGTCCTGTCGAGATCCCCGAGGTGCATTGTCCGACAAGATTCACTGCGCCCGATATCTCGCATGTGTCGCTTCCCTGCTGAGGTCCGTCGGAGTTCACCTTCTTCCTGGTGTATGTGAGTGCATGTCTTGCGACACAATTTCCAATCCCATGCTCAGTCCGAAACAGTCAGGTTGTCCGATGGCCACGCCCCACCCCCGATTTGTACCGTGGGTCCAGTCGAGTGAATACCCAGTAATCGGTGCTGGAAAAAATTCTTTGAACGCGAGGGTCACGGGATAGGCAGACTAGCATGAAATCTGCCATATGCGCCAGAATCCCAATGCGCAAGAATTCACTCCCCTCACTGGCCTCACTCTCCATTTCCTCCTCCAACTCCTCTTCTACTGCCCATACACGCTGAACAGTTAAGGACTGAGCAATAGTCCCCTCTTCTGTCTCGCCAACATTCTCCTCCTCTTCCTCCTCTGATACGCGCTGAGAAACAGACCGGAGGGGGCTCTGGCTATCAACAAAGGAATCTTTTTCCCCTTCTTGTGACGAGCGCAAAGCTTTCGACTTCATGCTGACCAGAGAGTTTTTCAACAGGCCAAGCAGTGGGATGTTGAGGCTGATGATAGCGGCATTGCCACTGACCTTCTGTGTTGACTCCTCAAAGTTACTCAGCACCTGACAGATGTCAGACATCCACGTCCACTCCTTATTGTAGACTTGAGGAAGTTGACTGACCTGACTAGCAGTTCTGGTGAAAGATGACATCTGGCAGTCTACAATCACGCTGCGCTGCTGGTAAACTCTGGATAACATGGTTAATGTGGAATTCCACCTCGTGGGCAAGTCGCACAACAGTCAGTGAGCGAGCAGTTGGAGGTGGAGCTGCGCTGCCCTGAGAGTGACTTTCTGAAATGCGCACAGATGCGGCGCACCTTCGTGAGCAAATCAGACAGATTGGGGTATGTCTTGAGGAAACGATGAACTATAAGATTTAACACATGGGCCATGTCACGCACAACAATGCCTGGCTTCAAGTTCAGCGGTACCAGCCACAGATCGGTCTGAACCGTGATGCCCTGTAATAGCTCTTGAGCGGTGTGCCGTTTATCGCCTAGGCTCAGCAGTTTGAGCACTGCCTGCTGTCGCTTAGCGACGGCACTGCTGTTGTGCCTAGAGCTACCGACTGATGGCGCCATGCCCACGGATGGTAATTCGGAGGTGGAGGAGGGGTGGGTGGAGGAGGAGGCATAGTAGGCCTGAGACCTGGACCGAGGTAGGCCCCGCAATCCTCGTCGTCAGAAGTATATGACCAGCCCCAGGGTCAAACTCGGTCCCAGCCTCCACCAATTTAGCTCAATGTGCCGTCAGCGATATATAGTGGCTCTGCCCGGCAGCACTCGTCCACGCGTCCATGGTTAGGTGGACCTTGTCAGAAACGGCGTTGGTCAGGGCATGGATGATGTCTGAACCGTGCTGGTGCAGGGCTGGGACGGCACACCGCCATGAGGTTGCGAAAGACCTTGGTTTCTACCGGCCTACAGGGCAGCATCTCTAGGCTCAGTAATTTGGAGATGTGGACTTTGAGGGCTTGGGCGTGTGGGTGGAACTGTATTTCCTCTTGCGCTCCAGTGGCTTGGGTATAGACAGCTGAACACTGCGTATGGAGACATTGGTGGACGCTGTGGAGGATCATGGCGGCGAAGATGTGGTTTTTGAGTGGGAGGTGTTTGTGCTGGGGTCCTGGGCCAGGGGGCTGACTAGCAGAGGCAGCTAATGACACAGGGGAAGGAGCAGTGGTGTGCCCGGCTGGAGGTGAACGGCATTGGTTCCATTGAGTGAGGTGTTTAGCATTCATATGCCTGTGCATACTGGTGGTGGTTAAGCTAGTTGTGGTGGAACCCCTGCTAATGTTGGTGTGGCACAGGTTGCACACCACAGTCCGTCGGTCATCCGCTGTTTGAAAGAACCTCCAGACTTCAGAAAATCTAGCCCTCACCACGGGAGTTTCACTACGTGAAACATTTGGCGCTGATTTGCCAGCTCTGGCACCGCCTCTCCGTCTGGCCCCACCACTGCCTCTTACAACCTGTTCTCATATAGGACTTGCCTCCAAAGCACTGTCTTCACCCGGCCTATCAACCCAGCTTGGGTCTGTCACCTCATCATCCTCCAATCCCTCAGTCTGCTCCCCCCTCGGACTTCCTGCCCTGACAACAACTTTACCTCTGTCTGACAACCATGTCTCCTCATCGTCGACACCTCTTTACACACTTCTTCCACTACATCAACAATGTCATCATCACCCATAGACTGCGACCATTGGAAAACCTGGGCATCGGGAAAGAGCTCAGCAGCAACCTGACAAGGGGTTTGTGACTCTGGGAAGGGTCCAGAAAACAGTTCCTCAGAGTATGCCGGCTCAAATGGCTAGTATATTGAAGGGTCACCTGATCAGGCCAGCCAACCACTGCTATCGACATGTAAGTGTACCACATGATGCTGGGTGTACTGCAGAGTCTCCTGGCTTGTGATTGGCTCTGTTTCTGGCCACCAAAAATCAAAACACCGCGAGATGCCATTTTCTTGAGCGGGTGAAATACTCGTCTGAGCACCGAACAGTTGCGAGCACGCTAATGCTCGAACGAGCATGCTCACTCATCTCTATTCTATATGATATATCTATTTTAACAAGCCAAAATTTCCTCTAATATCTAATCATCCTGGCACAAAGTTACTGACTGGAATTTTGTTTATGTTCTATGTTTTTTCACATGCTTTTGGAAGATTCTTAAAAAAATACTTATTTTTGAGGTGTTCATGAATAATGGACATTATACTGATTATACCGCATTTGGTGGTGTGTTGTGAAGATGTGGCCTAGTCATCCAGAAGAAGAGGCTTATTTATTAACGTTTCCAAAGACAAGCTTTTTACAATTTTAGCATATGTAAACTGATATTGCAACAGCAAATGAAAGTAAATAAATCACTACTGTAGCATTAAACAACATTTTATTAGAAATGACTAAATCATTTTAGTCATCATTTAAATATCCTGTACCGTCAAATTAATCATTAAGTGTAGCATTAAAAATGTGTAGCATATAAAATCTTGTAATAGCATTACACATCAATTTGCTATCCAAATTTAACTCTTAAGAAACACAGCAGCAAATGTAAAAACCCTGTAATTCAATTATGAATCTCTGACATAAATAGTAACTGTGATTAGGTGTAAATATAATCTATGCCTGCAGTTATTAACATAAAATATAGCTCATGATCACCTTTCAGTGAATACCTGGCTATTATTGACGGGACAGCGCAAAACCGCCAATACACTCTTCTCTCAGACACTCCAAATTATTTGAGTATGCAAGCACGTTTTGGTAAGAAAAGACAGAAAAGACTCAGATTCCGTTTAGTCTTAGCTCATACTCTTAACTTGCCATGCAGAAAAGAGAACTGAACTGAACTTTATTTCCTGATACACAACTTTTTATATTCATACAAAGAGGCGTGGTTACATACATTACAAAATAGAAATAGAGATGCAATTATTTATGTCCAAAATATTGTAATTACTGCCTGTAGATAAGGACATTTAAAATCAATTTTTATTTATTAAATTTGATAAAACATTAAGGGATACATGAGCTTACTGGACGATGGCTAAGCTCAGATACAGGCTGGGCTTATTACTCAGGGATACAGAGAAATACTGGTTCAGGGTAGTGGCATGTAATTAGCCAACTAAATCTGTGTCCCTCTATTTTGTTTCTCTTAATCTTGTTAGTATCCTGAAGCTTATACACCCACAAGTTTGTACACGTATGCTCCAATCTCTTGGTCAAGATGGTCGTACAGACCAAAGGATCGAGCCTTTAGTGTAGCCACTTAGTCAGATTAACACCTGATGCGTTTCCCCGCTGGAGTTGCTTGCAGCAGTTCATCAGAGGTATAATAGTGGCATTAGCGGAGAGACATCATAATAGGCCAGGCGTACTTAGATTCTGATGATGATCACATCACCCGCTTTCCTTGATATCTCTCTCGCTAATATAGATAGTCTGATGGAGGAGTGTGCCTCTCAACTATATTGTTGCTGCCATTTGTTCATTACTAACTAGCTAGTTAGCTCCAGTAAAATTATGCCTGAAACTGTGCATTGGCATTAGTCTTTATTAATTCAGCCTGACATTCTGCCCTGGCATTTGTCTTTATTAGTTATGGAGTCCTATTTACCGCTAGCTAGCTAGATAAACGCAGCTACACACACGCTCACATCAATACATGCCGGCATTTGTTAAGCCGCCGTGAAGCGGCGGCCTAGTCTGGGTGCACAGCCAAAAAGTACTTCAAAGGGGGACAATCCCATCTTTCTGTTCGCCTGTTCTACACCCAGGAGGGACAAGGTTTAAGGTCTTTACCTGTCCAGTGAAGTGGGTTCTGCAACCGGACTGGACTCTATGGTCTCTGGAAGTCCAAACCTGCAGAAAAATCTCACTCACCAACTTCTTGGCTGCGGCTCTGGCAGTAGCCTTGGTCATGGGAAAAGCTTCCGGACACCCTGGAAAGAGATCAATGCACACAGGCACGTATTCCTACATACCACTTTTTGGTAGCTGGATAAAATCCATCTGCAGTCTTTGGAAGGGATACAGCAGCTTGGATGTCACCTTCTGTGGGGTCTTTACCACCTTACCCGGGTTGTGGCGGGCAAAGGCTTTCACTAGTCTAGTGACAGGGGTAGTAATTCCTGGGCAAACCACTTGTGGTTTATGAGCACTAGCATGGCCATTTTGGATATGTGTGTGTGTCCGTGGGCTACTTGACTTACTGTCAGGTGCAGGGCTCTGGGCAGGCACACCCTCTCTCCCAGCATCCAGGTCCTTCAGCATCTGGGCTCCAGCTTTCCTCCACACTTCCTTCACTTCTGATGACTCTCGGGTCACCAGGGACTGGAACCTGTGGATCAAACTTTTAGCTCAGAACTCACCGCTGAGACTTCAGGACAGTCTCTGGGTTCCTTCTGTTCATCTGCCTTCGCCACCCTGTCAGCCACATACTTGCCCTTGGCTTGTGGAGTTACCAAATTGTGTGTGCTTTTACTTTTACTATCCCCACCTCTTGTGGAAGTAAGAGAGCATCCATGAGCTCTTTAATCAGTGTGCCATGCTTAAAGGGGGTCCTGCAGAGGTGAGGAAATCTCTAGCCTTCCATATGGGTTCATAGTCGTGTTTAGACCCCATGACTATACCTTGAGTATAGATGTTTGCCTTTTTACCTTCCACCAGCTGTAGCACTTCCCTGAGTGCCATCACTCCACCTCCTGCGCTGACCTGTGTGGAGGGAGTGGTTCTGCTTATACTACCTCATGTGCGCTACTGACCACTGTATATCCATTCTAGAACCATCTGTCTTCTCCTGCAGACCTGGAGCCATCTATGAGAAAAAACTCAACATCTGAGTTAATCACCCTTCCCCCCCCTCTCTGAATCCTGGAAGACTGGTGACAGAAAGGCAGGATTCAGAGCTGTGCACCTTGTCAGTGTGACGCTCTGGGAGTGCACACTGGAGTCTGAGCTGTGTGGCCTTTGCTCAGACACTTGGTCTGTACTTGGGTGAGGACACTGTGCAAGTCATGTGAGGTTTGCACTGTAACTGAGTGATCTAAGGTCTAGGAACAACTCACTGGCCTTGCTGAGCAGATTGCTGGCTGCAACTACTGACACATGAGGGGCTCCCCTCACGACTGAGTTTAACCGGGCCTAATAATGGGCCACTGGGGAGGCCACACCTAAGACACCTGTGGCCTAGATACTCGGTGCATAAATAAAATAAAAGGTTTGGTCCAGTGGGATGTGCCTAGGGCCGGGGCAGACAGGATTTGCCACCTTAAGGCTATAGAATGCATCAATTGCCTCCTGACTAAGTGCAAATGGGGAAGAGGCAATGCAGTCAGAAAGGGGCAACATCAGACTGGAGGCAGCAGACCTTATCCCAGGCCTGCAGGAGCTGGCCAGTCCTATAAACATGTGAAGAGGCTTAGGGCCTCAGGGCAGGGGCACATTCTGGACTGCCAGCTTTCTTTCCTCTGTCAGGTCTCTGCCTGTGGCTGAGAAGCAGTGGCCTAGGAAGACCACCTTCTCCTGGCGGTACTGGAGTTTGTCTCTGGAAACTTTGCAACCCTTCTGGAACAGAAAACACTTAAGGTCAATAAATGCATCCTGGCAAACAACAACAGTAGGTCCTCCGCATACTGAAAAGGAGAACATCCAATAAGGGGCTAGTCTGCCAGTCTACTCCCTGTAGGGCCGTGGGGTATTGGCTGGATGAGTTTTACCCCCCTTGTGGGAGTCTACATCAGGTATACTGGAATACTGAACTGGTAAAGGCAAATAGGTACTGACAATCTTCATGCAGGGGCACAGAAAGGAAAACATTTGCCAAGTCAATAACAGTGAATAATTTGTCACCCTCGGGGACTGCTGCCAGTGTGGGACACTCATTGGCAGCTTGGAGGTCATGGACCATCCTACATGTATCCGGCTGTTCTTTCTGGGTCTTTTTCTTGACTTTGAATGGGTTAAAATCATCACTGGGCTAGCAAGGGAGAGTTTGACAATGAGAGAAGCTGTCTGGGGGGATGTACTTGCTGCCGTCCTCGTTAGTTACCGCCCCCCTATTAGAATATGGCCACTCACTTTAGTCACTTCAGTAATGTCTCCTCCCAGCAAGTGGAAGCACGCCCCCTTGAGCTGGGCTCGTCCGGGATCAAAACTTTTGTCAGTCATACTGGAGTGGTCTGTGAAACTACCAACACTGGTCTCTGTTTCCCTCTGTCTTTCAGTCACAGCGAGTTCCCTCTGTCGCCCCCCCCTTTTTGTAAACTTGCACTTGCAAAGTCACTGTCTGTTCCCTCCTAAGCACAGCACAGATCACTTCAGGACCAGTTCTCAGACACAGATTGCAAGCAGCTATGGAGAAATTTAGCCATCAAGGAATAAAATCTCTTTTTCTCAAATTCTCTCCACATCAAAATCTATGAAATGTCCCTTATCGCCTGTCTCTTTCTCAATGGGCACTCTGAATTATTCCTGTCACTCTGTCCTCTGTCAAAGTCAGAGGCTCTAAGTGTCTATTTGCAAATCTGATCAAGTTTTTTTTTTCTTTTCCTCACTTGTACAATCATCACTTGTACAACACATCCCAAAACTTTCAAACCTTCTACTATTTTTCTTTTCAGCACATGCTACCAGCCCTTATGTCCATTATATCAACTTGCACTTTTCCATCAGTCCTACTTAACTCAACAACCTTCTGTCTACTTACATCTTTACACTCTACAGGTCCATCCTTCCGGACCATGTTGGCCTCCATTATAGGGCGGTGATTGGGCACATGGCGCTGTCGCCATTTTGGTTCCGCATTTCACATCTCTATCAGAAAGCTTCACATATCCGTACAGTACTTCCGCTTTTTCTGAACCACCTGTTCCTCCCCGCACTTCTAACCATCCGTCATCCTGCAATGCCCTGGCTACTCTGTAGTAAGCCTGAGCGGCTTCCAATATGCCCTTACCTTCTAACTGGCCTCTGCTTGCTGATAGAATCTGCTTCCACACCGAAGGCTGCAGCCTTCCCTTTGAGGGCATATCAACATACATATAATCTTCCACAATTAGTAACATACTTCCTTACTTCCCTTTTTTCTACAAATCTGACTGCGGTCTCTGCCCCCTCCGGGAGTGTGTGTGCTTTCTTAAATACACCCAACATCATGTTCCAAATGAGATACACGTCGGTGTAGCTACTCACTCGACGCAGGGGTCCCGGCTCACCGTTGTGTGTCAGTAAAATAACAAAATCCCTACACTACCAGAACTCTGACTACACACCCCTTAGGGCCACTCCCATAAGCCGTACTCCCTCGGTACCTCAGCCAGCACGTCTCCTAATGAGCCAATGCTATTTTCCCGGTCTCTAACCTAGACCACCTTAATTCCCTCCCCTTCTCCCGTATAAAACAATAAAAGCAATCCCGGACATGTATTTTGTAACTAATACCCAATGTCCCTGGAACAGAGGATGTCAATCTGTACTATTCTTAGTCTGCAAACCTCCTCCCGAACTTCTATAGGAGGGGGCAGAGAAGCTATACGTGACAGTGAAACTTCTGCTTTTTTATTTTCTGAGGTCTGACTCAGTGTCTGAGAGAATGAGGCGTGGTGATTCAGTGACGCACGCAGTAATGTGTCACTATGTATCAGTTCTAAACGTAGCTCAGTAATCACCGTTATGTCAGTCTCACCACTCAGACAATTATCCCTTAGACCCGAAGAGTATCAGAGGCTACTAACTTATTCCACACCAATGGTCACAGGGAAGTCTAACACATATATAATATGCATTAACTTACCGTGACTCAGCGAGGCGCGCGGTCCTCTATTGGTGTGGACAAGTGTTCATCCCCCTTACTCTGGCTCGGGTCCTCGGGTGAACGGTATCAGCTGGCAATGTCCCGGGTTTCGGCACCATCTGACGGGGCAGCGCAAAACCGCCAATACACTCTTCTCTCAGACACTCCAAATTATTTGAGTATGCGTGCACGTTTTGGTAAGAAAAGACAGAAAAGACTCAGATGCCGTTTAGTCTTAGCTCATACTTGCCATGGCCATAACTTGCAATGGCCATAACTTGCCATGCAGAAAAGAGAACTGAACATTACTTTATTTCCTGATACACAACTTTTTATATTCATACAAAGAGGCGTGGTTACATACATTAGAATCATTATAATTGGTTATAGCTAAGAATATAGGTGTGGCCTCCAACCCTTGCTGATTGGTCCTCAAAACTAGGCTTTGGTTGCTATGCCAGGGGAATTTTCAATCATCGTTGTCTACAGTAAATCGACTGTTAATCTGGATGCTGATGCTATTCTTAACAAACATCTGCTTTTTGATCATAAGACTTGAGTTTCGCTGACAGTTGCATGTCTGGTTAAAACTGGTGTAAGGGAAAAGCTCTGTATTTCATAACAGACAAAATGTAGGGCAAAAGGCACATGTATACAATCATAAAGCATATAATTATTATGGACATATAATCATTATCTTGACCCTCACATTATTATTTTTATTTTTGTATAGTGCATCCTTAATTCTATGGTGATGCATATTCAATAAGGGGTTCACATAAAACTGAAACAAGAATTTTACATACTTTATATAAAAAGACACATTTACATGTTAATTTTAGTATCCAACACATAAATCAGAATAAACTTATGCTGTTTTAGGTTAATTAGGATTACAAAAATCACTTATATATACCAAATGCCAGAATTTATTACATGAATTCATTAAAGGGTATTCCCATGTAAGCATTTGCATTCAATTTAGGAGGAAGCTATCTTGTTTCTTAAATGGTTACTTTTAAGAGACATCGGGGCACATTTACTTACCCTGTCTCTGCGCGATCCCCAAGGTGCGTTGTCCGACAAGGATGAAGTCTGCCGTGATTCAACAAGATTGTGCGCCCGAGATCCTACATGTGTAGCTTACCCGCTCAGGTCCGCTGGAGTACACCTTCTTCTTCCCAGTGAGTACTTGTCTTGCGACACAATTTGAATTTTCGATCCTGCGCTTAGTTCGAATCAGTCGGGATGTCAGTCGGCCATGCCCCAGATTTGTGTCGCATGAAAGTCGGCATGATTGCACCAATATCTGATCGCGTACGCCAAAAGCCCCTGTGAAAGCCCGATGGAAATGCGGTCCGCGGACCCTTAGTAAATGTGCCCCATTATCTTCACAAAGGAGCATTTTTTAAATGACATCCAATTGAAGAAATGTTTACATGGCAAATGAAGTAAAATAAATGTGAATGCCCAGATTGGAATACCCCTTTAAGGCATTTTCTACAACATCAAAAGTTTACGAACCGATTACTATGTCTTTTAACAATTTTGGACAGCTTATATGATGATGTTTTTACGTTGGAAGCCATTTCCTACGGATGTAATTGATGGTATACCTGTAACACACTGCTTTCTTTGTGTAACTTCATGAGAAAATCTAAATAAATCATTTTAGATATCATTAAGATACAGGCGGTCCCCTACTTAAGAACACCTGACTTGGTTATAATGATAAAGTATACAGTTCCGACTTACATACAAATTCAACTTAAGAACAAACCTACAGACCCTATCTTGTATGTAATCCGGGGACTGCCTGTAATTGTGGATGTGCAAAATCTGGTTTATCCTTGGGTGCAATTTCCAGACCCTGAAGGTGCCTTTTTCATCTTTACAAACAATTATACACAGGTATAAACAAGATTGGAATGGAGGGAAATGGGCTCTGTGTCCTAGAGATGAATGTGCTTTTGTCAACCTAAAAATAAAAGCAAAATAGCTTGTGAAGATTGCTGGCTGAAGCTGGTAAGATTGTGTCATTGTCCAAAGTGAAATGAGTATTGTATTGACATGGGTTGAAAGGCTACTCTGCCGGGTATAAGCTATTACAAAAAAAAACCCAGATTACTGATAAATGATTTTATTTTTGGAGACATGTCCTGTGTTCTGACAAATCCAAAATTAAACTGTTTGGTTATAATGAGCATCTTTAATTTTAGAGTAAAAAGGGAAAAGCTTGTAGGCCTGAGAAACACTATCCCAACTGTGAATCACAGCATCATGTTGTGGGGTTGTTTTCACAAAATAGATGCATCATGAGGAAAGAACATTATGGGGCACATTTACTTACCCGTCCACTGGAGTTCACCACAAGTGCATTGTCTGACGATAATGCACTGTGCCGCAATTCACTAAGATTGTGCGTCCAATATCCTGCATGTGTTACTTCACCGCTAAGATTCACCATCTTTTAAGTGATGTATGTAAGTACATTAGCTTGCGACACAATTTGAAACTTAAATCCCGTGCTCAGTCCCAATCAGTCTGTGTCCCATGGAAGCCTGCACAGCTGTGCCACGTACGACACATTTGTGGTGCAGATACTGCTTAAATACCTGTGCAAGCAGTTTCCACTAGAAAGAATATGCAAAGTCTGACAGAAAACTGGCACAAAGCCAGAAGTAAATGTCCCCTATTATCTTTTGTCTTTTTGTTACACAGTGTAAAGGAAGTGTCCATTCATGTACATAGGTATGTGGGTGTATATATATATATATATATATATATATATATATATATATATATATATATTATATATAAATAAAATGTTCCTCTGTCATATTCCATTCCCCTGGGAAAGAACACAGCTGCTTTCTTACTCAGGATGTGGTGAGGGCAATCTCGCATATCTGTATCCTTGGACAGCAGGATGTCAATCCCCTTTTATTATGGGAATGTCACTCAAACTCTCCAGGGCCAGTTATCTAGAGATGCTTCACACCTCTATGCCAGTATGGGAATCCAGGATCTCTGTTATTCCTACCTGAGGGGGTCTGGATGGGTGACTAAATACACATCCTGTATTGGATATACAGGATAGGAAGGGTTATACATCTGTTGTCCACCATCTTGGGGGAAGGGACAGAGGAGAGACTTATAAGGGGATGATAGTGGAGGACAGAGGAAGAAAATCTTCCCTACAGACCAACTAGGAAAGGAGAAAGAATCTGCCCTGATTACCAGCAAGGAAGGGAGAAGGAGCTAGGAGGATCATCCCACAGACTATATTACCTTCCCGGATTGGGCTGAGTACCTGTATTCTGTACCCCTGCTTCCCTGTTTACCTATCCATCTATTAACCTATCTCTGTACCCCGGCTCCCCTGTTCTCTATCTCTGTACCCGGGCTCCCCTGTTCTCTATCTCTGTACCCCGGCTCCCCTGTTCTCTATCTCTGTACCCCGGCTCCCCTGTTCTCTATCTCTGTACCCCAGCTTTCCTATCTACCTAAATCTATCTTTGTACCCCTGCTTTCTTGTTAATCTCCCTGTCCCCCTTCGTTCTCTGTAATAATAGGGATAGTTAGGCGTAAAGATCATTATATGTATGTGTGTGTGTTTATATGCATTGTGGTGGGTTGGATTCTGTGGGTTTGTGGGTATTGTGATTAACATTGTATACTTCTAGTGTGTTAATAAATATTATTGGTATTAACCCTGAGTGTGGTAAATTATAGTGTACAATACAGAGACTAGAAACAGAAGATATAGAATATAGTAAACAGTACAAGGAAGGTAGTGATATTAATCGTTATATTGCATAACAATTTATAGAACTACCAGTGTCCTATTACACACAGTAAATCTTCACTGTGGACAGATTTCTGGACACAAACAATATTATATATTCAATACTATTATAGAACTGTCAATGAGGCGTTACGTAATCTGATTGGTGTCAGTATCTCCCATTAGTAGTATATCTAGAAAGGCAATTTCTTTAATAGCATTACTACGATATGTAAACTCTAAATTTAAATTGTTAGAATTGATATACTGTAGAAAGAGTGAATAACTTTTGTATACAAATACATATCCTCAAAATATGCCTGTATAAGTTGGCTAATGCCAGGAAACATTTTGACCTTGTTGGACCACCACAATGACAATGGAGGTAGAAAACATTATCAAATGCAAAATAGATGCTGTTTAAAAGAAAAAGTAGTACATCTAGAATGTAATCAATATAAACAGCACTAAAATAACTATTTCTATTTCTATTGCTACAATACCTAGGTGATGAGGAATTGTGGTATACAAAGAGGTTACATCATAGGTTAACCAAGAAAAACGTTCTTCCCAAGATAAATTTTCCATAAAATGCAATACACCAAAAGTATCCTTAACGCATTCTGGAGTTTTTTAAAACAAAAGGCCGAAGGTTGGCATCCATCCATGCTGACACATGTTCCAGCAGAATTGCAGAGCAAGAAAAAATAGGATGTAATGGTGGAGTAAAAATTCCCTTGTGATGTTTAGGTAATGCATAAAACAGTGTTACTGTGATATAAAGCATAACTGCAAAGCTATAGTGATTTTACCAAATTATTATATGTGATTCCCCCTTTGAAAACAAATAGTACAATACCTACTCTGTGCTGCTCATCCTTTTCTTTCCAAAGTTATGGCATTTTCTGTTCTGAAGGTGTTTGACAAAATCTTTCTCACCAGAGGTGAAGTGGGCGGAGACTAGTATCTGTCAGTCTACAGTCATGGACAAAAGTTTTGAGAATGACGCAAATATTATATTTTCACATGATCTGTTGCTTTGTTGATCATCAAACTGCTCTTGGACGGTTGGGAGAAGTTGCTCTTGGAGGACATTCTGGTACCATTATTTATTCATGGTTGTGTTTTTAGGCAAGACTGTGAGAGAGCCGATTCCCTTGGCTGAGAAGCCGCCCCACACATGAATGGTTGCAAGATGCTTTACAGTTGGCATGAGACAAGACTGGTGGTATCGCTCACCTTGTCTTCTCCGAACAAGCTGTTTTCCAGATGTTCCAAATAATTGGAAAGGGGATTCATCAGAGAAAATGACTTTACCCCAGTCCTCAGCAGTCCAGGAACTTTCCTGGAATTTCAAGAGGTGGTAGTCGATTTTTAGAGACCAGGAAGGGGAGAGTGCTAGTACATCTGGACGTGAGGCCACAACACGCATTGTACCAGGGCTGCACTTTACAGGAGAAGTTCCCCAAACTACCAGCAAGCGAAGGACACAGAAGAGGTGCAGGGTGAGCTCCAAAAGGGGCATAAAAAACAAACTGTATACCAATGTGACACGTGCCCCGAGAATCCAGGGTTATGCATGAAGGGGTATTTCAGGATTTACCACACATCCCTGGTTATATCATTGTACCCTAATGCACACAGCTTATACATCATGCCGCACCTTCCCTGCTCAGCTCTGCCATGGGCCCAGCCTGTAGATTATTGCTACATATGGAGTATTGCCATACCCAAGAGAACCTGCATCATGATTTTTGGGGTGTTTGTCTCCCGTGGCAGGAGGTGTGCATAAGATGACATAATGGATAATTTGTGCTATGCACTATCCATTATGCATCATCCTTGGGGTCCACCTGTGGGGTTAAAATGCTCACTACACCCCCAGATTTATTCATGGAGGGGTGTAGTTTTCAAATATGGTCAGTTCTCGGGGGTTTCTACAGTACTGATCCCTAAGGGCGTCTACAAATGTTTTATGATACCAAAAAAAAAAAATGAAATGTCTGTGCTCCAAATGCCATTCTTTATTGAGCCCTGTCGTGTCTCCATCTTGTAGCCTATTGCGACACACAGGGTATTACCATACCTGTAATTTCCCACTGAATGATTTTTGGGGTGTTTATCCACAGTGGCATGAGTTGGGCTAATTTCATTTGTCACTACAATGGCACATTTGAGAAAACAATGCAATTTTTACACTGCCCCATTCACTTTGTATTATATTTGGGCCAGCTGAGCAGGGGTTCAAATGCTCATACAACCCCAGATCAATTCTGTTAAGGGAGCCCTTTCCTAAAACGGGGTCAGTATTCAGGGTTTTCTATTGTACTGGTATCTCAGGGGCACCCCAACACCAGCCTAGTGAAAAGGGTGCTCCAAAAGCTACATTTTGCTTGTCCCTTCTCAGCCCTGCCGTGGCCCCAGCCTGTAGACTATTGCTTGTCACATTGGCACATGTGTGCTATTGCCATGCTCAGGACAACCCACATAATGATTGTTTTGGTGTTTGTCTAAAGTGGCATGGGTTGGGCACAATATATTAGGCACTAAAATGACATTTTTGAGATAAAAACACATTTTTTTCTCTGCACCATTTAGTTTGCATTAGATTTTGGCCAGCTGGGGTTTCTTTTGCACTGGTTCCTCACGGCCCTGCAAACATGACATGGCACTCCAAATCCAAACGTATGCAAACTAAGCTGCAAAAGCAAAATTTCACTCCTTCCCTTCCCAGCCTTGCTGTCAATTATTGGCACATGTGTGGTATTTCCGTACTCTGGACAACCCACAAAATGCTTTTTGGGGTGTTTGTCTAAAGTGGCATGGGTTGGGAACAATATATTAGGCACTAAAATGACATTTGTGAGATAAAAACACATTTTTTACTCTGCACCTTTTACATTGCATAAAATTTTGGCCAGCATGTTGGGTTTAAAATGCTCACCACAACCCCAGAAAAATTCTTTGATGGATCTAGGTTCCTAAATGGTGACATCTTTGGAGGTTTTCTATTGTACTGTTACTTCATGGGCTCTTCAACTACACTGTGGCACCACAAAACATTTGCATCCAAATTTACCTGGCAAAAACCCTATAGAACGAACTCTGTTCTGGACATCGCTGTGCGACAAAACAGCAGTTGACATCCACATGTCTTGTATTGCCGTACTCGGAAGAAGCAGGGCAAAAATTTTCGGATGTATATTTATCTCAAATTCATTCTGAATGTTTCTGTTCTAAGGCTAAATTAGAATAATTGTAAACAAAAATTAAAAGTTCTAAATTTCCAATCAATAATTAAAGGGTTTATAGACTTCTCAAATGCTGAATTGAATAGGTTGAGATGTTAGGCTTATAAAATGTGTTACTTCTAGGTGTCTATAGTACGAAAGCCTTTAAAGGCCACTTCCAAATTGAATTGGTCACCAAAAATTTTGCATTTTTCGAATTTCTAGAAAATCTGAGAAGTTGCTTCTAAAACTTGAAACCTTTTCACATCCATAAAAAAATGGAAAAGTAAAACAAATTATGGAAACAAGAAAAAGACCAATGGCAAAAGGTTTCTACAAAAGAACAAAATTGTGGTATGACTTTTTGTCTAAAAGTAGAACATTTGAAACTTTGAAAATTTTAATTTTTTCCAATTTTTCCTAAATTATTGAATTTTACCCCCCCCCCAAAGAAACAGATCACCGAAATGATACTTCTAACATAAACTACAATGTGTTTTACTTTCTGTTTATTGCCCCCCACTTTCAAAAATCAATAACTTTTATATTTTTCAGAGCTATATGAGGGCTTCTTTTCTGCTTTGTAAATTGTACTTCCTAATCACAGTATTTTATATTCCATGCCGTGAACTGTGAAGTGGAAATAAAATTCAAAATGTTGCAAGATTTACAAAAAAAGCATTTGCACAATTTTCTTGTGGGCTCTGTTTTTACTTCTTTCTCTGTGCAGTCCAAATGGCATCTCTAATTTATTAAATTTTGTATGTGTTTGAAAACAGCAAAAAAGTGGCTATTCGGACTTTTGGGCGCATTTTTACATTACGGGGCTCACCGCTGTAAATAACTGTTTTTATATTTTTATAGATTGGAAATTTTGGGACACGGTGATAACCAATATGTTGTTCTTTTTTCAAAGTTTTTAAATTATATATTGTTTTATATGTGTCTTCTTTATATGTAGTCTTCTTTATTGTCACACGTACACTTGGAACCAACACACACAGGGACAACCAACGAAAAGTGGCAACTAGAGATGGGCGAATCGATTCTAATGATTCTAACTTCGGTTAGAATTTCAGGAAAAATTTGATATGCCATGAAGCCGAAGTTTATGCTGATTCGTGGAAACGAAGTTGTTTTTTTCCCCCTCATGTTTCTGTATAACGCACATTGCCATACCTTTTGGGGGCTCTTGTTTACAGCCAGATTCACGTGTGAAATCCACATAGTTTATACAGTGATTTTCGCTGAAATTACACTGTCAGTTGTGGGGTATCTGTATAACACACATTGCAATACCTTTTGGGGGCTCTAGTTTACAGCCAGATTCACGTGTCAAATCCACGTAGTTTATACAGTGATTTTCACTGAAATTACACTGTCAGTTGTGGGGTATCTGTATAACGCATATTGCAATACCTTTTGGGGGCCCTAGTTTACAGCCAGATTTACATGTCAAATCCACATAGTTTATAAACCACTTTGTCAGACAGAAAGGTGGCAGGTGGAGCAGGCAGAGGTGGCTGCACAATAAGAGGATGTCGCAGCAGGGCGGACTCTGTGAGGGCAGAACTGCCGTTGTCATCTAGTGGCAGTGTGATCAACAACCCAAAGGTCATCCAATTCCACAAATATAACATCTGACAACCCCAGCCAAGGGTCCTTGGGTTCCTCTGATACAACAATTAGTTGGCATGGCCCTCACCTTTCCTCAACCAGGCTCTGTCCTGTTCCTTTCCCACAGCCAGAGAGCTACTAGGCAGGCTGTGCATACTGACACCGGTGAGTAGAGTAGCAGTGACCGGGAAATGCAAATTGACGATGATGTAGCCAATCGCACTTAGGAGCCGGGTGTAACAGGGGATTCATCATCGTCGGGTGAAGAGAGTGTCAGCTTGTGGAGCAGGCAGCAAGTCGCTACTGTAGCTGTGAGTCAGCAGGGTGGCAGCAGTGCGAGGACGGGAGCCAAACGTCCGCGGGGTACAAATCCCGATTCGCAGGGCCAAATAAGCAGTGGCACAGGGGCTCAGCGAGGCAGCGGCAGTAGTAGTCGCTCAGTGCAGAGTGTTGGCGGTAAAATTACCACCTCAGCAGTGTGGCAGTTTTTGTAAAGACACCAGAGGAGCTGAGCGTCGGTATATGTCGTATCTGCGGGAAGAAAGTGAAGCGTGGCCAGGGAGCTAACCTTGCCAACACATGCAGCGTCACCATCCAATGGCCTTGGAGAAACGGGTGTCAGATGCGGTCCATCCTGCAGGCGCAGCAACAGCAGCAGCACCTAGTGGCACACATGCTGTTTCAGCAATTCAAGGCTCCAGCACCTCTGCCAAAGGGAACTGTTTGTCTTTGACATCATATCCCGGTCCAGATGCTCCTGCTCCTCGCTACGCATGGAGCCAGCAGTCGTTGGGCGAGGCGATTACAAAAAGACAACTCTATGCGTCCAGCCATCCTAAGGTAGAGAAGCTGACCGTGCTCTTGTCAAAGTTGTTGGTACTGAAGTCTCTCCCTTTCCAAGTCGTGGACTCTGCACCCTTCAGAGAACTAATGGCTTGTGCAGGGCTTTCTCCTCCACGTTGTCAAACTGCTGCTCCTGCGCCAGTGTCCGCCTCCTCCTTCTCCACCACTACCTCAGCCTCCACAAGTGCTGCTCCATCATACCACATGTGCAGGGCACAGCGGTGTCACGCAGTTCTTCACCTGGTTTGCCTGGGCGAACGAAGTCGCCAACAAACTATATCATTGTGCCACGCTGTGGGCTCCTCCTCCTGCTGCTGCTTCTGATGCCACCTTCACACTATATCATTGTGCCACTCTGCGGGCTCCTGCTGCTGCTTTTGATGCCACCAACACACTATATCATTGTGCCACTCTGCCGCTCTTGATGCTTCTGATGCCACCTTCACATTATATCATTGTGCCACTCTGCGGGCTCCTCCTGCTGCTGCTGCTACTGATGCCACCTTCACACTATATCATTGTGCCACTCTGTGGGCTCCTGCTGCTGCTGCTTTTGATGCCACCAACACACTATATCATTGTGCCACTCTGCTGCTCTTGCTGCTTCTGATGCCACCTTCATACTATATCATTATGCCACTCTGCGGGTTCCTGCTGCTTCTGATGCCACCAACACACTATATCATTGTGCCACTCTGAGGGCTCCTGCTGCTGCTTTTGATGCCACCAGCACACTATATCATTGTGCCACTCTGACGCTCTTGATGCTTCTGATGCCACCTTCACACTGTATCATTGTGCCACTCTGCGGGCTCCTGCTGCTGCTTTTGATGCCACCAGCACACTATATCATTGTGCCACTCTGACGCTCTTGATGCTTCTGATGCCACCTTCACACTGTATCATTGTGCCACTCTGCGGGCTCCTCCTGCTGCTGCTGCTACTGACGCCACCTTCACACTATATCATTGTGCCACTCTGCGGGCTCCTGCTGCTGCTGCTTTTGATGCCACCAACACACTATATCATTGTGCCACTCTGCTGCTCTTACTGCTTCTGATGCCACCTTCATACTATATCATTATGCCACTCTGCGGGTTCCTGCTGCTTCTGATGCCACCAACACACTATATCATTGTGCCACTCTGTGGGCTCCTCCTGCTGCTGCTACTGATGCCACCTTCACACTATATCATTGTGCTACTCTGCAGGCTCCTGCTGCTACTGATGCCACCAATGCACTATATCATTGTGCCACTCTGCTGCAGGCTCCTGCTGCTTCTAATGCCACCTTCATACTATATTATTGTGCCACTCTGCTGGCTCCTGCTGCTTCTGATGCCAGCTTCACACTATATCATTGTGCCATTCTGCAGGCTCCTTCTGCTTCTGATGCCACCTTCACACTATATCATTGTGCCACACTGCAGGCACCTGCTGCTTCTGATGCCACCTTCACACTATATCATTGTGCCACCCTGTGGCTTTCCCTTTTTCTGCCACCATGTTGCTGAACCCTGTGGACTCCTGCTGCTGGTTCTTCTGTCGCCACCTCCACACTTTTATCATTGTGCCACTTTGTGGCCTCCTTTTGCTGCTGCTGATGCCACCACCACACTGTATAATTGTGCCAATCTGTGGCTTTCCCTGTTACTGCCACCATGTTGCTGCCACCTGTGGGATCCTGCTGCTGATGCCAGCTCCACACTAAATCATTGTGCCACTCTGTGGCTATCCCTGTTGCTGCCACCATGTTGCTGCCACATGTGGGCTCCTGCTGCTGCTTCTGCTGCCGCCACCTCCAAGCTCTTATAATTGTGCCACTTTGTGGACTACCATGTTTCCGCCACCTCCATAATTTGTCATTGTGCCACTCTGCAGCCTACTCATGCTGCTGCCAACTGACTGCTGTCTCCCTGGAACACCCTGTAATTTCCATAATGCTGTTTTCACCCTCCATCACTCTATGACATTGCCACTATGTTTGGTTTTCCCCTTCATTTCATCTGTCAGAAGGATGAAAAGCTTCAGGATTGATAGCCAAAAGCAGGATTGGATACAGAACACAGAGGATATGCAAGTATCCCATTTTCTGCTCATCTCTATTCTGGATCAATTCCTGTTTGTTTTTGGCTTTAGCAATACTGATGGATTATTGACCAATTGAAAGAGGACACTGACGCGTGAAAAGAAGGGCAAAATGATCAGTGACGTCAATGCAAAATTACTGCCGACATCCTCTGCACTCTTTTGGGGGGCTTTCCACATGTATCCGCGTTTAACAGAACAGGTTCTGTCGTAATCTATGGAATCATCTGATGTCAGTGTAAAGAGTGCACTCTTTGATGTTATAGTGAGTTCTTGGCCCTCAGCTCGGTCCTTTCGAGCTGGCACAGACGTTACCTTGTCAGGCTGCGTTCCTGCTTTGCTTATTTGGGGAAGTTGGCCTATGTAAGTGCAATTATCTACAGTACATCTGTCTGCACAAGATCATCTGTCTGATAATAAGAACACACAAACTATGCATAAACATTTATTATCCACGATGAAACCATGTTAGAGGACATGGCCACTTCTTCTTCTTCTTCTTCTGGAGATTTTCCTACAGTGAGTTAAATGCATCAAACCGCTGGTAGTTATCAAAAAACTTTATCTTCTTTTAGTTGTTCTTCAGGTTAAGAATATGAGCTTCCTTGAACTGTTTATGGTTCACCTATTGGAATCAAAAATGGAAAATCTTTGGTCAATTTCTGTGTTATCCAATTACGTTCATCATAACTTTGTTTACATAAATAAGACCCATTGCCTGTTTTGATAGTTTAGCATATTGCAAAACAAATAAGTGTACAAGTGAGTGTAAAAACATAGGACCTGATCTGGGGGTATATCAGGGATATCACCTTACTTTTGGTTCATCACCATAATGCATACTATAAAACATACACCAGCTATGGGATTGAAATACAATAATCGATCAATGTACATATGACTGCTTTAAAGAATAAGCTCTGCATTTACAACTTTAAATATAACTTGATTCAGGTTATGTGAAAGGTATGCGGCTGCTTTTACAATGTAACTTCAATATTAGACTGGTACTGGGGAGTTTACAAGCTCTAATGATGTCCTAATACATGTTATTATTAGAGATGAGCGAGCACTAAAATGCTCGGGTACTCGTTATTCGAGACGAACTTTTCCCGATGCTCGAGTGCTCGTCTCGAATAACGAGCCCCATTGAAGTCAATGGGAGACTCGAGCATTTTTCAAGGGGACCAAGGCTCTGCACAGGGAAGCTTGGCCAAACACCTGGGAACCTCAGAAAAGGATGGAAACACCACGGAAATGGACAGGAAACAGCAGGGGCAGCATGCATGGATGCCTCTGAGGCTGCTTAATCACACCATTATGCCAAAATTATGGGCAACAGCATGGCCATGACAGAGTGACAGAATGAAGCAAGATAGCATCTAAAACATCCAATAATTGACCCTGACACTATAGGGGACGGCATGCAGAGGCAGCGGCAGCAGCTGCAGGCTAGAGAGTGGCATGGCGACATACCCTAAATGGACTCAGGCTTCAAACCAATGGGTGGCAGAGAGGAACCAAAGGAGGTGAGCAAGAAGCGCTCAAATAATATCGGTACATGATAAAAGTTTGCCAGTATATTTTGTGGATTACACAGCAGGGTGGCGACAAAGTTAACATGGAAGCCATGAAAACAACTCAAAATTCTGCCTGACACAGCTCGTTTGATAAGGGGACCATGTATGGAGGCAGTGAACTAGTAGTAAATTAAAGGTGCTGCAGTTAAAACTATGTTAGTTGGATCTTGGCATGGAGCTGGCGCTCCGCTGCCAGGCGAGCTTTCGCCAATCCAAGCCCCTGTCTCTAGGCTACTCCCCAAACAGCACTTCTAAGAACCTTTTGTATAAGATCAAGTGTAGTAGCGTTCTTATAAGTTTGGGATATGGCGGGTGAGGGGAATGTAAACAGATGTGCAAGAAGCGCTGAAATAATATCGGTAAATGATAAAAGTTTGCCAGTATATTTTGTGGATTACACAGCAGGGTGGCGACAAAGTTAAGAAGTTTGATGTGGAATGCCCTGTAATAGCTCTTGGGCGGTGTGCCTTTTATCGCCTAGGCTCAGCAGTTTGAGCACCGCCTGCTGTCGCTTAGCGACGGCACTGCTGCTGTGCCTAGAGCTACCGACTGATGGCGCCATGGCCACGGATGGTAATTCGGTGGAGGAGGAGGTGGAGGAGGGGTGGGAGGAGGAGGAGGTATAGTAGGCCTTTGAGACCTGGACCGAGGTAGGCCCCGCAATCCTCTGCGTCGGCAGTATATGACCAGCCCCAGGGTCAGACTCGGTCCCAGCCTGCACCAAGTTAAGTGTAGTAGCGTTCTTATAAGTTTGGGATATGGCGGGTGAGGGGAATGTAAACAGATGCGCAAGAAGCGCATGATGCGCATGGAGCTGGCGCTCCGCTGCCAGGCGAGCTTTCGCCAATCCAAGCCCCTGTCTCTAGGCTACTCCCCAAACAGCACTTCTAAGAACCTTTTGTATAAGATCAAGTGTAGTAGCGTTCTTATAAGTTTGGGATATGGCGGGTGAGGGGAATGTAAACAGATGCGCAAGAAGCGCTGAAATAATATTGGTAAATGATAAAAGTTTGCCAGTATATTTTGTGGATAACACAGCAGGGTGGCGACAAAGTTAACAACTTTGATGTGGAATCCATGAAAACAACCCAAATTTCTGCCTGACACACCTCGTTTGATAAGGGGACGATGTATGGAGGCAGCTATATGGACGACTTTTGGAGGTAGCAATGGAGACAACGTGTGGAGGCTGCTATGGAGACAATTTAATTTGGATAGTGCCTGTATGTGGCAGTCCAAAAAAGTTTTCAAACCAGAGGAGCAGGTAGGTGGCCCTCCAGAAAAATAAAATAGATTGAGTGCCTGTATGTGGCAGTCCAAAAAAGTCTTCAAACCAGAGGAGCAGGTAGGTGGCCCTCCAGAAAAATGAAATAGATTGAGTGCCTGTATGTGGCAGTCCAAAAAAGTTTTCAAACCAGAGGAGCAGGTAGGTGGCCCTCCAGAAAAATGAAATAGATTGAGTGCCTGTATGTGGCAGTCCAAAAAAGTTTTCAAACCAGGGGAACAGGTAGGTGGCCCTCCAGAAAAATGAAATAGATTGAGTGCCTGTATGTGGCACTTCCAAAAATTGTTTAAAACAGAGGACCGGGTAGGTGGCCCTCCAGAAAAATTAAATGCATAAAGTACTATAGCTAGAGCCAGTGGGCCCTGTCAAAAAATAGCCAGTTTCCTCTGCTTTAGTGTACAAAGAGGAGGAGAAGGAGTAAAATGAGGAGGAGGAGGAGTGGATAAATTATTCAGGTTGAGCTTCCTTCACCTGGTGGAGATTGGAAATTATGAGAAATCCAGGCTTTATTCATCTTAATAAGCGTCAGCCTGTCAGCGCTGTCAGTCGACAGGCGTGTACGCTTATCGGTGATGATGCCACCAGCTGCACTGAAAACCCGCTCGGACAAGACGCTAGCGGCAGGGCAGGCAAGAACCTCCAAGGCGTACAGCGCCAGTTCGTGCCACATGTCCAGCTTTGAAACCCAGTAGTTGTAGGGAGCTGTGTGATCATTTAGGACGATGGTATGGTCAGCTACGTACTCCCTCACCATCTTTCTGTAAAGATCAGCCCTACTCTGCCGAGACTGGGGACAGGTGACAGTGTCTTGCTGGGGTGACATAAAGCTGGCAAAAGCCTTGTAAAGCGTACCCTTGCCAGTGCTGGACAAGCTGCCTGCTCGCCTACTCTCCCTCGCTACTTGTCCCGCAGAACTACGCACTCTGCCGCTAGCGCTGTCAGAAGGGAAATACTGTTTCAGCTTGTGCACCAGGCCTGCTGGTATTCATGCATTCTCACACTCCTTTCCTCTCCAGGGATGAGAGTGGAAAGATTTTGCTTGTACCGTGGGTCCAGGAGAGTGAATACCCAGTAATCGGTGCTGGAATAAATTCATTGAACGCGAGGGTCACGGGATAGGCAGCCTAGCATGAAATCTGCCATATGCGCCAGAGTACCAACGCGTAAGAATTCACTCCCCTCACTGGCCTGACTGTCCATTTCCTCCTCCTCCAACTCCTCCAACTCCTCTTCTTCTGCCCATACACGCTGAACAGTGGAGGACTCAACAATGGTCCCCTCTTGTGTCTCGCCAACATTCTCCTCCTCTTCCTCCTCATCCTCCTCCACCTCCTCCGATATGCGCTGAGAAACAGACCTAAGGGTGCTTTGGCTATCAACAAGGGAATCTTCTTCCCCCGTCTCTTGTGACGAGCGCAAAGCTTCCGACTTCATGCTGATCAGAGAGTTTTTCAACAGGCCAAGCAGCGGGATGGTGAGGCTGATGATGGCGGCATCGCCACTGACCATCTGTGTTGACTCCTCAAAGTTACTCAGCACCTGACAGATATCAGACATCCACGTCCACTCCTCATTGTAGACTTGAGGAAGCTGACTGACCTGACTACCAGTTCTGGTGGAAGTTGACATCTGGCAGTCTACAATTGCTCTGCGCTGCTGGTAAACTCTGGATAACATGGTTAATGTTGAATTCCACCTCGTGGGCACGTCGCACAACAGTCGGTGAGCGGGCAGTTGGAGGCGGCGCTGCGCTGCCCTGAGAGTGGCAGCATCTGTGCTGGACTTCCTGAAATGCGCACAGATGCGGCGCACCTTCGTGAGCAAATCAGACAGATTGGGGTATGTCTTGAGGAAACGCTGAACTATCAGATTTAACACATGGGCCAGGCATGGCACATGTGTCAGTCTGCCGAGTTGCAGAGCCGCCACCAGGTTACGGCCGTTGTCACACACAACCATGCCTGGCTTCAGGTTCAGCGGTGCCAGCCACAGATCAGTCTGCGCCGTGATGCCCTGTAATAGCTCTTGGGCGGTGTGCCTTTTATCGCCTAGGCTCAGCAGTTTGAGCACCGCCTGCTGTCGCTTAGCGACGGCACTGCTGCTGTGCCTAGAGCTACCGACTGATGGCGGCATGCCCACGGATGGTAGTTCGGAGGAGGAGGTGGAGGAGGGGTGGGAGGAGGAGGAGGCATAGTAGGCCTGAAACACCTGGACCGAGGTAGGCCCCGCAATCCTCGGCGTCGGCAGTATATGACCAGCCGCAGGGTCAGACTCGGTCCCAGCCTCCACCAAGTTAACCCAATGTGCCGTCAGCGATATATAGTGGCCTTGCCCGGCAGCACTCGTCCACGTGTCCGTGGTCAGGTGGACCTTGTCAGAAACGGCGTTGGTCAGGGCACGGATGATGTTGTCTGACACGTGCTGGTGCAGGGCTGGGACGGCACATCGGGAAAAGTAGTGGCGGCTGGGGACCGAATACCGAGGGGCGGCCGCCGCCATGAGGTTGCGAAAGGCCTCGGTCTCTACTAGCCTATAGGGCAGCATCTCCAGGCTAAGCAATCTGGAGATGTGGACATTAAGGGCTTGGGCGTGCGGGTGGGTTGCACTATATTTGCGTTTCCGCTCCAGCGTCTGGGGTATGGAGAGCTGAACGCTGGTGGATGCTGTGGAGGATCGTGGAGGCGACGATGGGTTTTTTGTGCCAGGGTCCTGGGCAGGGGGCTGACTATCAGCTGAAACAGGGGAAGGAGCAGTGGTGTGCACGGCCGGAGGTGAACGGGCTTGGTGCCACTGAGTGGGGTGTTTAGCATTCATATGCCTGCGCATACTGGTGGTAGTTAAGCTAGTAGTGGTGGAACCCCTGCTGATCCTGGTTTGGCAAAGGTTGCACACCACAGTCCGTCGGTCATCCGGTGTTTCCTTAAAGAACCTCCAGACTTCTGAAAATCTAGCCCTCGCCGCGGGAGCCCTCGCCACGGGAGCTTCACTACGTGACACATTTGGCGCTGATGCACCTGCTCTGGCCCTGCCTCTCCGTCTGGCCCCACCACTGCCTCTTCCAACCTGTTCTGGTCGAGGACTCTCCTCCGTCTCAGAAGCACTGTGTTCACCCGGCCTCTCAACCCAGCTTGGGTCTGTCACCTCATCATCCTCCGATCCCTCAGTCTGCTCCCCCCTCGGACTTCCTGCCCTGACAACAACTTCACCACTGTCTGACAACCGTGTCTCCTCATCGTCGGACACCTCTTTACACACTTCTTCCACTACGTCAAGAAAGTCATCATCACCCACAGACTGTGACTGGTGGAAAACCTGGGCATCGGAAAATTGCTTAGCAGCAACCGGACAAGTGGTTTGTGACTGTGGGAAGGGTCCAGAAAACAGTTCCTCAGAGTATGCCGGTTCAAGTGCCAAATTTTCCTGGGAGGGGGCAGACTGGGGGGGAGGAGGCTGAGGTGCAGGAGCTGGAGGAGTGCCGATTTCGGTGACATGGGTGGACTGCGTGGAAGACTGACTGGTGGACAAATTGCTCGAAGCATTGTCGGCAATCCACGACATCACCTGTTCGCACTGTTCTGGCCTCAACAGTGCTCTACCACGAGTCCCAGTAACTTCAGACATGAACCTAGGGAGTGTAGCTCTGCGGCGTTCCCCTGCTCCCTCATCAGCAGGTGGTGTCTCACCCCGCCCAGGACCACGGCCTCTGACCCCTGCAGTAGTTGGACGCCCACGTCCCCGCCCTCGTCCTCTACCCCTAGCCCCCGGGTTAAACATTTTGAAAATAAAAGTTATAAATTTAATTTTTTTTTAACTTTTTTTTGTATTTTTTAGTTTTTTTTGTTTTTTTTTGTGTTTTTTAGTTTTTAAAGCCAAACAATGCCATCCTATTGCTATGGCTATTTTCTAGCCAAGTATGAAAGCACACTGCTATGCCAGATGAGATGACGCTGAGTTATGAAAAAATAAACGTAAAATAAAAAGGAAATGGTAGACTGTGCCTAATTGAAATCCAACCCCTAATAAATTTTCCCACTTCGGTCTTTGCGATGGATATGTGCGTCACTAAGCGCTAAACACAGCGGTCGCAAGTCTCACTCCAAATTCCTGACAATTGGCTAGTATATGCACTGCAGCAAGGACAGCCACCAGCAGATCAACCAGAAATAAAATATATATAACGCTATTGTAGGCGTAAGTAAGCCGTTTGGATTCTCCTTTGGCTATTTTCTAGCCAAGTATGAAAGCACACTGATGAGATGACGCTGAGTTATGAAAAAATAAACGGAAAATAAAAAGAAACTGCCAGACTCTGCCTAATTGAAATCCAACCCCTAATAAATTTTCCCACTTCGGTCTTTGCGATGGATATGTGCGTCACTAAGCGTTAAACACAGCGGTCGCAAGTCTCACTCCAAATTCCTGACAATTGGCTAGTATATGCACTGCAGCAAGGACAGCCACCAGCAGATCAACCAGAAATAAAATATATATAACGCTATTGTAGGCGTAAGTAAGCCGTTTGGATTCTCCTTTGGCTATTTTCTAGCCAAGTATGAAAGCACACTGATGAGATGACGCTGAGTTATGAAAAAATAAAGTAAAATAAAAAGAAACTGCCAGACTGTGCCTAATTGAAATCCAACCCCTAATAAATTTTCCCACTTCGGTCTTTGCGATGGATATGTGCGTCACTAAGCGCTAAACACAGCGGTCGCAAGTCTCACTCCAAATTCCTGACAATTGGCTAGTATATGCACTGCAGCAAGGACAGCCACCAGCAGATCAACCAGAAATAAAATATATATAACGCTATTGTAGGCGTAAGTAAGCCGTTTGGATTCTCCTTTGGCTATTTTCTAGCCAAGTAGGAAAGCACACTGATGAGATGACGCTGAGTTATGATAAAATAAACGTAAAATAAAAAGAAACTGCCAGACTGTGCCTAATTGAAATCCAACCCCTAATAAATTTTCCCACTTCGGTCTTTGCGATGGATATGTGCGTCACTAAGCGCTAAACACAGCGGTCGCAAGTCGCACTCCAAATTCCTGACAATTGGCTAGTATATGCACTGCAGCAAGGACAGCCACCAGCAGATCAACCAGAAATAAAATATATATAACGCTATTGTAGGCGTAAGTAAGCCGTTTGGATTCTCCTTTGGCTATTTTCTAGCCAAGTATGAAAGCACACTGATGAGATGACGCTGAGTTATGAAAAAATAAACGTAAAATAAAAAGAAACTGCCAGACTGTGCCTAATTGAAATCAAACCCCTAATAAATTTTCCCACTTCGGTGTTTGAGGTGGATATGTGTGTCACTAAGAGCTAAACACAACGGTAGCAAGTCCCCCTGCAAATTCCTCACAATATGGTACTAGCTGCAAATAAAAAAAAAAACAGTATAACGTTATTGTAGCCCTAAGAAGGGCTGTTGGGTTCTTGTTGAATCACTCCTGCCTAACACTATTCTAATAGAACACCCTAATGCTTTCCCTGACCAGCAGCAGCTCTCTCCCTAGCGGCATCCAGACACAGAATGATCCGAGCAGCGCGGGCAGCGGCTAGTCTATCCCAGGGTCACCTGATCTGGCCAGCCAACCACTGCTATCGACGTGTAAGGGTACCACGTCATGCTGGGTGGAGTGCAGAGTCTCCTGGCTTGTGATTGGCTCTGTTTCTGGCCGCCAAAAAGCAAAACGCCGGGAGCTGCCATTTTCTCGAGCGGGCGAAGTATTCGTCCGAGCAACGAGCAGTTTCGAGTACGCTAATGCTCGAACGAGCATCAAGCTCGGACGAGTATGTTCGCTCATCTCTAGTTATTATCTAATGAAGTTTTCTAAATGGATCTCAATACCCAGATTTATCATATACACAATATTTGAAATCTCAATATGTGATTGGTCAAAACATCATTTTCTGGGCTATGTACGTACTAACCAAGTTATCAACTGTTCAGTCACCACACAAGAACACAGCAGAAAATACAGCACAAATTATTTCTTATCTTTTCTATAATATTGCAGTTATTGCAGCAATTGATTATTTATTTTTGCTTTACCTTAGTGGTGGTCACTTACATCCCCTGTAATGTGTGTGGTCTCCCTAAAACCAGAGGACCCCTACGACATAAATTCATATGCCCCCCATGACATGTTATACACACATCAGATTTATTCAACCTACATATCAGACACATAAACGTAGAACACAGTTGAACATATACATCAGAGGCACATTCTAAACAGCATTCACAAGTGTTGCAATACCATCACACACTGTGGTTCTCATGCACTTTTTTTTTGGTTCAAATAGTTTTTATTAAAGATTTTTGAATATTTCACATCATAAGGTTATACAATAACACACAACATAGTGAATGATCAAATATTACAATACAGCTACTCCGGGGCATACCCCGGGTCCATAAAGAAGAAATTTGTTACAAATAACTATTCGATCAAGAACTAGAATAGAATACTTCATCCTATGCGTATGCAAATCTGCGCATCTGTGTTCTTTTATTTGAATGATGAGATGAGAATAATGTGGACAAAATCAATCAAAGCTAATAAAACTTATAAAACAACAACAACATCAACTAGGGCACAAAGTATGTTGTGATGGTCTATAATTAGGATGTATTGCATGTTTAGTTCTTATCTTAGGGGATTTGGAGAGTGGTAGGAGATCGGCTTAGAGAAGTACAGAATTGAGAGGAAGACCAGCTATCCCAGATCAATTTAGGGTTATGTGATCTCAGGAATCCATAGGACATTGTTTCTTCATACATGTAAGCTGTATTAATTTCAATTATCAATTCCTCCCTGGTAGGAATCACCTGGGATTTCCATTTCCGAGCAATAAGGAGTTTAGCCACTGTCAGGATTTTAACTAAAAGTTTCTTATGTGGCATGGAAATTCTGGGGATCCCTATAAGTAATAGGGCTAGCAGCGGGGATCTAGGGAAGCTATAGAGGAACACTTGCCTCAAGAGGGAGAATACATTTGACCAATATGGTTGTAAAAAGGGGCAATCCCAAAATATATGCGATAATGTGCCCCTACCCCCACATCCTCTCCAGCAAAGATGGGATGAGTTAGGATATATCTGACTGAGGCGGACTGGTGTGTAATACCAGTGTAGGATTATTTTGGAAGTTAATTCTAATTGAGCCGTGTTTCTAAGTGCACTTGAAGTTATTCTCATAGACGAGCACCAACTTTGAGAGGAGATAGGTGTATTAAGTTCACGCTCCCACATTTTTAAAGGATAAAGATATTGGAATGTCATACACTGGGTGACAGTGGTGTAAAATGGTTTAATGCCCTTGCCTTTGCGAAACATTAGGGTGAAGATATCTTTATTAAAGGAGGGTTTGTTTGTCAGTTTCGATTTAATATAACGTGTTACTTGGGCATATCGTAGAAACTCTGACAATCCGTACTTTTCTTTAAGAACATTGAATGGGATAACTTTTTCCCCATCAAACAGTTGCCCACAGTGATTTACACCACCCCCCCCCCCGTCTCCCAGTTAGATAACAATAATGAGGGAATAGCTATTGTAAGGGTAGAGAGTGGGAGATCTGTCCATGTCTGTTGGTCTCCAGCTGTTGTGTGAAGGGATCTCCAGGCAGATAGAAGTGCCTTCAAAGGAGATGAGGATATGTTAGGTAAGGGGATGTTCCAAATGGATGCCATTAGAATGCTGTGTATCTCTAGCCCGCCACATATATCCGATTCAATTTGCATCCAGGGGGTCTTCTCTTTGGTATTATGCCAGAGAGAGCCTTGGGCTAGTAGGTTTGCTATATAATAAGCCTTTAGGTCAGGTACCCCCAGGCCTCCCCTGCTCTTATGTTTAATCAGAATGTGTTTAGCTAATCTTGGTTTTTTATCTATCCAAATGAATCTAGATAGCACGGATTGTGCCTTTTTCAAGAAGGAGCTGGGTATGTATATTGGGAGAGTTCTGAACATATACATTAATTTGGGTAGCAGAAGCATCTTGAACGCGGCTATACGGCCCAGCCAAGACAACTCTCCTTTTTGTAATGTTACACACTCCTTAGAGATATTGTCAAGCAAGGGAGGAAAATTGTTACGAAAAAAATTCGCAGGAGAATTAGTGAGGGTGATCCCTAGGTATTTAACTGAATTTATTTGCCAGTCCAGGGTATATTTGTTTTTCAGGAGGTGTAAGGAAGTCAGGGGGATGTGTAAAGGGAGGGCTTGGGATTTGGTGATGTTCAGTTTATAGTAAGAGTTCTTACCGAATTCTATAATTGTGTCCATGACCGCTTCCAGGGAGTTCTCTGGATCTAGCAATGTTAACAGGATGTCATCCGCATATAACGATATGAGATGGGATCTGTCCCCTATCTGTACTCCCCGAATATTTGGGTGTCCTCTGAGTAATCTAGCTAACGGTTCAATAGATAAAACAAAAATTAGAGGGGAAAGAGGACACCCCTGTCTGGTCCCGTTGGTAATATTAAAAGACTCCGATAAAGTTCCATTAGTCTCCGCGTCATAAGCCTACCCGCTTTATTGCTTTGAGAATAATAAGTGGCCTTGAGTTTCCTCAGGCATTTATCATATTGTGAGAGGAGCAAACTTCTAATCTGCATACGGATTGATGTAACTTTCTCTAGGTTGGCATGAGAAGGATTATTTTTATTTACCTGTTCAACTTGTTGTAATTGCTGAGTAAGGGTTCTTAGTTGTTTCGTCCGAATTTTATTATCAGTGCGCTCCATCTGCATAAAGGTCCCCCTTATATATACCTTGTGGGCGTTCCACAATAAAGTGGGATCTGCTATGAGGGGGAATGTAATAGTAAAGTATTCCCTGAGTTCCTTTTCAATTTGGGGTCTGTGCGAGTCATGTGCTAGATAGTAAGGGTTACATCTCCACATGTAAGACGGTCTGTCCTGAAAGCCTGTGTCAAGGGTTAACGTGACTGGAGCGTGGTCCGACCACTTGATTATCCTTATTTTTGCATCCTTAATTTGGCATAATGTGTCCCTATTAGAGATGAGCGAACATGCTCGTCCGAGCTTGATGCTCGGTCGAGCATTAGGGTACTCGAAACTGCTCGTTGCTCGGACGAATACTTCGCCCCCTCGAGAAAATGGCAGCTCCCGCCGTTTTGCTTTTTGGCGGCCAGAAACAGAGCCAATCACAAGCCAGGAGACTCTGCACTCCACCCAGCATGACGTGGTACCCTTACACGTCGATAGCAGTGGTTGGCTGGCCAGATCAGGTGACCCTGGGATAGACTAGCCGCTGCCCGCGCTGCTCGGATCATTCTGTGTCTGGATGCCGCTAGGGAGAGAGCTGCTGCTGGTCAGGGAAAGCGTTAGGGTGTTCTATTAGCTTACTGTTAGGCAGGAGTGATTCTCAAAGAACCCAACAGCCCTTCTTAGGGCTACAATAACGTTCTACTTTTTTTATTTTAATTTGCATCTAGTACCATTTTGTGAGGAATTAGCAGGGGGACTTGCTACCGTTGTGTTTAGCTCTTAGTGGCACACATATCCATAGCAAAGACCGAAGTGGGAAAATTTAGTAGGGGTTGGATTTCAATTAGGCACTAACTCAGTGTCATCTCATCTGGCATAGTAGTGTGCTTTGATACTTGGCTAGAAAATAGCCATAGGAGAATACAAAGAGCTTACTTACGCCTACAGTAGCGTTCTATATATTTGATTTCTGGTTGATCTGCTGGTGGCTGTACTTTCTGCAGTGCATGTACTAGCCAATTCTGAGCAATTTGTAGTGAGACTTGCGACCGCTGTGTTCTGCGCTTAGTGACGCACATATCCATAGCAAAGACCGAAGTGGGAAAATTTAGTAGGGGTTGGATTTCAATTAGGCACTAACTCAGTGTCATCTCATCTGGCATAGTAGTGTGCTTTGATACTTGGCTAGAAAATAGCCATAGGAGAATACAAAGAGCTTACTTACGCCTACAGTAGCGTTCTATATATTTGATTTCTGGTTGATCTGCTGGTGGCTGTACTTTCTGCAGTGCATGTACTAGCCAATTCTGAGCAATTTGTAGTGAGACTTGCGACCGCTGTGTTCTGCGCTTAGTGACGCACATATCCATAGCAAAGACCGAAGTGGGAAAATTTAGTAGGGGTTGGATTTAAATTAGGCACTAACTCAGTGTCATCTCATCTGGCATAGTAGTGTGCTTTGATACTTGGCTAGAAAATAGCCATAGGAGAATACAAAGAGCTTACTTACGCCTACAGTAGCGTTCTATATATTTGATTTCTGGTTGATCTGCTGGTGGCTGTACTTTCTGCAGTGCATGTACTAGCCAATTCTGAGCAATTTGTAGTGAGACTTGCGACCGCTGTGTTCTGCGCTTAGTGACGCACATATCCATAGCAAAGACCGAAGTGGGAAAATTTAGTAGGGGTTGGATTTCAATTAGGCACTAACTCAGTGTCATCTCATCTGGCATAGTAGTGTGCTTTGATACTTGGCTAGAAAATAGCCATAGGAGAATACAAAGAGCTTACTTACGCCTACAGTAGCGTTCTATATATTTGATTTCTGGTTGATCTGCTGGTGGCTGTACTTTCTGCAGTGCATGTACTAGCCAATTCTGAGCAATTTGTAGTGAGACTTGCGACCGCTGTGTTCTGCGCTTAGTGACGCACATATCCATAGCAAAGACCGAAGTGGGAAAATTTAGTAGGGGTTGGATTTCAATTAGGCACTAACTCAGTGTCATCTCATCTGGCATAGTAGTGTGCTTTGATACTTGGCTAGAAAATAGCCATAGGAGAATACAAAGAGCTTACTTACGCCTACAGTAGCGTTCTATATATTTGATTTCTGGTTGATCTGCTGGTGGCTGTACTTTCTGCAGTGCATGTACTAGCCAATTCTGAGCAATTTGTAGTGAGACTTGCGACCGCTGTGTTCTGCGCTTAGTGACGCACATATCCATAGCAAAGACCGAAGTGGGAAAATTTAGTAGGGGTTGGATTTCAATTAGGCACTAACTCAGTGTCATCTCATCTGGCATAGTAGTGTGCTTTGATACTTGGCTAGAAAATAGCCATAGCATTAGGATAGCATTGTTTGGTTTTAAAAACTCAAAAAAAAACAAAAAACACAAAAAAAAACAAAAAACACAAAAAAAAACAAAAAAAAGTTAAAAAAAAAATAAAGTTATAACTCTCATTTTAAAAATGTTTAACCCGAGGGCTAGGGGTAGAGGACGAGGGCGGGGACGTGGGCGTCCAACTACTGCAGGGGTCAGAGGCCGTGGTCCTGGGCGGGGTGAGACACCACCTGCTGATGAGGGAGCAGGGGAACGCCGCAGAGCTACACTCCCTAGGTTCATGTCTGAAGTTACTGGGACTCGTGGTAGAGCACTGTTGAGGCCAGAACAGTGCGAACAGGTGATGTCGTGGATTGCTGACAATGCTTCGAGCAATTTGTCCACCACCAGTCAGTCTTCCACGCAGTCCACCCATGTCACCGAAATCGCCACTCCTCCAGCTCCTGCACCTCAGCCTCCTCCCCCCCAGTCTGCCCCCTCCCAGGAAAATTTGGCATTTGAACCGGCATACTCTGAGGAACTGTTTTCTGGACCCTTCCCACAGTCACAAACCACTTGTCCGGTTGCTGCTGAGCAATTTTCCGATGCCCAGGTTTTCCACCAGTCACAGTCTGTGGGTGATGATGATCTTCTTGACGTAGTGGAAGTGTGTAAAGAGGTGTCCGACGATGAGGAGACACGGTTGTCAGACAGTGGGGAAGTTGTTGTCAGGGCAGGAAGTCCGAGGGGGGAGCAGACTGAGGGATCGGAGGATGATGAGGTGACAGACCCAAGCTGGGTTGAGAGGCCGGGTGAACACAGTGCTTCTGAGACGGAGGAGAGTCCTCGACCAGAACAGGTTGGAAGAGGCAGTGGTGGGGCCAGACGGAGAGGCAGGGCCAGAGCTGGTGCATCAGCGCCAAATGTGTCAACTAGTGAAGCTCCCGTGGCGAGGGCTCTTGCGGCGAGGGCTAGATCTTCAGAAGTCTGGAGGTTCTTTAAGGAAACACCGGATGACCGACGGACTGTGGTGTGCAACATTTGCCAAACCAGGCTCAGCAGGGGTTCCACCACTACTAGCTTAACTACCACCAGTATGCGCAGGCATATGAATGCTAAACACCCCACTCAGTGGCAACAAGCCCGTTCACCTCCGGCCGTGCACACCACTGCTCCTTCCCCTGTGTCAGCTGCTAGTCAGCCCCCTGCCCAGGACCCTGCCACAAAAACCCCATCGTCGCCTCCACGATCCTCCACAGCATCCACCAGCGTTCAGCTCTCCATACCCCAGACGCTGGAGCGGAAACGCAAATATAGTGCAACCCACCCGCACGCCCAAGCCCTTAATGTGCACATCTCCAGATTGCTTAGCCTGGAGATGCTGCCCTATAGGCTAGTAGAGACCGAGGCCTTTCGCAACCTCATGGCGGCGGCCGCCCCTCGGTATTCGGTCCCCAGCCGCCACTACTTTTCCCGATGTGCCGTCCCAGCCCTGCACCAGCACGTGTCAGACAACATCACCCGTGCCCTGACCAACGCCGTTTCTGACAAGGTCCACCTGACCACGGACACGTGGACGACTGCTGCCGGGCAGGGCCACTATATATCGCTGACGGCACATTGGGTTAACTTGGTGGAGGCTGGGACCGAGTCTGACCCTGGGGCTGGTCATATACTGCCGACGCCGAGGATTGCGGGGCCTACCTCGGTCCAGGTGTTTCAGGCCTACTATGCCTCCTCCTCCTCCCACCCCTCCTCCACCTCCTCCTCCGAACTACCATCCGTGGGCACGGCGCCATCAGTCGGTAGCTCTAGGCACAGCAGCAGTGCCGTTGCTAAGCGACAGCAGGCGGTGCTCAAACTGCTGAGCCTAGGCGATAAAAGGCACACCGCCCAAGAGCTATTACAGGGCATCACGGCGCAGACTGATCTGTGGCTGGCACCGCTGAACCTGAAGCCAGGCATGGTTGTGTGTGACAACGGCCGTAACCTGGTGGCGGCTCTGCAACTCGGCAGACTGACACATGTGCCATGCCTGGCCCATGTGTTAAATCTGATAGTTCAGCGTTTCCTCAAGACATACCCCAATCTGTCAGATTTGCTCACGAAGGTGCGCCGCATCTGTGCGCATTTCAGGAAGTCCAGCACAGATGCTGCCACTCTCAGGGCAGCGCAGCGCCGCCTCCAACTGCCCGCTCACCGACTGTTGTGCGACGTGCCCACGAGGTGGAATTCAACACTGACCATGTTATCCAGAGTTTACCAGCAGCGCCGAGCCATTGTAGACTGCCAGATGTCAACTTCCACCAGAACTGGTAGTCAGGTCAGTCAGCTTCCTCAAGTCTACAATGAGGAGTGGACGTGGATGTCTGATATCTGTCAGGTGCTGAGTAACTTTGAGGAGTCAACACAGATGGTCAGTGGCGATGCCGCCATCATCAGCCTCACCATCCCGCTGCTTGGCCTGTTGAAAAACTCTCTGGTCAGCATGAAGTCGGAAGCTTTGCGCTCGTCACAAGAGACAGGGGAAGAATATTCCCTTGTTGATAGCCAAAGCACCCTCAGGTCTGTTTCTCAGCGCATATCGGAGGAGGTGGAGGTGGAGGAGGATGAGGAGGAAGAGGAGGAGAATGTTGGCGAGACACAAGAGGGGACCATTGTTGAGTCCTTTACTGTTCAGCGTGTATGGGCAGAAGAAGAGGAGTTGGAGGAATTGGAGGAGGAGGAAATGGACAGTCAGGCCAGTGAGGGGAGTGAATTCTTACGCGTTGGTACTCTGGCGCATATGGCAGATTTCATGCTAGGCTGCCTATCCCGTGACCCTCGCGTTCAAAGAATTTATTCCAGCACCGATTACTGGGTGTTCACTCTCCTGGACCCACGGTACAAGCAAAATCTTTCCACTCTCATCCCTGCAGAGGAAAGGAGTGTGAGAATGCATGAATACCAGCAGGCCCTGGTGCACAAGCTGAAACAGTATTTCCCTTCTGACAGCGCTAGCGGCAGAGTGCGTAGTTCTGCGGGACAAGTAGCGAGGGAGAGTAGGCGAGCAGGCAGCTTGTCCAGCACTGGCAAGGGTACGCTTTACAAGGCTTTTGCCAGCTTTATGTCACCCCAGCAAGACACTGTCACCTGTCCCCAGTCTCGGCAGAGTAGGGCTGATCTTTACAGAAAGATGGTGAGGGAGTACGTAGCTGACCATACCATCGTCCTAAATGATCACACAGCTCCCTACAACTACTGGGTTTCAAAGCTGGACATGTGGCACGAACTGGCGCTGTACGCCTTGGAGGTTCTTGCCTGCCCTGCCGCTAGCGTCTTGTCCGAGCGGGTTTTCAGTGCAGCTGGTGGCATCATCACCGATAAGCGTACACGCCTGTCGACTGACAGCGCTGACAGGCTGACGCTTATTAAAATGAATAAAGGCTGGATTTCTCAGAATTTCCAATCTCCACCAGGTGAAGGAAGCTCAACCTGAATAATTGATCCACTCCTCCTCCTCCTCATTTTCCTCCTTCTCCTCCTCTTTGTACAGTAAAGCAGAGGAAAATGGCTATTTTTTGACAGGGCCCACTGGCTCTTGCTATAGTACTTCATGCATTTAATTTTTCTGGAGGGCCACCTACCCGGTCCTCTGTTTGAAACAATTTTTGTGAGTGCCACATACAGGCACTCAATCTATTCCATTTTACTGCAGGGCCACCTACCTGCTCCTCTGGTTTGAAACATTTTTGGGACTGCCACATACAGGCACTCAATCTATTTCATTTTTCTGGAGGGCCACCTACCTGCTCCTCTGGTTTGAAAATTTTTTGGGACTGCCACATACAGGCACTCAATCTATTCCATTTTACTGCAGGGCCACCTACCTGCTCCTCTGGTTTGAAACATTTTTGGGACTGCCACATACAGGCACTCAATCTATTCCATTTTACTGCAGGGCCACCTACCTGCTCCTCTGGTTTGAAACATTTTTGGGACTGCCACATACAGGCACTCAATCTATTCCATTTTACTGGAGGGCCACCTACCTGCTCCTCTGGTTTGAAAAATGTTTGGGACTGCCACATACAGGCACTATCCAAATTAAATTGTCTCCATAGCAGCCTCCACACGTTGTCTCCATTGCTACCTCCAAAAGTCGTCCATATAGCTGCCTCCATACATCGTCCCTTTATCAAACGAGGTGTGTCAGGCAGAAATTTGGGTTGTTTTCATGGATTCCACATCAAAGTTGTTAACTTTGTCGCCACCCTGCTGTGTTATCCACAAAATATACTGGCAAACTTTTACCATTTAGGGATATTATTTCAGCGCTTCTTGCGCATCTGTTTACATTCCCCTCACCCGGCATATCCTAAACTTATAAGAACGCTACTACACTTGATCTTATACAAAAGGTTCTTAGAAGTGCTGTTTGGGGAGTAGCCTAGAGACAGGGGCTTGGATTGGCGAAAGCTCGCCTGGCAGCGGAGCGCCAGCTCCATGCGCATCATGCGCTTCTTGCGCATCTGTTTACATTCCCCTCACCCGCCATATCCCAAACTTATAAGAACGCTACTACACTTAACTTGGTGCAGGCTGGGACCGAGTCTGACCCTGGGGCTGGTCATATACTGCCGACGCAGAGAATTGCGGGGCCTACCTCGGTCCAGGTCTCAAAGGCCTACTATACCTCCTCCCACCCCTCCTCCACCTCCTCCTCCTCCGAATTACCATCCGTGGGCATGGCGCCATCAGTCGGTAGCTCTAGGCACAGCAGCAGTGCCGTCGCTAAGCGACAGCAGGCGGTGCTGAAACTGCTGAGCCTAGGCGATAAAAGGCACACCGCCCAAGAGCTATTACAGGGCATTCCACATCAAAGTTGTTAACTTTGTCGCCACCCTGCTGTGTAATCCACAAAATATACTTGCAAACTTTTACCATTTAGGGATATTATTTCAGCGCTTCTTGCGCATCTGTTTACATTCCCCTCACCCGCCATATCCTAAACTTATAAGAACGCTACTACACTTGATCTTATACAAAAGGTTCTTAGAAGTGCTGTTTGGGGAGTAGCCTAGAGACAGGGGCTTGGATTGGCGAAAGCTCGCCTGGCTGCAGAGCGCCATCTCCATCCCAAGATCCAACTAACATAGTTTCAGCACCTTTAATCTACTACTAGTTCACTGCCTCCATAATAATAATAATAATAATCTTTATTTATATAGCGTCATCATATTCTGTAGCGCTTTACAAATCATAGGAAACAAATACAAATGTAATGTAACAGAGCACAACATTTGTATGGAACAACAGGAGTGAGGTCCCTGCTAGCCAGAGCTTACGGTTTATGAAGATGATGGGGTAACACGAGGTAAAAGAATATTTAATGGTCAAGCCATTCTTCTTAGGGAATAGAAAAAAATATAATAAATGGAATTGCTGTCGCTTGAACCACTCAGCCGTCCTCTTATATACCAGGTCCAGGGTGAATGGGACTGCAGAGAAGTCTGGTGCCTGTTGGTTGCTGGATAACAGATGGGAGGACGACACAGGACGGGTTAGTAGAAGAGTTAAAACTTCATGCAGTTAATGAGTGTTATAGGCTTGCCTAAAGAAATGGGTTTTAAGAGCACGTTTGAAACTTTGGAGGTTAGGTATTAGTCTGATAGTCCGGGGCAGAGCATTCCATAGAATTGGTGCAGCTCTAGAGAAGTCTTGGAGAAGCGAGTGGGAGGTCCGCACTAGGGTAGAGGTTAATCTAAGATCACTGGCGGATCTAAGAGCACGGGTTGGGCGATAGACTGAGATAAGAGAGGAGAGGTAGGGGGGTGCAGCATTATACAGAGCTTTATGGATGAGGGTTATTATTATTTTAAACTGTATTCGAAAGGAGACTGGCAGCCAGTGCAGCGACTGGCATGAACTGTAAGCATACATGGTCCCCTTATCAAACGAGCTGTGTCAGGCAGAATTTTGGGTTGTTTTCATGGCTTCCATGTTAACTTTGTCGCCACCCTGCTGTGTAATCCACAAAATATACTGGCAAACTTTTATCATGTACCGATATTATTTGAGCGCTTCTTGCTCACCTCCTTTGGTTCCTCTCTGACACCCATTGGTTTGAAGCCTGAGTCCAATTAGGGTATGTCGCCATGCCACTCTCTAGCCTGCTGCCGCTGCCTCTGCATGCCGTCCCCTATAGTGTCAGGGTCAATTATTGGATGTTTTAGATGCTATCTAGCTTCATTCTGTCACTCTGTCATGGCCATGCTGTTGCCCATAATTTTGGCATAATGGTGCGATTAGGCAGCCTCAGAGGCATCCATGCATGCTGCCCCTGCTGTTTCCTGTCCATTTCCGTGGTGTTTCCATCCTTTTCTGAGGTTCCCAGGTGTTTGGCCAAGCTTCCCTGTGCAGAGCCTTGGTCCCCTTGAAAAATGCTCGAGTCTCCCATTGACTTCAATGGGGTTCGTTATTCGAGACGAGCACTCGAGCATCGGGAAAAGTTCGTCTCGAATAACGAGTACCCGAGCATTTTAGTGTTCGCTCATCTCTAGTCCCTATCTGATAGAATAAGGTCAATTCGGCTATACGTATTATGAACAGTGGAATGAAAAGTGTAGTCTTTTTCAGTTGTATTAATAATTCGCCAGGTATCATATAAGTCATATTTCCAAAGTTCAGTGTTGAGTGCAGGTGGGACTGTTCTACCAGTGGAGGTGCTGTCCATATTGGGGTCTGGGGTGATGTTAAAATCCCCACATATAATCAGCTTCCCTTTCTTGTGGGCAGTAATTATTCTCATCACTTTGTGAAAAAATGATATCTGCCTACGATTTGGTGCATAAATTGCAGCAATAGTGATGGGCATATTATTAATGCTACCTACTATAATTACATATCTGCCATTCGAGTCACATTTAGATTCTGTGACCTGAAGTGCCACAGACGACTTACAGGCAATGAGAACCCCCCTACACTTTTTGTGATAGTTGGAGTGGAATATGTGTGGGAACGCAGGATGTTGAACGCGAAAGTTATCCTCCTGCAGGAGGTGGGTTTCCTGCACACACAAGATATCACATTTGGAGCACTTTGCTTCTCTCCACATTTGATTCCTTTTATAAGGGGTGTTTAATCCCTTTGCGTTAATACTAGTTAACGTAATAGCCATAAGGACACACTAATTGCACTGCTACAGTACCCAAATACATCTCTAATACATGTAATATCCATTTTGTTATATGTAGTTATACTCTGTGCCAACTTATAAACTAGCAACAAAAACAAACATGAGCTATGTAGCTCGAAGGTGTCCGAGAACTCACAGAAAGCCACTATATGTGGTTCCGTCGGACAGGTGAAGGGAACAACAGTCAATCAGTTACCCGATCTGGACGTGTAGAGGGTCAGACATCCGCACCACCTTGCGTGGAAAGTCTTAGGGATCTACCAAGTGTCCGGTCAGCGATGTCCTCTGTTGTTCTGGACATTGACCCATTCTTCTTCCAAAGGTATCGGGGGTCGCCTCGGCTCAGATGGGGGCAATGGTACCTCTGGGTTCCATCTTTTAAGTAGCGTATATCCTTCCTCGAGTGTTTTTGCCACCTGTGTGACTCCATTCCTGGTAATGATTACCCGTACTGGAAAGCCCCATTTGTATAGGATTTTATTGTCTTGCAGTGCTTTGGTGAATGGTTGCAGCTGTTTGCGTAGTTGGAGAGTGGCTGCGGACAAGTCAGCAAAGATGGTTATTTTATTATAGGGTTCAGGAAGCGGCTCCATTCTGCGTGTCACTCTTATGATTTCCTCTTTAGTTTTGAAGAAATGGATTCTTGCTAGAACATCTCTAGGCGTAGTTTCATCCAAATGCTTAGGTCTGGGAAATCGATGAGCTCTGTCAATGGCTAAGTCCATTTCTGAGGTTTCTGGTAATATGATCTTGATCATTTTCTGTAGATACTGTGTGAGGTCTGCAGGTTGAATTATTTCCGAAATTCCTCTGAATTTGAGGTTATTCCTCCTCGACCTGTCTTCCAGGTCTGCAAGCTTTGCTTGTAATCTGTGGACTTCGGATTCAAGCTCATAGTGAGCATCTATGAGTTCGTTGTGCGAGCCCGCAAAAACCCCTAGCTGGGTCTCAATGTGCTCTGTTCTGTCGCCCAGGTCTTGGATGGCGCCATTTAGGGGTTTGAGCATGTAGTTAAAATCCTTCTGGAAAGACTTACGAAGCATGGAAAGCATCTCTTTCATTGACGCCTGCGTTACCATTGACTCCGATGGTAGGAATTGTGGCAAACGGATCTTCCCCGAGGGTCTCAGTATCCTCTCCCTCCTGCCCTCTCTGAGCAGCATCGCTCTGCAAACGCGGTCTCTGTTTGGCGGGACTCCGTGCCTGAGGGGATCCGCCTGATGAATAGCAAGCGGCCGCATAGGTGAGTTCGTTAGCACCTTTTCCCATTGGGGAATTGTCGGGGAGGTCCGCGTTCATAAGCCCAGGGGATGTGCGCCGAGGTGTATTACCTTCTGCGTCTTGCGGCCTATCTTCCTGCAGTGTATCGTGGCCGGCGCCATCTTGTTTCTTCGCCGAGGACGGAGAAAAGTAAAATTCAGTGAGTTTACGAGGTCTTCCCGTGTTCTTTCTCTTTTTAGTCATGGTGAGGAATGTTCCGGGATGTTGGGGTTTAAGGTAGCTCCCCTAATTCGCTGTTTAATGTCGCTTATGAGGTGGTAGCAGGACGGTGCTGAGGCTTCACACAACCATCTCAGACGGCAGCCAGGCCACGCCCCCCCTCATGCACTTTTTAAGCACACCGCAAATTTATTGGACTTAGTGGATTGTTTATAACCAAATTTCCTTAAACTTTGACAACGGATATCTGACTTACCCATTTTTACATTTGCTAATTAAACTAGTCAGTTGCTTTAAATTTTTTAAAGGAACTAAGACAGCAACATTAACACATTATTTATCTCCTAACTCTTCTGGGTCTAACTCATTATCATCATCTATTTTTTTAACTTAAACTACTGGAACTATCTTGCTTCACTGGCTTCTTACTTTTCCCTTTATCCTTGACCATTTCTTTCAAATCCTTATCTACTACTGGGGGATTCTTGTATCCTTCAGCAGACAGCAGCATCTCCCCTACTTGCGCTGAGTTCATGTCACTACATATTTACTTAGACTGCCATTTAAAAAATTTTCGCCATTCACAACACATAAATTTTAAATAAAAGTGATCAAAAGGTCATATAGTCCCAAAAATGGTAGAAATAAAAACTTCAGCTTATTCCTCAAAAAAATGATAACTTACACAGTATAAATACCAATGTATAAAAAAAGAATTGACATCAGAATTGGGCAAAACAAAGAATTATTTTTCCATACAAAAGGTTTTAATTTTTTTAAAATCAATTTAAAACCTATGATATTATCTATTATAAAACCTAAATAAATTTGATAGGCTACTGATTGTATCGATCCAAAGAATGAAGTAGAGGTGTAATTTGGAGTGGGAATTGAAAGTCGCAAACAAAGTGTCAATGTCACAGCCTGTGAAATTACTTCCCAGTTCAAAACAAGTAATATAATATACTGACTATAGGAAGTACAATTTGTTACACAGAAATAAAAAAAAAGGTACAGATTCTTGTTTCACAATAGTTTTATTTAGATCCAAAGATTTTTTGGGAAGGGTACAAAAAGAAAAAAGGGAAGGGGGAGGGAAAATTAAAAAATGAGCATATCATATTACAGCTATCAAAACACAGCTGGTCTAACAAGACCGCATAAAGAGATCTATATGCCTGCTGAATACATTATAATTCTACAAGCTATACAATCCCATGAATAAGACAGGAGGGAGAGAGAAGAAAACATGAGGAAAGAGGAATGTGAAGGAAAGGGGGGTCCTGTTGGGATGAGGGATATCGTCCAATATCTCAAACTCTCGATTGGTATGTGATCCACATCTGCCATGTATCATCAAATAACGTCATTTTATCCTGAACTGAACAATAAAGCTTATCATTTACCATTATCCACATTAGTTTGTGTTTAATCAGATCTATGGGGACCGTAGCTTTTTTCCCAAGAGGTTGCAATCACTATTTTAGCTGCCAGAAAGAAAAATGACACAAACCTCCTCATATGTATTGAGATGTCAGGGATCTTTTTGTTTAGTAAAGCTTGACTGGGGGAAAGTGTAAAATTTTTCATAGTAATTGAGTATAAATACGCCTCCAGTACCTACGAATCTTCGGGCATTCCCACCACACATGAAAATGGGTTCCCCTATTTCCGCAACCTCTAAAACACAAAGAAGAATAGGTAGCAACTGCTTACCATATGCGTACGGGGACTAGATACCATCAAAGTAATACTTTATAGTTAGCCTCTATTAGTGCCACATTGATTGCAGTTTTTTCTGCCATATCCTCCCATTCTCGTGGAGAAAAGGATTTATTTAAGTCTCCCTCCCAAGCTAGCATGTAACCCAATTTCTCGGATTGATCGTTGAGGATTTGCTAGATATTAGATAGAGCTTGAGAAAGGTTCCTATGGTAACCATACAACCAAAGTCTTATCAGGTACTCCCACCGTGAACTATCACGATGCAGTGGTCCTACCTCCGCAGCGTCAGCTGATTCAGAGGGTGGGGAGGTATGGGCCATGCCCCCGTAGGTGTGGCTTAGCGGTGTCTGCTGCGAGGCCAGCGCCATCTTGGGATTGGCGCCATCTCGGAATTGGCGCCATCTCACCACTCGTCCTCAGGCGGGCGCTGGAAGCGAGGGGATTTTAATCACGGTAAGTACTATTGACACATGTATTCCAGCGTTTTAGTGGAGGACATGATATATATTGTTGAAGCATAGAGGACTACGAATAAGACTTGTGAACACCAATAGGAAGTTCACAAACAGTGGGGGCGGGCACTTGGGAGGTTTAAAAAGCCATACTTTCATATGTTGAGAAACGGTCAGACGAAGCGCTGCTGCGCAAAACAGCTGTCATGTACACTGTATATTTGTGAGTCCCTGCGTCTATCCCTCCCTTTGCATGTATTCTACACGCCATGTTTTTGTGAGTATCACTAATAAACCGGAATGAAATAAGGAAGAACTGTGGTGAGTTCCATTCTACTGTTGTTTCTATTTTGAAGAGTTTACTGTTTTTGTTGAATAAGAGCACCATGTGCTTAACCACTAAATCTGGCTTATCCTGTACACAAATCCGGCATTTATAAAAATGGACATTTAATTACATGAAGTAGTGCCATCCCACCTTTCCCTCTGCCTCCATTTATTAGAGCTTGAGAAAGGCCCAACTTTGTTATGCAAAGGCCTTCGAATAAAGTGTGCACCATAATATCCGGGCAGGACTCTTTCAGTTTATGGAGGAATTTGTATATATGCCTAAATCTAAACAATTCTTTCTCTGGAATGTCATATTTAGACTTATAGGGGCTTATTTACTAAGGGTCCGCAGCCGTACTTTCGTAGGACTTTCCATTGTCACCGGGATTTGCACGGCTGTGACAGGTATTTAACAGGGGATTGTGCGCTGGCTTTCATGCAACGGAAATTCGGGGGGGGGGGGGAGGGGGGGTGCCGTCAGAGGAACCAACTGATTCGGACTGAGTGCAGGATTTAACATTCAAATTGTGTCGAAAGATCAAGCACTTACATGTACCAGGCAGACGAAGGTGAACTCTGTCAGACCTTAACGGGGAAACGACACATGCTGGATATCCGGCACACAATCTTAGGCAATCACGGCACAGTGCATTCTCCTCTGACAATGCATTTTAGGTGAACTCCTCTGGACCGGTAAGTTAATGGGGCAGATTTACTTACCCGGCCCATTCGCGATCCAGCGGCGCGTTCTCTGCTCTGGATTCGGGTCCGGCCGGGATTTAAGAAGGTAGTTCTTCCGCCGTCCACCAGGTGGCGCTGCTGCGCTAAAAGTAATCTCATCGCGCCGGAATGCACCACCTCGGACCAGGTGAAGGTAAGCGCTCCCCAAGCGACACTTTTTCGGTTTTTAAATGCGGCGGTTTTTCCGAATACGTCGGGTTTTCGTTCGGCCACGCCCCCCGATTTCCGTCGCGCGCATGCCGGCGCCGATGCGCCACAATCCGATCGCGTGCGCCACAATCCCGGGGCAATTCAGGTACAATCGGCGCAAATCGGAAATATTCGGGTAACACGTCGGGAAAACGCGAATCGGCCCTTAGTAAATGACCCCCAATGTGTCCCATGTTATTCACTTGGTTTAAGGCCTAGTCTATCAAAAGGTTCCCTATATGGTACAACCCTTTATCTGTCCACAATTGAAATTGACTGGGTTGGAGACATGGAATAAAACTAGGATTATTTAATATTCTTGCAAAAGGAGTATGAGGAGACTGTAATCTATAACTTTGTTTTACCCTATCCCAAATTTACAGCATGGAAGGTAGGAGTGGGGACATAATCAGCGGTCTTTCTATAGGTCTCAACCAGGGAAGGGTGTACAGAACTTGAAGCAAGGCAAGGAATTTGTTTTCAAAACCCCATTTACTCAAGTAGTTCCAATCTATAGAGTCAAAAGCTTTGTGGAGGTCAAGCGAAAGGCACATGATATTATTCTTGGGCTTCTTTCCCCATCCATTTTTAGCAAAAGAAATTGGGTCAATAAGTCTACGAGTTTAGTCACCCGCTTGGCGGCCAGGGAGAAAGCCCACCTGATCAGGGTGAATATAATGTGCAATAAATGAGTTAATCCTAGTGGCCATAATCTTTGTCTATATCTTAACATCTACATTGATCAAAGATATAGGCCTATAATTTT